>NW_026651371.1:186812-506539 GCF_014773155.1 Arachis stenosperma
CACTGGCGTTCAACGCCAGTAAGGGTAGCCTTCTGGGCGTTAAACGCCAGAAAGGAGCATCTTCTGGGCGTTAAACGCCAGAAAGAAGCACCTTCTGGGCGTTTAACGCCAGATTGACAGCATCCTGGGCGTTTAGAAAACACCCAGTAACAAAGGACTTCCTGGCGTTCAACGCCAGAAAGATGCATCAGCTGGGCGTTGAACGCCCAGGAGAAGCAACATTTGGGCGTTAAACGCCCAAACCATGCAGCAGTTGGGCGTTTAACGCCAGGATGGTGGGGAGGAGGTAAATTCGTTTTTGTTCACAATTTTTCTAATTTTTTTTATGTTTCAATTCATGATTTCTTGCATAAACTGTTTCAAAATATCATCCTCAATTCCAAAAATTTTAATCCTAATTTCTAAAAACCTTAATTTCTAAAATCCCTTTTTCAAAAATATCAAATGTATCTTAATTTATAAACACAAATCTTTTCCAATCCAAATCTTTTTCAAATCTTTTTCAACTTATCATATCTTTTGGATTTCGAAATTGCCTCTCCCTCTATTCCTCTTCTATTTGCTTGAGGACAAGCAAACCTCTAAGTTTGGTGTGATTTGCCATGATCATGAGCTAAAACTCACCAAGATCATGGCACCTAAGGGAACAGGAAGAGCAGGATGTGAACTTAAGGAGCTAAAGTGTCAGAAATTAATTCTTGAAGGCACCCCACAGACTAGAGGAACATCCACTTCCCAAAATACAGGTTGTTAAGTTCTAATTCTAGCTTTAACTCTGTGATTATTATAGGATTTTACTTTAGAAGTATATAGGAGTAGTAGTAATTAGCATATCTATTTTGATTTTATTTTCAATTAAGTTATAAATTATTTTCTCATCATCATCAAACATGAATAAAATAGTAGTTTTTATACAAAAAAAGAGGCAATAATTTTTTTCGAGTTCTTAATAAGAAAAATTCTAATTATTTATAGTGGTGGCAATACTTTTTGTCTTCTGAATGAATGCTTGAACAGTGCATATTTTTGATATTAAATTTTATGAATGTTAAAATTGTTGGCTCCTGAAAGAATGATGAACAAGAGAAATGTTATGATGATCTGAAAAATCATGAAATTGATTCTTGAAGCAAGAAAAAGCAGTGAAAAAAAAAAGAAAAAAAGAAGAAAAAAAAAAGCAAGAAGAAAAAGCCAATAGCCCTTAAACCAAAAGGCAAGGGTAAAAAGGATCCAAGGCTTTGAGCATCAATGGATAGGAGGGCCCAAGGAAATAAAATCCAGGCCTAAGCGGCTAATCAAGCTGTCCCTAACCATGTGCTTGTGTCATGAAGGTCCAAGTAAAAAGCTTGAGACTGAGTGGTTAAAGTCGTGATCCAAAGCAAAAAGAGTGTGCTTAAGAGCTCTGGACACCTCTAACTGGGGACTCTAGCAAAGCTGAGTCACAATCTGAAAAGGTTCACCCAGTCATGTGTCTGTGGCATTTATGTATCCGGTGGTAATACTGGAAAACAAAGTGCTTAGGGCCACGGCCAAGACTCATATAGTAGCTGTGTTCAAGAATCAACATACTAAACTAGGAGAATCAATAATACTATCTGAATTCTGAGTTCCTATGGATGCCAACCATTCTGAATTTCAAAGGATAAAGTGAGATGCCAAAACTGTTCAGAAGCAAAAAGCTATAGTCCGCTCATCTAATTAGAATCTGAGCTTCACTTGAAACTCTGAGATATTATTGTTTCTTAATTTCTTTTCATCCTATTTATTTATCTAGTTGCTTGAGGACAAGCAACAGTTTAAGTTTGGTGTTGTGATGAGCGGATATTTTATACGCTTTTTGGGGGTAATTCATGTAGATTTTAGTATGTTTTAATTAGTTTTTAATAGAATTTTATTAGTTTTTAAGCAAAAATCATATTCTGGACTTTACTATGAGTGTGTATATTTTCTATGATTTCAGGTATTTTCTGGCTGAAATTGAGGGGCTGAGCAAAAATCTGACTGAGGCTGAAAAAGGACTGCTGTGCTGTTGGATCCTGACCTCCCTGCACTCGAAATGGATTTTCTGGAGCTACAGGAGTTCAATTGGCGCGCTCTCAACGGCGTTGGAAAGTAGACATCCAGGGCTTTCCAGCAATATATAATAGTCCATACTTTGCACGAGAATAGACGACGTAACTTGGCGTTGAACGCCAAGTACATGTTGCTGTCTGGAGTTAAACGCCAGAAAAACGTCATGATCCGGAGTTGAACGCCCAAAACACGTCATAACCTGGAGTTTAACGCCAAGAAAGGCCTCTACTCGTGGATAGCTTTAATCTCAGCCCCAGCACACACCAAGTGGGCCCCAGAAGTGGATTTCTGCACCAATTATCTTAGTTTACTCATTTTCTGTAAACCTAGGTTACTAGTTTACTATTTAAACAACTTTTAGAGACTTATCTTGTACCTCATGACATTTTCAGATCTGAATCACATACTTTTGACGGCATGAGTCTCTAAATCCATTGTTGGGGTGAGGAGCTCTGCAGCGTCTCGATGATTAATACAATCCTTTGTTTTTCATTCAAACACGCTTGTTCTTATCTAAGATGTTTATTCGCGCTTAATTGTGAAGAAGGTGATGATCCGTGACACTCATTACCTTCCTCAACCCATGAACGTGTGCCTGACAACCACCTCCGTTCTACATCAGATTGAATGAATGTCTCTTAGCTTCCCTAATCAGAATCTTCGTGGTATAAGCTGGATTGATGGCGGCATTCATGAGAATCCGGAAAGTCTAAACCTTGTCTGTGGTATTCCGAGTAGGATTCTGGGATTGAATGACTGTGACGTGCTTCAAACTCCTGAGGGCTGGGCGTTAGTGACAGACGCAAAAGAATCAAGGGATTCTATTCCAACCTGATTGAGAACCGACAGATGATTAGCCGTGCTGTGACAGAGCATAGGAACGTTTTCACTGAGAGGATGGGAGGTAGCCATTGACAACGGTGACACCCTACAGAGAGCTTGCCATGGAAGGAACCTGCGTGTGAGAAGAGGATTTCAAGGAAGAGTTGAAGTCAAAGGACAAAGCATCTCCAAAACTCCAACATATTCCACAATCCTTTATAAACAAGTAACTCTATTATTCCCTATTATTTTAACTTACAATTTTAAGTAGTTGTAGTTTGGCTTTTTACAAGTAAAATCCAATTATCCTTATTGGCATCCTGATTAAGACAAATAAAATAAGTATTGATTGCTTCAAGCCAATAATCTCCGTGGGATCGACCCTTACTCACGTAAGGTATTACTTGGACGACCCAGTGCACTTGCTGGTTAGTTGAACGAAGTTGTGAAGTTGATTTTGGACCAGGCTCTATTATCATATTCCATAAAGAGATACAATTTCGTCCACCACCATGGAAAGGAGTAAGAAGGATTGAGTTGAGGCAGTAGGAGAGCAGGCGTCCTTGAGTCTTACAGTATCTCCATATGCTTATCTGAAATTCCCACCAATGAATCTGCATAAGTGTCTATCCCTTTTATTATTTCATCTATTTCTTATTTCTATTTCGAACCCATAAACCAATTTAATCTGCCTAACTGAGATTTACAAGGTGACCATAGCTTGCTTCATACCAACAATCTCTGTGGGATCGACCTTTACTCACGTAAGGTTTATTACTTGGACGACCCAGTACACTTGCTGGTTAGTTGAACGGAGTTGTGAATTCAACCAGTGCCATAATAAAGCTTTCATCTCAAAATAGTTAGAACATTGATCACAATTTCGTCCACCAAGTTTTTGGCGCCGTTGCCGGGGATTGTTCGAGTATGGACAACTGACGGTTCATCTTGTTGCTCAGATTAGGTAATTTTTTTTCAAAAATCTTTTCAAAATTTTTCTTTTTTTTCGTTTTTCTAAACTTTATTTTCGAAAAAATTAATAAAAATACAAAAAAAAATTAGAAAATCATAAAAATAAAAAATTATTTTGTGTTTTTTTGTTTGAGTCTTGAGTCAATTTTTAAGTTGGTGTCTATTGCATGCTTAAAAATTTTTCTTGCAATTTTTTCGAAAATCCATGCATTCATAGTGTTCTTCAAGATCTTCAAGTTGTTCTTGATGAGTCTTCTTGTTTGATCTTGATGTTTTCTTATTTTGTGTTGTTTGTTGTTTTTCATATGCATTTTTTGTTTGTTAGGGTCCATGCATTAAAGATTTCTAAGTTTGGTGTCTTGCATGTTTTCTTTGCATCAAAAATTTTTCAAAATTATGTTCTTGATGTTCATCATGATCTTCAAAGTGTTCTTGGTGTTCATCTTGACATTCATAGCATTCTTGCATGCATTCATGGTTTTGATCTAAAAATTTCATGCATTGAGTATTTTTGTTGTTTTTCTCTCTCATAATTAAAAATTCAAAAATCAAAAAATATCTTTTCCTTATTTCCCTCCAAATTTTCGAAATTTTGGGTTGACTTGGTCAAAAATTTTTAAATTAGTTGTTTCTTACAAGTCAAGTCAAAATTTCAATTTTAAAAATCTTATCTTTTTAAAATCTTTTTCAAAATCATATTTTTTTCAATTTTTTCATTTATTTTCGAAAATTTCAAAATAATTTTTTTTAAATTATTTTCAAAATCTTTTTCTTATCTTTACATCTAATTTTCGAAAATTCACTAATAATTAATGTGAGTGGTTCAAAAATTTGAAGTTTGTTACTTTCTGTTAAGAAAGGTTCAATCTTTGAGTTCTAGAATCTTATCTTGTAGTTCTTGTTAGTGAAGTAAATAATCTCAAAATTTTTTGAATTAAATCTTTTTATCTTTTAATTTATCTTTTTCAAAAATTTTATCTTTTTCAAAATTTGATTTCAAAATATCTTATCCAACTTGCTATCTTCTTATCTTTTTCAATTTTGATTTCAAATCTTTTTCAATCAACTAACTAACTTTTTGTTTGTTTCTTATCTTTTTCAAAACCACCTAACTACTTTCCCTCTTCAATTTTCGAAAATATCTCTCTCTTTTTCAAAAATTCTTTTTAATTAATTAATTGTTTTAAATTTTAATTTCAATTATTTTATCTCTAATTTTCGAAAATCACTAACCTCTTTTCAAAATTTTTTTTTCGAATTATCCCTCTCTTTTCTTCTTCTATTTAATTATTTAATTACTAACACTTCTCTTCACCTCTCTTCATCCGAATCACCTTCTTCATTCTTCTACCCCTTTCTTTTTCTACTAACATAAAGGAGTCTCTATACTGTGACATAGAGGATTCCTCTTTCTTTTCTTGTTCTCTTCTCTTTCATATGAGCAGGAACAGGGAAAAAGGCACTCTTGTTGAAATAGATCCAGAACCTGAAAGGACTCTGAAGAGAAAATTAAGAGAAGCTAAATTACAACAATCCAGAAGTAACCTTTTAGAAATTTTCGAACAAGAGAAGGAGATGGCAGCCGAAAATAATAATAATAATGCAAGGAGAATGCTTGGTGACTTCACAAAGCCAACGTCCAAGTTTGATGGAAGAAGCATCTCCATTCCTGCCATTGGAGCCAATAACTTTGAGCTGAAACCTCAGCTAGTTGCTTTAATGCAACAAAACTGCAAGTTTTATGGACTTCCATCTGAAGATCCTTATCAGTTTTTAACTGAGTTCTTGCTGATCTGTGAGACTGTAAAGACGAATGGAGTTGATCCTGAAGTCTACAGACTCATGCTTTTCCCTTTTGCTGTAAGAGACAGAGCTAGAATATGGTTGGATTCACAACCCAAGGATAGCCTGGACTCATGGGATAAGCTGGTCACTGCCTTCTTGGATAAATTCTTTCCTCCTCAAAAACTGAGCAAGCTGAGAGTGGATGTTCAAACCTTCAAACAAAAAGATGGTAAATCCCTCTATGAAGCTTGGGAAAGATACAAGCAGCTGATCAAAAGATGTCCATCTGACATGTTTTCAGAATGGACCATATTAGATATATTCTATTATGGTCTCTCTGAATTTTCGAAAATGTCATTGGACATTCTGCAGGTGGATCTATTCACCTGAAGAAATGCCTGAAGAGGCTCAAGAACTCATTGACATGGTTGCAAACAACCAATTCATGTACACTTCTGAGAGGAATTCCGTGAACAATGGGATACCTCAAAAGAAAGGAGTTCTTAAAATTGATACTCTGAATGCCATATTGGCTCAGAACAAAGTGTTGACTCAACTGGTCAACATGATCTCTCAAATCTGAATGGATTGCAACATGCATCCAACAGTACTAGAGAGGCAGCTTCTGAAGAAGCTTATGATCCTGAGAACCTGCCATGGCAGAGGTTAATTACATGGGTGAACCTTATGGAAACACCTATAACTCATCATGGAGAAATCATCCAAATTTCTCATGGAAGGATCAACAAAAACCTCAACAAGGTTTAACAATGGTGGACGCAACAGGCTGGACAATAGCAAGCCATATCCATCATCTTCTCAGCAACAGACAGAGAATTCTGAACAAAACACTTCTAATTTAGCCAATGTAGTCTCTGATCTGTCAAGGCCACTTTCAGTTTCATGAATGAAACAAGATCCTCCATTAGAAATTTGGAGGCACAAGTGGGCCAGCTGAGTAAGAAAGTCATTGAAACTCCTCCCAGTACTCTCCCAAGCAATACAGAAGAGAATCCAAAAGGAGAGTGCAAAGCCATTGACATAGTCAATATGGCCGAATGCACAAGGGAGGAGGAGGACGAAAATCCTAGTGAGGAAGACCTCCTGGGACGTCCCTCAAGCAAGAAGGAGTCTCCTATTAAGGATCCAAAGGAATCTGAGGCTCATATAGAGACCATAGAGATTCCCTTAAACCTCCTTCTGCCATTCATGAGCTCTGAAGACTATTCTTCCTCTGAAGAGGATGAAGATGTAACTGGAGAGCAAGTTGCTCAATATTTAGGAGCTATCATGAAGCTGAATGCCAAGTTGTTTGGTAATGAGACTTGGGAAAGTGAACCTCCCTTGCTCATTAATGAACTGGATACTTGGATTCAGAAAATTCTACCTCAAAAGAAACAAGATCCTGGAAAGTTCTTAATACCCTGTACCATAGGCACCATGATCTTTGAAAAAGCTCTGTGTGATCTGGGGTCAGGGATAAATCTAATGCCACTCTCTGTAATGGAGAAACTGGGGATCATTGAGGTACAACCTGCCTTGTTCTCATTACAACTGGCAGACAAGTCATTAAGACAAGCCTATGGAATAGTAGAGGACGTGTTAGTAAAGGTTGAAGGCCTTTACATCTCTGCTGATTTCATAATCTTAGACACTAGGAAGGAAGAGGATGATTGCATCATCCTTGGAAGACCTTTCCTAGCCACAGCAGGAGCTGTGATAGATGTCAACAGAGGGGAATTAGTCCTTCAATTGAATGGGGACTACCTTGTGTTTAAGGCACATGGCCATCCTTCTGTGACAAAAGAGAGTAAGCATGAAGAGCTTCTCTCAGTTCAGAGTCAAGAAGAAGAGCCTCCACAGTCAAACTCTAAGTTTGGTGTTGAGAGGCCACAACCAAACTCTAAGTTTGGTGTCAAGACCCCATATCCAAACTCCAAGTTTGGTGTTGGGACTACACTAAAATTGACCTGATCACCTTGTGGCTCCATGAGAGCCACTGTCAAGCTATTGACATTAAAGAAGCGCTTGTTGGGAGGCAACCCAATTTTATTTATCTAATTACTATTTTATACTATTTTATTGTTATTTTGTGTTTTATTAGGTACATGATCATGAGGAGGCACGAAAAATCATAAAAATTAAAAACAGAGTCAAAAACAGAAGAAAAAATTTTTTTACCCTGGAGGACGCACAGACTGGCGTTCAACGCCAGTAAGGAGCATCTGGCTGGCGTTCAACGCCAGAACAGAGCACCATTCTGGCGCTGAACGCCAGAAACAAGCAACATCCTGGCGCTGAACGCCAGTAACAAGCATGAAACTGGCGTTCAACGCCAGAAACATGCATTACATGGGCGTTGAACGCCCAGAACATGCACCAATGGGCGTTTAAACGCCAGAATGATGCATGAAGGCATTTTACATGCCTATAGGGTGAAGGAATGGTATTTCTTTACACCTCAGGATCTGTGGACCCCACAGGATCACCTCAGGATCTGTGGACCCCACAGGATCCCCACCTAACATATTCCCACCTTACCTTTTAATCCTAATCACACTCTCCTAATCTAAAATCACTCTTCCCCATGTCACACTGGAACTTGCAATTCTGTTGCATTAGAGAAACTAATTGAGGCTTAAGCTCAAAGTTGTTTGCTCCAATGGCAGGGATAGAGATGCTTCTCCCAGAGAAGTCGGGAGTAGGTGCAGTAGAGTCACCCAGCACCTTCCTTGCATTGTTGGTATTGTTCTTATTTTCGGCTGCCATGGGTTCTTCTTCTTTGAAGATTTCTGTTGGGTCCTCTACAGAGAGTTGTGCTTTAGCTTCTCTTAGCTTTCGCTTCAAGGTCCTTTCAGGTTCAGGGTCAGCCTCAACAAGAATGCTTTTGTCTTTGCTCCTGCTCATATGAAAGAGAAGAGAACAAGAAAATGTGGAATCCTCTATGTCACAGTATAGAGATTCCTTGAGGTGTCAGAGGAATAGAAAAATAGAAGGAAGAGGTAGAAGAATTCGAACTTAGTGAGATAGAGTTCGAATTGTGCATTGAGGAGGAGTGGTACTCCATAAATAGAAGGATGTGAGAAGAGGGGAAGAGATTTTCGAAAATTAAGTAAGAGATTTTAGAAACATTTTGAAAAAGATTTTGAAGAAGATATGATTGAAAACTTTTTTGAAAAAGATGTGATTGAGAAGATATGATTTGAAAAACAATTTAAAAAGATTTGATTTTAAAAATTAATGACTTGCCTAACAAGAAAAGATATGATTCAAACATTAAACCTTTCTCAACAGAAAAGGCAACATACTTGAAATGTTCAATCAAATCATTAATTGTTAGCAAGTATCTTTGAAAAAGGAAAGAAATTGATTTTGAAAAAGATTTGATTGAAAAGATATGATTTGAAAAAGATTTGATTTTGAAAAACTTTGAAAACTTGAAAAAAATCTGAATTAAAAACAGAATCTTCCCTCTTGTGCCATCCTGGCGTTAAATGCCCAGAATGGTATCCATTCTAGCGTTTAACGCCCAAAATGCTACCTTTTTGGGCGTTAAACGCCCAGCCAGGCACCCTGGCTGGCGTTTAAACGCCAGTTTTTCCTTCTTCACTGGGCGTTTTGAACGCCCAGCTTTTCTATATAATTCCTCTGCTGCATGTACTGAATCTTTAGTTCCCTGTATTATTGACTTGAAAATAGAACCAAGATCAAATAAACAATACATGCAAGACACCAAACTTAAAATTAGACATTAGACTCTACAATAAACATACAATATTTTTGGTTTTTTATGATTTTGTAATAATTTTTTTTTATTTTTTCGAAAATTAAGTGGAAAGAAAATAAAGGTATCAAAATTCTTAATGAGAATTCCAGGAATCATGCAATGTTAGTCTAAAGCTTTAGTCTAAAGGAATTAGACATGGATAGCCAAGCTTCAGCAGGACATTGCATTCAAGAGCTAAATTGATGAGAATCAATCAGCTTTGGTGATGATAAGATCATCACCTTGAAACGCTAGAATTCATTCTTAAGAACTCTGAAAAATACCTAATCTAAGCAACAAGATGAACCGTCAGTTGTCCATACTTGAAACAATCCCCGGCAACGGCGCCAAAAACTTGGTGCACGAAATTGTGATCACTTCTTTTCACAACTCAAATAATCCCTAGTAATGGCCCCAAAGACTTGGTGCTCAATACCATGGCATAAACACAACTTCGCACAACTAACCAGCAAGTGCACTGGGTCGTCCAAGTAATAAACCTTACGCGAGTAAGGGTCGATCCCACGGAGATTGTTGGTATGAAGCAAGCTATGGTCACCTTGTAAATCTTAGTCAGGCAGACTCAAATGGGTATGGGTGATATATGAATAAAACATAAAGATAAAGATAGAGATACTTATGCAATTCATTGGTGAGAACTTCAGATAACCATATGAAGATGCTTTGTCCCTTCCGTCTCTCTGCTTTCCTACTGTCTTCATCCAATCCCTCTTACTGCTTTCCATGGCAAGCTGTATGCAAGGGTTTCACCGTTGTCAGTGGCTACCTCCCATCCTCTCAATGGAAATGTTCAACGCACCCTGTCACGGCACGGCTATCCAGCTGTCGGTTCTCGATCATGTCAGAATAGAATCCAGTGATTCTTTTGCGTCTGTCACTAACCCCCCACAATTGCGAGTTTGAAGCTCGTCACAGTCATTCAATCATTGAATCCTACTCAGAATACCACAGACAAGGTTTAGACCTTCCGGATTCTCTTGAATGCCGCCATCAATTCTAGCTTATACCACGAAGATTCTGGTTAAAGAACCCAGAGATAAACATTAGAGCCTTGTTTGCTTGTAGAACAGAAGTGGTTGTCAGTCACTTGTTCATAAGTGAGAATGATGATGAGCGTCACATAATCATCACATTCATCATGTTCTTGAGTGCAAATGAATATCTTGGAATAAGAACAAGCTGAATTGTATAGAAGAACAATAGTAATTGCATTAATACTCAAGGTACAGCAGAGCTCCACACCTTAATCTATGGTGTGTAGAAACTCCACCGTTGAAAATACATAAGAACAAGGTCTAGGCATGGCCGAATGGCCAGCCTCCCAATGATCTAAGATAGCATAAAACTACTCAAAGATAGCTACCAAGATGATCTAGAGATCTAAAGTGATCAAAAGATGAAAAATACAATAGTAGAAGGCCCTATTTATACGGAACTAGTAGCTTAAGAATTACAAAGGTGAGTAAATGACAAAAATCCACTTCCGGGCCCACTTGGTGTGTGCTTGGCCTGAGCATTGAAGTATTTTCGTGTAGAGACTCTTCTTGGAGTTAAACGCCAGCTTTTGTGCCAGTTTGGGCGTTTAACTCCCACTTTGGTGCCAGTTCCGGCGTTTAACGCTGAGAATTCTGAGGGTGACTTTGAACGCCGGTTTGGGCCACCAAATCTTGGGCAAAGTGTGGACTATCATATATTGCTGGAAAGCCCAAGATGTCTACTTTCCAACGCCGTTAAGAGCGCGCCAATTGGGCTTCTGTAGCTCCAGAAAATCCACTTCGAGTGCAGGGAGGTCAGAATCCAACAGCATCTGCAGTCCTTTTCAGTCTCTGAATCAGATTTTCGCTCAGGTCCCTCAATTTCAGCCAGAAAATACCTGAAATCACAGAAAAACACACAAACTCATAGTAAAGTCCAGAAAAGTGAATTTTAACTAAAAACTAATAAAATATACTAAAAACTAACTAAAGCATACTGAAAACATACTAAAAACAATGCCAAAAAGCGTATAAATTATCCGCTCATCAAAGATACCTATGATGCTCCATTCAGAAAGCATATCAGAAGGACACTTTTTGATCAATTGTTTGTATCTTTCCCAAGCTTCATAGAGGGATTCTCCTTCCTTCTGTCTGAAGGTTTGGACTTCCACTCTAAGCTTACTCAATTTTTGAAGTGGAAAGAACTTTGCTAAGAAGGCATTGACTAGCTTTTCCCAAGAGTTCAGGCTTTCTTTAGGTTGTGAGTCCAACCATATCCTAGCTCTGTCTCTTACAGCAATAGGGAATAGCATAAGTCTGTAGACTTCAGGGTCAACCCCATTAGTCTTGACAGTGTCACAGATTTGCAAGAACTCAGCTAAAAACTGATGAGGATCTTCCAATGGAAGTCCATGGAACTTGCAATTCTGTTGCATTAGAGAAACTAATTGAGGCTTAAACTCAAAGTTGTTTGCTCCAATGGCAGGGATAGAGATGCTTCTCCCATAGAAGTCGGGAGTAGGTGTAGTAAAGTCACCCAGTACCTTCCTTGCATTGTTGGCATTGTTGTTGTTTTCGGCTGCCATGGGTTCTTCTTCTTTGAAGATTTCTGTTAGGTCTTCTACAGAGAGTTGTGCCTTAGCTTCTCTTAGCTTTCGCTTCAAGGTCCTTTCAGGTTCAGGATCAGCCTCAACAAGAATGCTTTTGTCTTTGCTCCTGCTCATATGAAAGAGAAGAAGACAAGAAATATGAAATCCTCTATGTCACAGTATAGAGATTCCTTGAGGTGTCAAAGGAAAAGAAAAATAGAAGGAAGAGGTAGAAAATTCGAACTTATCAATGAAAGATGGAGTTCGAATTGTGCATTGAGGAGTAGTGTTAGTCCATACATAGAAGGATGTGAGAAGAAGGGAAGAAATTTTCGAAAATTAAGTAAAAGATTTTTAAAAACATTTTGAAAAATTGATTGATGATTTTCGAAAACTAAAAGTGGGAAAGAAATTAAGTGATTTTTGAAAAAAATTTGAAATTAGAAATCAAAAAGATATGATTGAAAACCATTTTAAAAAAAATTGTGATAAAAAGATATGATTGAAAAGATATAGTTTTAAAAAGATATGATTGAAAAGATATGATTGAAAAACAATTTAAAAAGATTTGATTTTTTAAAAATTAATGACTTGGCTAACAAGAAAAGATATGATTCAAACATTAAACCTTTCTCAACAGAAAAGGCAACATACTTAAAATGTTGAATCAAATCATTAATTGTTAGCAAGTATCTTTGAAAAAGAAAGAAATTGATTTTGAAAAAGATTTGATTGAAAAGATATGATTTGAAAAAGATTTGATTTTGAAAAAGTTTGAAAACTTGAAAAAAATTGAATTAAAAACAGAATCTTCCCTCTTGTGCCATCCTGGCGTTAAACGCCCAGAATGGTGCACATTCTGGCGTTTAACGCCCAAAACACTACCCTTTTGGGCGTTAAACGCCCAGCCAGGTACCTTGGCTGGCGTTTAAACGCCAATTTTCCTTCTTCACTGGGCGTTTTGAACGTCCAGCCTTTTCTGTATAGTTTCTCTGCTATATGTTCTGAATCTTTAATTCTCTGTATTATTGACTTGAAAAGACACAAACTAAAAATATTTTTTGGATTTTTAATAATGAGGAATAATCAAAATGCAACTAAAATCAAATAACAATGCATACAAGACACCAAACTTAGCAGTTTGTATACTATTGACAGTAACAAAATGAGAATGCATATGAGAAACAACAAAACACTCAAGTCAAGAGAATTTAAAGATCAGAGCAATGAAATCATCAAGAACATCTTGAAGATCACTTAAGACACATGAATGAATGCAAGAAGAACAGAAACATGCAATTGACACCAAACTTAACATGAGACTCTAGACTCAACAAGAAATATACAATATTTTTGGTTTTTATGATTTTGTAATTTTTTTTGGATTTTTCGAAAATTAAGTGGAAAAGAAAATAAAGATATCAAAATTCTTAATGAGAATTCCAGGAATCATGCAATGTTAGTCTAAAGCTTCAGTCTAAAGAAATTAGACATGGCTAGCCAAGCTTCAGCAGGACATTGCATTCAAGAGCTAAATTGATGAGGATCAATCAGCTTTGGTGATGATAAGAACATCACCTTGAAACACTAGAATTCATTCTTAAGAACTCTGAAGAAAATACCTAATCTAAGCAACAAGATGTACCGTCAGTTGTCCAAACTCATCAATCCCCGGCAACGGCGTCAAAACTTGGTGTTGTTGCCGGATCAAAACTTGGCATTGTTATTGCAGGGAACAAATGCGAAACTGTAGTTAGGACATTTAATTCCCCGGCAACGGCGCCAAAAACTTGGTGCACGAAATTGTGATTCATTCTTTTCACAACTCAAACAGTCCCCGATAATGGCTCCAAAATCTTGGTGCTCAATACCATGGTCTAAACATAATTTCACAACTTCGCACAACTAACCAGCAAGTGCACTGGGTCGTCCAAGTAATAAACCTTACGCGAGTAAGGGTCAATCCCACGGAGATTGTTGGTATGAAGCAAGCTATGGTCACCTTGTAAATCTCAGTCAGGCAGATTCAAATGGTTATGGATGATATATGAATAAAGCATAAAATAAAGATAGAGATACTTATGTAATTCATTGGTGAGAATTTCAGATAAGCGTATGGAGATGCTTTGTCCCTTCCGTCTCTCTGCTTTCCTACTGTCTTCATCCAATCCTTCTTACTCCTTTACATGGCAAGCTGTATGTTGGGCATCACCATTGTCAGTGGATACAATCCCGTCCTCTCAGTGAAAATGGTCAACGCACCCTATCACAACATGGCTAATCATCTGTCAGTTCTTAATCAGGTTGGAATAGAATCCATTGATTCTTTTGCGTCTGTCACTAACGCCCAACCTTCAGACGTTTGAAGCTCGTCACAGTCATTCAATCATTGAATCCTACTCAGAATACCACAGACAAGGTTTAGACCTTCCAGATTCTCTTGAATGCCGCCATCAATTCTAGCTTATATCACGAAGATTCTGATTAAAGAATCCAAGAGATATCCACTCAATCTAAGGTAGAACGGAGGTGGTTGTCAGGCACACGTTCATAGGTGAGAATGATGATGAGTGTCATGGATCATCACATTCATCAAGTTGAGGAACAAGTGGTATCTTAGAACAAGAACAAGCTGAATTGAATAGAAGAACAATAGTAATTGCATTAATACTCGAGGTACAGCAGAGCTCCACACCTTAATCTATGGTGTGTAGAAACTCCACCGTTAAAATACATAAGAACAAGGTCTAGGCATGGCCGAATGGCCAGCCTCCCAATGATCTAAGAACTAGACATCCAAAGATGATCCTAAGATCGAAAATGATCAAAAGATTCAAAGATCTCAAGATGATCAAAGATCCAAAGATGAAAATACAATAGCAAAAGGTCCTATTTGTAGAGAACTAGTAGCCTAGGGTTTACAGAAATGAGTAAATGACATAAAATCAACTTCCGGGCCCACTTGGTATGTGCTTGGGCTGAGAATTGAAGCTTTCATGTGTAGAGACTTTTCTTGGAGTTAAACGCCAGCTTTTGTGCCAGTTTGGGCGTTTAACTCCCATTCTTGTGCCAGTTCCGGCGTTTAACGCCGGGCAATTTTGAGCTGATTTGAAACGCCAGTTTGGGCCATCAAATCTCGGGCAAAGTATGGACTATTATACATTGCTGGAAAGCCCAGGATGTCTAATTTCCAACGCCGTTTAGAGCGCGCCAATTGGGCTTCTGTAGCTCCAGAAAATACACTTCGAGTGCAGGGAGGTCAGAATCCAACAGCATCTGCAGTCCTTTTCAGCCTCTGAATCAGATTTTTGCTCAGGTCCCTCAATTTCAGCCAGAAAATACCTGAAATCACAGAAAAACACACAAACTCATAGTAAAGTCCAGAAAAGTGAATTTTAACTAAAAACTAATAAAAATATAATAAAAACTAACTAAAACATACTAAAAACAATGCCAAAAAGTATATAAATTATCCGCTCATCAGGTCCCAACAATGACCTGATCACCTGTGTGGCTCCATGAGAGCCCACTGTCAAGCTATTGACATTAAAGAAGCGCTTGTTGGGAGGCAACCTAATTTTTATTTAT
Source organism: Arachis stenosperma (assembly GCF_014773155.1). Taxonomy (NCBI): domain Eukaryota; kingdom Viridiplantae; phylum Streptophyta; class Magnoliopsida; order Fabales; family Fabaceae; genus Arachis; species Arachis stenosperma. The sequence continues at coordinate 202,406 of NW_026651371.1, forward strand.
CTAATTTTATTTTATTTTCATTGTTCTTTTATGTTTTATTAAGTTCATGATCATGTGGAGTCACGAAAAAAATAATAAAATTAAAAACAGAATAAAAAATAGCAGAAGAAAAATCACACCCTGGAGGAAGGACTTATTGGCATTTAAACGCCAGTAAGGAGCATCTGGCTGGCGTTCAACGCCAGAACAGAGCATGGATCTGGTGCTGAATGCCAGAAACAAGCAACATCCTAGCATTTAAATGCCAGAAATGCACCTTGAGGAAAGCTGGCGCTGAACGCCAGACACAAGCATGGAACTGGCGTTCAACGCTAGAAACATGCTGCACATGGGCGTTGAACGCCCAGAACATACATCACTTCGGCGTTTAAATGCCAGAATTGCATGCAAAGGCATTGTACATGCCTAATTGGTGCAGGGATGTAAATCCTTGACACCTCAGGATCTATGGACCCCACAGGATCCCCACCTACCTCAACTCACCTTCTCTCTTCTTCACCAATCACCTCAATCTCTCTTCCCCATCACCTCTTCACCACTCACATCCATCCATCCTTTCCCACCCAATCCTACCCATATGGCCGAAACATACCCATCTCTCCCTCTCCTCCATATCTTCTTCTTCTTCTTCTATTCTTTCTTCTTTTGCTCGAGGGCGAGCAACATTTTAAGTTTGGTATGGTAAAAGCATAGCTTTTTTGTTTTTCCATAACCATTGATGGCACCTAAGGCCAGAGAAACCTTAAAAAAAAGAAAAGAAAGAGAAGAAAAAAAGGGAAGACAAAAGCTTCCACCTCTGAGTCATGGGAGATGGAGAGATTCAACTCAAGGATCCATAGCTCAGTAATAGAGCATTTGACTGCACATCAGAGAGCGTGAGGAATTCCCTCATCAAGAAATCCCTGAGATACCTCAGGGGATACATTTTCCTCCACACAACTATTGGGAGTAACTAAGGATAAGAGCACCAAAATCACTAGGGATCAAGCAACAGAGGCAAGAAAGAGACATAAAGGAGCTCAAAAAGCACCATTGGTCCTTCAAAAGGCGCCACCCTCACTAAGGTGGACTCATTCCTTAACTTCCTTGTTCTTATCTCTCTGTTTTTTTTCGATTTTTATGATATATGTGTTTATGTTTTGCGTCTTTATTACATGATCATTAGTATGTAGTAACTATGTCTTAAGGCTATGAATAATTCCATAAATCCTTCACCTCTCTTAAATGAAAAATATTTCTATTCAAAAGAACAAGAAGTACATGAATTTCGAAATTATCCTTGAATTTAGTTTAATTATATTGATGTGGTGACAATACTTTTTGTTTTCTGAATGAATGCTTGAACAGTGCATAATTTTGATCTTTTTGTTTATGAATGTTAAAATTGTTGGCTCTTGAAAGAATGATGAACAAAGAGAAATGCTATTGATAATCTGAAAAATCATGAAATTGATTCTTGAAGCAAGAAAAAGCAGTGAAAAAGCAAAAGCTTGAAAAAAATTGGCAAAAAAAATAGAAAGAAAAAGAAAAAGCAAGCAAAAAAAGCCAATAGCCCTTAAAACCAAAAGGCAAGGGTAAAAAGGATCCAAGGCTTTGAGCATCAATGGATAGGAGGGCCCAAGAAAATAAAATCCAGGCCTAAGCGGCTAAATCAAGCTGTCCCTACCCATGTGCTTGTGTCATGAAGGTCCAAGTGAAAAGCTTGAGACTGAGTGGTTAAATTCGTGATCCAAAGCAAAAAGAGTGTGCTTAAGAGCTCTGGACACCTCTAACTGGGGACTCTAGCAAAGCTGAGTCACAATCTGAAAAGGTTCACCCAGTCATGTGTCTGTGGCATTTATGTATCCGGTGGTAATACTGGAAAACAAAATGCTTAGGGCCATGGCCAAGACTCATAAAAGTAGCTGTGTTCAAGAATCAACAAACTTAACTAGGAGAATCAATAACACTATCTGAAATTCTAAGTTCCTATAGAAGCCAATCATTCTAAACTTCAAAGGAAAAAGTGAGATGCCAAAACTGTTCAGAAGCAAAAAGCTACAAGTCCCGCTCATCTAATTAGAATTAATATTCATTGATATTTTAGGATTTATAGTATATTCTCTTTTTTTATCCTAATTGATCTTCAGTTGCTTGGGGACAAGCAACAATTTAAGTTTGGTGTTGTGATGAGCGAATAATTTATACGCTTTTTGGCATTGTTTTTAGGTAGTTTTTAGTATGATCTAGTTATTTTTAGGGATGTTTTCATTAGTTTTTATGCTAAATTCACATTTCTGGACTTTACTATGAGTTTGTGTGTTTTTCTGTAATTTCAGGTATTTTCTGGCTGAAATTGAGGGACCTGAGCAAAACTCTGATAGGAGGCTGACAAAGGACTGCTGATGCTATTGGAATCTGACCTCGCTGCACTCAAAATGGATTTTCTGGAGCTACAAAACTCCAAATGGTGCGCTCTCAATGGCATTGGAAATTAGACATCCAGAGCTTTCCAGTAATATATAATAGTCCATACTTTATTCGTAATTAGACGACGTAAACAGGCGCTCAACGCCAGTTCTATGCTGCATTCTGGAGTCAAACGCCAGAAACATGTCACGAACCAGAGTTGAACGCCCAAATCACGTTACAACTTGGCGTTCAACTCCAAGAGAAGCCTCAGCTCGTGGATAGATCAAGCTCAACCTAAGCACACACCAAGTGGGCCCCGGAAGTGAATTTATGCATTAATTACTTACTTATGTAAACCCTAGTAGCTAGTTTAGTATAAATAGAACCTTTTACTAGTTTATTAGATGTTTTGGACTATCTAGTTCTTTTGACCATTCAGTCTTTCATGGGGGCTGGCCATTCGGCCATGCCTGGACCTTCATCACTTATGTATTTTCCACGGTGGAGTTTCTACACACCATAGATTAAGGGTGTGGAGCTCTGCTGTACCTCAAGTTTCAATGCAATTACTATTTTCTATTCAATTCGACTTATTCCTATTCTAAGATATTCGTTGCACTTCAACATGATGAATGTGATGATCCATGACACTCATCATCATTCTCACCTATGAACGCGTGACTGACAACTACTTCCGTTCTACCTTAGACCGGGCGCATATCTCTTGGATTCCTTAATCAGAATCTTCGTGGTATAAGATAGAATTGATGGAGGCATTCATGGGAATCTGGAAAGTCTAACCTTGTTTGTGGTATTCCGAGTAGGATTTCAGAATTGAATGACTGTGACGAGCTTCAAACTCGCGATTGCTGGGCGTGATGACAAACGCAAAAAAATCAAGGGATTCTATTCCCACATGATCGAGAATCGACAGATGATTAGCCGTGCTGTGATAGAGCATTTGGACCATTTTCACTGAGAGGATGGGATGTTGCCATTGACAACGGTGATGCCCTACATACAGCTTGCCATAGAAAGGAGTTACAAAGATTGGATAAAAGCAGTAGGAAAGCAGAGATTTGGAAGGAACACAGCACCTCCATACACTTATCTGAAATTCCCACCATTGAATTACATGAGTAACTCTATCTTTATTTTCTGTCTATTTATTATTATTATTTGAAAATCCAATAATCTCTTAATATAGTTGAATCCACCTGACTGAGATTTACAAGATGACCATAGCTTGCTTCATACCAACAATCTCTGTAGGATCGACCCTTACTCACCTAAGGTATTACTTAGACGACCCAGTACACTTGCTGGTTAGTTGTGCGGAATTGAGACAAAGTGTGATTTATGTTTGAGAGCACCAAGTCTTTAGAGCCATTGTTGATGATCACAATTTCGTCCACCAGGGAGGGAGCCTCAAAGCATCATATATAGACAAAGGCATAATACTCACGCACGCTCCTAAATCACACATGCAGTCAGAAAAAATTACACTTCCAATGGTACAATTAACCATACCTGGACCTGGATCACTAGATTTTTCAGGTATATTTCCCATTAAAGCAGATATAGAACTACCTAAAGGAATAGTTTTGAATTTATTAATTTTATCTTTATGTATGCACAATTCTTTTAGAAACTTTGCATATTTAGGTACCTGGTGAATAACATCAAAAAGGGGGAACAGTTACCTCGACCTTTTTGAATATTTCTACCATTTTGGGATCAAGTTCCATCTGCTTTCTGGGTTTCCTTGCAAGTTGTGGGAAGGGAATAGGGAGGGCGTTGTTTGTAGCTTCTGCATCCTTTGGTGTTTCATTCTGTGGTTGAGCTGCTTCTTCTTCAACTATGTTTTGCTCGTCCTCTTCCTCTTTAGCATCTTCCACTTCCACCACATCCTGAGCTGGGACGTGTACTGTTGAGCTTGGCTCCTCTTGGTTCCTCTCCTGCAATGTGGTTCCAGACCTCAAAGTGATGGCATTGATGCCACCCTTGGGGTTAGGTAGAGGTTGAGAAGGAATTCCACTGGAGCTTGCAGGTTGATTAGTGGAACTAGGTGATGAATCTAAATGGGAGACAAGAGCTTGTAAAGTGGCAGTTAGACCATTCAAAGTAGAACTAAACTGCGTGTGCATGTCTTGTTGTCCTTGTGCGAGAGAATGGAGCATCTCGTCATTTGATGAGGAATTTGAATAAGTGATCTGAGGTACTTGTTGTTGGTTGTGCTGGGGTCCTTGAGACTGGCTTAGGTGAGGGGCTCTGTAAGGTTGGTTCTGATTCTGCTGTCTGTTGTTGTTATTGTTATTCCACCTTTGGTTTTTATTGTTATCTCTGCCTCCTCTGTTATAGTTGTCCCTCCAACCATGGTTAGAATTGTCTCTCCAACCTTGGTTGGAATTGTCTTGCCATCCATGGTTATAGTTGCCACCTTGGTTGTAGTTGCCACCTTGATTGTATCCTTGATTTTGGGCGGTCATAGAAGTTGTGAGTGGCTGACACAGTGTTGTCTTCCTGTTGGAGCTTCGAACATTCATCTGTATAATGACTATAATCAGCAGAGATCCTGCATACTCTTTGTGGAACCAACTGTTGGCTTTGTTGTGGCAGGGGAGGCTGAGCTTGTTGCGCCTGTTGTTGATTCAACTGCATCTGTTTTAGTAGGTTGGTCATTTCACATATACTCTGGGTTAGAGCAGAAGTCTCTTTGCTAGAAGAAACTTCAGCAACAGCTTTTGAGTGGCTGTGCCTATGCCTGTGATTCCTAGTGGACTCAGCTAAGTCACTGATCAATTGCCATGCTTCATCTTCGGTCTTGTACTTTTTCATAGAACTATTACTAGCACCTTCCAATGTGGTCTTATCTTGAGGCTTCATGCCTTGTGTGAAGCAGCTGACCAACACCATCTTGTTGATCATGTGATGGGGGCATGCGTCCAGGAGATTGTTGAAGTGCTCCCAATATTCGTAGAGAGTCTCAGATTTGCCTTGAATAATCATAGAAATTTCTTTCTTCAATCTATCAGTAACTTCAGCTGGAAAGTATTTCTCCAACAGTTCTCTTCTAAGCGTATCCCAGTTAGTAACAGTCGCTTCAGATTGGATGTAGTACCACTCCCTCACCTTTTCCTCAAGAGAAAACGGGAAGGCAGTTAACAGAATAGGAGTTTTATCCGCACCATGACGCCTAACAGTAGAAAAGGCTGTCTGGAAATTCCTAAGGTGCTTAATAGGCTCTTGAGCAGGTAAGCCATGAAACTTGGGCAGTAAGTTAATTAAAAATAGAAAAAAGATCAATTAAAAATAAAAATAGTTCTTGTATTAATAAACTCTAAAAAGAATCCAATTGTAGCTCTGGACAAATTAAGGATATGAAAGAGTAAGTGAAAAGTAAGAAAACAAACTAGAATGACGAAGTCTTGGCAGAGGTAACAACTCTTCTCAATATCCAAATCGAAAGCAAATAAAAATTCTAAGAATTATGAATGTGTAGTGTGAAAACTTAGAGGAGGAGTAAAATCATATCTAAAAACTAAAAATATCCTAATGAGAATCTCCCTGAGTCTCTGCATGTTCCCCGGCTTTAGTCTGTGTTTTTGGGCCGAAAACTGGGTCAAAACGCGGCCCAAAATCGCTCATAACGTGTTCTGAAAATTCCGCAGGTCGCGCATGTCACGCGTATGCGTCATTCGCTCGATCGCATCATCCGGCATTTTTCCTTGCCATGCGTACGCGTCATCCACGCGTTCGCGTCATCCGTGCAGATTTCAATCTACACGTTCGCGTCAGGCATACGAACGTGTCACTGTGATTTTCTCCATTTTGCGCGGTCACGTGAACCATGCGTCCGCGTCGGTGTTCACTGGTCATCTCCTTAATTTCTTGTGTTCCTTCCATTTTTGCAAGCTTCCTTTCCATTTTCTAAGCCATTCCTGCCCTATGAAACCTGAAACACTTAACACACGGATCACAGCATCGAATGGTATAAAAGAGAATTAAAATACACAATAAAAAGATCTTTATGAAGCAAGTTTTTCAACTATAGAACAAATTTGGGAAGGAATTGTAATATCATGCTAATCATATGGATAAGTGGGTAAAGACTTGATAAAATCACTCAATTAAACACAATATAAATCATAAAATAATGGTTTATCAATTCCCAATTTGTACGAAGCTATAACCTCTAGCAAATCTTCCATTGTTCCATAGCGTCCTAACTAGTTTAAATCTTTGATTGAAATTTTGAAAATTCCTAAAACAGAAAAGAAGAGTGCAATTTATTTTAATAAAGAATGTACCAGGAAGAGCTATGAATGCATCAGCATGATTAGCCATTATTGACTTCCTTTCATGCATGTTTGCAACTTTTTTCACTTCTCCAAAGGTTTCTCCAGATATCTAAACGAGGAATTTGATCAGCATAAGTTTTTCATAAGCAAAATTAAGATCAAAGGATCACAAGCATGTTCATATAGTAACTAAAGATGGAATTGTACCTCATGATGCAATAGAATTTTAGGAATCATTATATGTTAGGAAATTATTTTAATTTTCTAATTTGTTTGTGGACAATACATATATTAATTATAATCACAAATTATGCTATTTCAAATTAAATGACTTATATAATGGTGATTTCATTTATTGTTATAAATGCTAAATTGAATAAGTCATGATTACTTTTGATTTGGAATTAAACGAGAATAAAACCAAATATTATCTTTTGTTCCTTAGATAATTATCTTTTAGATTTTAGATATATTATCTTTTGGACTTTAGATACTATTTTATTTGGGCTTTAGGGTTTAATGCGTGCCATGCTCAAATATAAATAGTGCCTTCAGGGTTTCGGTCCCAGATATACCAAAGTCGCCTCAGCAACTCTTTCCCCATCAGAGAAGTTGCAATTCAGCCGCCTAGGAATACAGAAGGCTTTGGATGATGAAGATCGAAAGAACCACAAGATCCAAACTCTTCCGATCATGACTCATGTTTTTGAATTCAGGTACGCTTCCGCATTCAAGTATTTTATTTCTTAATGATTTAAAATAGATAATCTTTGGGTTAAGGAATTCTGATAAAATTTTAACAAGTGGTATCAGAGCCGTCTATGATTAAATCATTAAGAAATTATAAGTTTATTTTATTTCAATTTTAAATTTGTGCTACTTTTGGATTGTGTAGCACATGTTAATAAAATTCAAAGAACTTAATTAATTTCTTGATCATGGACATAGCACATCCATAGATTTAATATATTTACCATAAAGTTTTTTTGTATGCACTATGATTTAATCTGTGAATATGAATCCAGTTTTTTTTTAAAGAAAAGAAAGGTTATTCGTTCGTTTATCTTTTTTTATACCATTTTATATGGATTCATTTTTGGCAAATTCATTATCTTTGTGTTTTGTGTGGATTGAATCATAATAATTGATTCTAATCTTAATAGGTCAAAAAAAAAATTTTGGCATATGAATTTGTTCAACAATTATAATCATATCTTTTTAAGGTCTGAAAAGACACCATTAAAATTTAATTCCTTTTGTGATTTAAATATTTTTTTTAATTATTACATAAGAAAACTAGTAAATACAATTTGGATTATTATACCCTCTATTTTATAAAAATTTAATTTTGGAATAAATTGATTGAACATTATCCTACTAAAGTAGCCTCTTTTGTGAAAATTGATTTATTTAAAACATTAGGAATATGGTGATGTGTAATTTATACGAATATTGGTCAGCCGAAAGGAAGGTCTATATTTGGCCGAATTACATATACATATTGATGATAAATACATGTTTAGGTAGCTAATTAAGAATAAAGTAATGCTTATTATTTATGTGGACAATAATCGGCCCAAAGGAAGGTTATTGTTTGGCCAATTAATAGAAAATATATGCGGTAATAAATAGGTTGCAAAGTTTAAGTTTCCATGTGCGCATTCAGTCGGTCCAAAGAAAGGCTTAATGTGTGACAGAAATTTTGACAATATTTGATTACTTCAATGAAAGTATCACTTACAGTTAATTTTTCTATCCAAAGATGGAAAATTAATGTTGTTATAGATATCTTTCCCATTATTTAACTAATATTTACTGCATGTTCCTTTTTTGTTCTAATAAAGAAACTATGGCTTTAGCTACCTGTTCATACCCTGGGTCGAACTGTCTGACCTGAGATGTTCTACAGACAAAGCGACTGACCTCTTCAGGTCAGGATGACCCGACCTCTTCTCAGAGAGCTCGGCCAAGTCACCAGGAAAGCCCAGTAAAGGGCCCAAATAGAGGAACGCAACCCAAATCCTAAGGTAGCTAAAGAACGGATTTCCTGTCGGTAAAGAAATTCACAAATATAATCGCGTTGTAAGTATAGTGATGCGGCGGAAATTGGTGAATTAAAAATTATTAAAATATATGCGTTGCAAGTATAGTTCTTAACTCACCAGAATACCACTTATCAATTTAGAAAGGTGTCCAGAAATTTAAATTTTAAATACTGGGAGTATGAATCCCAGGTCATCTCCCAACGAGTTGCAGAAAAGTGTGCTATTTTATTAATCAGATGTTTTCAAAAAGGTTTGAGTTGAGTAAACAGGAAATAAAATTGGAGAATTTGAATAATGTAAATAAAAGCCTTGATTGGGAGTTGATTAGTTGGAGTTCCGCTGTTGTTGGATTACTCTCTAGATTAATTGATAATAAAAGGTTATCATGTTTAGTTATCTCTTACTAGGTAAGGGAATGTTAAACAAGTTGGGATGCTCTGCCCGTTCACAAGTTGCAATCCACTTAATTAAAAGGGATTGGTGTTAGTGACTAGAGGGCAAGCCAACAATAACCCAATTACAATCTTTCTTTCAAGTCTTCCAACTCAATTGGTTCCTTTCAATCAACTCCCCATCAAGTTAGGGAACTACTCGCTCATTGTGAATGTAAAATTCATAACATATAAAAAGGAATTAAAGAAAGACATTGTAAATAAAATCAAAATAATCAAATTAAAATAAAAGTAATCCTTGTATTAAATAAATCCTAATAATATTCCAATGGTAAAATTAACAAAGCAAAGGACATGGAAGAGTAAAGCCAAGTAAAGAAAACGAACTAGAATGACGAAGTCTTGATGAGGTAATAACTCTTCTCAATATCCCAATGCAAAAAGTGATAGAAAAATAAAATCTTAAAAACTATCAATGTGTAGAGAGAAAAACCTAGAGGAGGAGTAAAAACTAGATCTAAAAACTAAAACTGTGTAGAATGAATGTTGTCTCTGGTTTCTACATGTTCTCTGGCTCTAGTCTGCTGTTCTGGGCCGAGAACTGGGTCAAAATAGGGCCCAAAATTGCTCCCAATGAAATCTGCAGATTTTGCAGATCGCGCACGTCACGCGATCGCGTCATCCATGCGGACGCGTCATTCGCGTTTTTTACTTCCACGCGTTCGCGTCGTCCACGCCTCCGCGTCACTTGTGCTTTTCTATTCCGCGCGGTCGCGTGAGCCATGCGGCTGCGTCACTGTGATTTTTCCTCTTTCGCACGAACGCGTGAGCCACGCGGCCGCGTCACTTCTCGCTCGTTATCTCCTCAATTTCTTGTGTTTCTTCCATTTTTGCTAGTTTCCATTCTAATCTCCAACTCATCCATGCCCTATAAAGCCTGAAACACTTAACACACAGATCACGGCATCGAATGGGATAAAGGAGAACTAAAATGCATAATAAAAAGTCTCTAGGAAGCAATTTTTAACCATGTAATAATTTCAGGAAGGAAATATTAATGCATGCTAAATTAATGAATAAGTGGGAAAGGATCATGATAAAACCACATAATTAAACACAATATAAACCATAAAATATTGTTTTATCATATAGCTTCTAAACCAACAGAAAATCCTTTCGTACAAACGTTTGGTTGTCACAAGTAACAAACCCAATAAAATTTATAAACCGAAGTTCAAACATCGGGTCATCTTCTCAAGGAATTATAGGGAAGTGTGATTTATTATTGGTTATGAAAGACAGTATTTTGGGTTTTGAAAGGGTTTTGAACAGGAGAAATAGATTGCAGGAATTAATAAATTAATAACTAATAAAACTCTTGGCAAGGTATGAAAACTAGAAGTTCTATCCTAGTTATCCTTATCAGATGTGATGAGTATTGTCTGTTGCTCCCACTTAGTCAACCCTTACTAAATAATGGAAAGTCAAGTGGACCAATTAATTTGACTCCTCAAGTCCTAGTCAACTCCTAAGGAAAGACTAGCTTCAGAGGGATCCAGATCAACCAGCAAACTTCAAATATCAATCAACTGCTGAGTTTGATAACTCAAGAGTCACCAATCAATCAATCAAGCCAAAGGGAAAAAATCTAAATTATTTATATAATAAATAGAAGAAAGTAATCATGAGTCTGAAATACCTCAAATTATATTAATTAACAAAATCCTAACATGAAAAGTTCATAAACAAATAAAAGAGAAAAAAATAAAAAGAACATTGAACCTGAAAATTGAGGAAGATAAAAATATTCCTAAATCCTTTAAGAGGAATCCTAATCCTAATCCTAAGAGAGAGGAGAGAACCTCTCTCTCTAAAAACTACATCTAAATTATGAAAAGTGTGAGTTTTGAATGAATGTTGATGAATGGATGCATTCCCCCATTTTATAGCCTCTAATCTGTGTTTTCTGGGCCGAGCACTGGGTCAAAAACAGCCCAGAATTTGCTGGTTATAAAATCTGCCACGCTGGTTTTTCGTCACTGCGATGCGTCCGCGTGGAGCATGCGTTTGCGTCACTTATCTGTACGCACACTATAGTAAATTATATATCAAATTGAAGCCCCAGATGTTAGCTTTCCAACGCAACTGGAACCACCTCATTTGGACTTCTATAGCTCAAGTTATGACCATTTGAGTGCAAAGAGGTCAGGCTGACAGATTTGTCAATTTCTTCAACTTCTTGTATTCCTTCTACTTTTGCATGCTTTCTTTCCATCCTCTGAGTCATTCCTGCCCTGTAATCTCTGAAATCACTTAACACACATATCAAGGCATCAAATGATAATAAGAGAGGATTTAAATAAAAGAAAATAAGAGTCAAAGAAGCATGTTTTCAATCATAGCACAAAATCAGGAAGGAGAATGTAAAACCATGCAAATCATATGAATAAGTGGGCAAGGACTTGATAAAAATCACTCAATTGAGCACAAGATAAACCATAAAACAGTGGTTTATCAACCTCCCCACACTTAAACATTAGCATGTCCTCATGCTAAGCTCAAGAGAAGCTACAAAGGGGTGAACAGGAAATGATAGAGAGTATGCAATGCAACCTATCTATATGAATGTAACTATATGCAAAATGTTTCTACCTACTTGGTTAAAAGTAAATAAGTTCTCCAAGACAAATATGAATCAAATTCCACTAATTCAAATTATACAATGAAAGACAAGAAAACTTGTAAGAAGATAGCTCATGAAAGCAGGGAACATAGAATTAAGCATTGAATCACCCTGCCCTCTCAAGTGTCTAGGGTAATCCACTCTACTCTTCTCTAGTCATGCTTTCTAAACTTTTTTCTTCATCTAACCAATCAACAAATATTTAATGTACCAATGCAAATATCATGAGATCTTTTCAAGGGTGTAATGGGGCTGAGGTAAAGGTAAGGAATATATATATATATATATATATATATATATATATATAAGGCTAAGTGAGCTCACAAAGTGAATCCTTGATTAGTCTAAGATCTCACCTGACATATACATACTTTATAATTTAAAATGCTTTTACCTAGCTACCCAAATTTTTTTCACTTTTGTATTACATGCTCATGTATTAAACTTTTTTTTAATTTTGTCCCATGTGCATTGATTTTTTTTATTTTGCATTTGGGGTAATATTTATTTTTTTTGTATCCCCTTATTTAATTACCTAAAAAATTTTTTATTTTTTTATCAATGCACATGGTAATTTAATTATTTTGATTTCACATGAGCATGCTTCCCAAATTTTCAAATAACTTATTCAATTTAATTTCCTATTTTTTTTATCATCCCATGTTCCCATAAAATTCCCCACACTCAAATTATACACAATATCTATCTTAAGCTAACCAAGAATTCAACTTGAAATTTTATTTTGTTTTTCTGCTTAAGGCTAGTAATGTGGTTATGAAATAGAAGGGGGTTAAAAGGCTCAAGGGGGCTAACAAGGGTGACATAAAAGGGTAGGCTTATTTGGGATAAGTGAGCAAAAATACAAATAATGGCCTCAATCATATGCAAGCATGTAAATACACTAAATAATGGATATATAGAATGGAACAAAATATAGATTACAATCATAGAGAAGAAAACACACAAGAATAAAATATTATGGTTAAATAATGTAACCATGCAATTAAGCTCAAAATCTCACGGGTTGTGTGTTCTTTAGCTCAAAAACCATGTTCCAATTTACAATTTTCAAACAAATTTAACACATAGAAAATTTTAATTTTTTTATTTAGATTAGTGAAAATTATCAAAAATAGGATCTTAAAAAGAAACTTATTATTTTTCTACCAAGTAGTACTTAAATGCAAACAATCAACTACACATGCAATCTATTATGCAATACAATAATGAACAAACAAAGAAAATAGAATATTGGTGTTGAGAAGAGAAGAACTAACCCGTGGAGATCAGTATCGACCTCGCCACACTTAAAGATTGCACCGTCCTCGGTGCATGCTAAGATGTACAAGTGGACGGGCTGCTCCAACTGATATCTTTCTCTATAGAGTGTGCAGATTGACTTGCCTGTCTCCCCATTAAGAAGCTTTTTCTCTCTCTTCATAGTGGCCATCCTGAAAGAAGAAAAAAAGGAAGAAAAGTAACCCAAAAATAAAGATAAGAACATAAATAAAATATGGGTGTTAATGCCAAATAATAAAGGTCTCAATTACATGGTAGCTACAACATGCAAGTGAGAAAATAGTGGAAGCAAATGGCATATCAATAGTGCAAAAGTTGCAACAATGGGGAAGAGAGTGTGGGTAATGCAGATAGTGTAAGTGCATATCAATGCAAAAGGAATATCAGTATTATAAAAATTAGCATTGATTTATGAATAATAATACCCAATCAGAATAAAACAAATCATGAAGCACCAGAATAATTCAAGAAAAGATGGAATAGTTGAAGAAGAGAATTTTAACACCAATGGAAAAGAAAAAGAAAGGAAGAAAGGAGGAAGAAAGAAATAAGAAGGAAAGAAAAGATTTAGATATGTGGAAGAAAAAGATAAGATATTTGGCAGATTTGGATAAGCTGTGCGCCGCATGTGATGCGGACGCGTGAGTGACGCATTCGCACGGATAGCGCTTCTATGAAATGACGCGGACACGTCATCCACGCGGTCACGTGGATCGATTTGTGCCATTAGCGCGAGGGCAGCCTCGCGGTCGCGCAACTCTCTGTTTGAAACTCATATTACCAAATTTTAGGGTGACGCGGTCGCGTGGGGGACGTGATCGCATGGTCGGCCTTGTTTTTGAAAAACGGCACGGACGTGATACGTAAAAATAAGATTTCACGTATAACCGGCAAGTATACCGGGTCACATCAAGTAATAAGACTCACTAGGAGTGAGGTCGATCCCACGAGGATTGGTAGATTAAGCAACTTTAGTTAAATGGTAGATTTAGTCAAGCGAACATAGTTTTGATTTTATGAGCAATGTGACTTTTGAACATAATTGCAAGAATTTAAATGGCAAGGAGTTTAAGAACAGGAATATAGAAATAAAATGAAAGTAAATAACTGAAACTTAAATTGCAAGAAACTTAAATGACATCAAAGATAAATGGCAAGGAATTAAAGGGTGCAGAAATTTAAAGAACATAAGAGTAAATAGCAAGAATTAAAGGAACAAAATGTAGATGACAAGAATAATAAATTGACAGAATGTAAAAGGGAATTGGGTTATGGGTAATCAAACAACTAGAAGCAAAAGAAATAAGAAGTAATGATAGAGAGGATCATTAGGGATCAGAGATGCAAGTTTTCCTGAATTGATGTTAGTCAAGTCCTTCTCAATCATGGGTATAGATCCATGGCAAGTGGGTAATTGAATCCCAATCTCTTGGTGATTCAATTTCTCTCAACATAACCAATTGCCACTCTCGTGATCTAGTTGTTCATGAGAAGAGATGAAGCTCAATTCTAATCCAGCCACACAACTCCCATAATCTCAACCAAGGAGAGTTACATCTCACATACTAACCAAGGTGTATTGATTAAGGAAATCATGAAAGGATGAACTCTAAACTGAATTATGTGGCTCATTCCTCAAATTCACCACACAATTCACATAGATTAACCCCTCTCTCGATGGTGGTTGAATCTTTGAAGAACAAGAGTTTCCTCTTTGGATTAACCACTTGAATTGAGGAGGAAAAGAAGAGTTTATCAATACATTCAAACAAGCAGAGCTCTTCCCCCTAATGAAAGTGGGGTTTAGTGAATCATAGCTCCAATTTCAACAACAATTGCCATCAACAAAAATTAAACTAAGTGTGAAGAAAAGAATAAGAAGAATAAGGAAATGCTTAAAGCTTAAAACTGAAGAAGAAAGGTTCCAAGAAAAAAAACAAATTAGCTCTCCGGGTATCCTCCCGGAAGTGCTAAAAGGGTTCTCAAAGTAAAAGTGCTAAAAGTAAAAAATTCTAAGTGTCAAAAAAGTCTTCCTCAAGTACAAACTCAATCTCTATTTATATTAGTCCTAAAACTCCTTCAAAGATCTTCAATTGGGCTAGCTATGTGGGCTTTCTCTTGTTGAATTTCTGGTTCAATTGAAGAAGTTGCTGGAATAGAGGAAGCAGAGCAAGTTGGCAACAATTTTGGCCCATTGAGGGGCGTTATTGGCAATAACTCTAGGCTTAATGCACGTTGGCAACGTGCATGGCGTTTTCCTGGGAGTGAACTTTCAGACTTGGGCGTTGCTAGCCCAAGTTGTTGCTAACAACTTGCTTTTCCTCTTCTTGGCTCTACTTTCATGCTAAATGTAGCCCAGAATTTGAGTGTCAACCTTCTGCTTCAATATGGACTATCATACATCATTGGAAAGCTCTTGATGTCTATTTTTTAATGCCACTGGAATCACCTCAATTGGACTTTCCTAGCTCAAGTTATGCTTCCTCAAAGAAGGTAAGGTCAAGCTGCCAAGTTGTTGCCAAAAACGCACCTATCCTCCCAAGTTGGCAACGTGCCTAGCCTCCCAAAGCAGAGACATGAGGCTGGCGTTGTCACCAAGCACGCCTCCTTGCTAGCACGTTGGCAACGTGCCCGTGCTCCCTCCAGGGCTCATCTCTAGCCTCCAATTTGCTTGTCACGTTGCCTTAAATAACGCCTTTGGAGGCTGGCGTTGGCAACGTGCTCGAGTGCTTCTTCAAGTGAGCTTCCTTGCCAAATTTTGCTTGCTGCGTTGCCCTCAAACACGCCTTTGGAAGCTGGCGTTGGCAACGTGCTCGAGCCTTCCTCAAGGCTCTATGCTTGTTGCTTGGCGTTGTCCTTGAACACGCCTATGCTTCCTGGCGTTGGCAACGTGGTTGGCACCCTTCCTGGCGTTGGCAACTTGATTGGCGCCCTTCCTGGCGTTGGCAACGTGGTTGGCACCCTTCCTGGCGTTGGCAACGTGCTTCATTTTGCTGGCCCAAGATCTTGTCCCTGGCGTTATTGAAGAACACGCCAGTTCATTTCCAAGTTAGCAACGCCCTCGTGTGCCCATACTCCTAGCTTGCATGCGTTGCCAAGGAACACGCCCATGGTTCCTAGCTCAACAACGTGCTCGAGCTCCCATTTGATGCCAAAGTTGCTTGCTACGTTGCCAAGGAACACGCCTTTATAACTTGGCGTTGGCAACGTGCATCTCCTTTTCCTGGGCCAAGTTTTCCATTCAGCGTTGTTAGCCTGCGTTGTCCTCAAACACGCCCCTCATCTCTAGGCTGGCAACGTGCTCGAGGCTCCAAACTAGCTCCCCAAGATTGCTTGGCGTTGCCTTGAATGACGCCTATGGTTCTTGGCGTTGGCAACGCCAGCTTCTCCTCCTCTTGGGCCAAGTTTGCTTGTGTGCGTTGCCTTGAATAACGCCTCTTCATTCCCACGTTGGCAACGCCCTCGAGCTCTCCTTGGCTCAGCTCTTTGCTTGCCTGGGCGTTGCCTTCAAACACGCACCCTTTTCTTCAAGTTGGCAATGCCAACATTTGCTTCTCCAGGGCTGCCTGGCGTTGCCTTCAACAACGCACCCTTTCTCCAAGTTGGCAACGCCCAAATGCTTCTCCAGGGCTGCCTGGCATTGCCTTCAACAACGCACCCTTTCTCCAAGTTGGCAACGCCAACTTCTCTTCTTCTTGCCCAGCTTGCATCATTCTTGCTTCCATGCTTTCTTGTTTCATCACCTATCATCAACAAAGGAAATAGCTTCAAAGTCTTACCAATTCATGCAATAAATTTCATGAGATTCATTCATACTCATTCATGTATGTATTCCTTAAATCATTTGCATGAATTTGGCTAGAATCAACATGTTCCTTGGTATTCTCATGCATGAAGACAAAACTCATAAAAGGACTTGTTTATTTAGAGAAAATGAGTAAAATTAAGCTAAAACCAACTAAACTAACTAGCTAATATAGCAAATATGCACTTGCATCACAATACCAAACTTAAAGTGTTGCTTGTCCTCAAGCAAAATATAAAACTTTGTCACAAGAATCCAAGATGTGAGACTTGAATGTTCTACCAGAGAGTAATTTTTCATTGAGCATGTCATCCTCACTTGTGTGATCATCAATTTATTGTAATTGATCACGGCTATTCAACTTTTTCAATTAAAATGCTTGCTTCAATACTAAATTGGTTAACTTCACTAAACTCTTTTCTATACCGTAGCACATGTCCCTTGAACCATTCTTTACTTGATGCTTTCTTTCCCCTTTTTTTATATTCCTTTTTTTTATTTCAAATGAGCTCGAAATCTGTCTTAAGGCGGCTCTTTAGCATAAGCTTTCAATCAACAATCCCAAACCAGTTGGTTCAAGTTGTTAAGTGTTGAGACACTCTTAAAGATTTACTAACTCAAGCCTCTCCTTAACACATTCAATCACAGGCATATAACATTGAAATTTTATTTGGATAGTGGTGTCCAACACCTCTTTGGGTTGCTAAATGTTCTGTTATAGAGCTACTCTTGATTGTGAGTTTTCAATCGATAATCCCGAGTTAGTTAACTCAAGTTATCGGGTGATGAAGCACCCCTCGGATTTACTAGCCCAAGTATGTCTCCTAACATCAATCACCACAGACACATATCCAAATTTTGTCATTGATGCCTAGCCTTTCATTCTTTGTCTTCTGTTTTCTTTATTGTCAAGGTTATTTGTGCTATTACTGATAAAGTCTTTGTGACCCTTAACCGAACTAGTCTTGTATAAGCAAGCATTCTTTTGAACTTATTGAGCCTTGATTCTTTCACAATAAATATATATACTAGCACTTTTCTCATGGGACAACATGATTCTTTTAAACTAGAATTCTCTCTGTTCTTGCTCAAACTACATCTTTTATTCCATTGACAAGTAAAAGTACTTAAGACAAGCAACCATTCCGAATCTGTGAGTGGTGATGCATGGAATGGGCAACATAAAAGACAATGCTTCAAAAAGTAAATGCATCCTAGAAGGTATACCATATTTCAGACATACATCTTCTTTATTCTTTGCTTGATTCTCCTTGCTTTCCTTGCCCTTTGGATCTTCTTTCTTTTTCTTTCTCAGCTCTCCTTGTTGTTTTGTTGTTGGATCCCCCTTTGGATCCTCTTTCTTTTTCCTTCTTAGTTCTCCTTGTTGTTTTGTTGTTGAATACCCCTCTTCTCTTTGCCAAACTCCTGAGCTTATCATTGTCTCCTTTAGCCTCTGTTGATTAAATCTCACCCTTGCAAGCTCCTGCTCTTCAAATATCTTGCGAGCTTCATTAAAACTTTTAATTTGTGGGTTGAGTAATGGGGGTGCTCCACAAAGGTAACTGAGCTTTCTTGGGTGCATATATCATAGTCAAGTCTGTCCTTGTGCCTGGCTTCCCTGAACATTCTGCTTTCATTGAACTCTTTGTGAAATGTATCATGTCTAGCATCCAACCTATGGAGAAGTTCCCTTTGCTGAGCTTGCTCTTTCCTTAGTTGAGCTTGTTCTTGTATTACTTTCTCCATGGCTTTTCCATATTCACAGTTGAGTTGTTGATGGCTTCATGCATCTTGGCATATTGTTCTTGTTGTAGTTCCATCATGTGTGTTTGGTATTCATTTTGTTGGTTCATCCATTGAACTTGAACCCCTCTTTGTTGGTCCATCAACTGCCAAAGGTCCCTTTGTTGCGGAGCTTGTTCCTCTTGGCTTCTTTGAATTTGTGAATATTGCCCAGAGATTCCTTCCAAAGCGGCTTGGAGTTGATTCATGTTCAAGGTATGAGGTTCTTCCATTTCTTGAGGCTCCTCCTCTTGTCTTGCTTCTTTCCTTTTCTTCCTTCTTGCTAAAGGTTGCCTTTCCAATTGGGTTGTGGTGATAAATTCCAACCTTTCTCGGGTAAGAGGTTTTCCAACAGAGACCACATCAGTTTCTTCAAATTCTTCCAGAGGCACTCCAGCTTCTTCACATAGGCGCAGAATAGTACTAGGATATCCTAGCCAGCTGTCCTGTTTGACCTTTTGAGCTATGTCAATGATGTTCTTGGCTATAATGTCTCCAACATTGATTTCCCCTCCTTTCATTATACAATGGATCATTATTGCTCTATTCACCGTTACCTCAGAATTATTTGAAGTGGAAATCAATGATCTCCTCACTATGTCATGCCATCCTTTTGCTTGAGGTATGAGATCACCTCTCCGAAGTTTGAGTGGTTGTCCATGTGAATCCAACACCCAATCCGTGCCTACTCTGCATAAGTCACTTACCACATCCATATATCTTGGGTCATTTTCAACCCTTTCTTCATAGCTAGCTCGTTTGAACTGTTTTGACTTGACCTTTAGCACCCTGTTGATGGTGTCCGGGCTAAAATCAACAGTCACACTGATGAGCGGATAATTTGTATACTTTTTGGCATTGCTTTTAGTATGTTTTTGGTAGTTTTAGTTGAGTTTTTAGTATATTTTTATTAGTTTTTAGTTAAAATTCACTTTTCTGGACTTTACTATGAGTTTGTGTGTTTTTCTGTGATTTCAGGTACTTTCTGGCTGAAATTGAGGGATCTGAGCAAAATCTGATCCAGAGACTCAAAAGGACTGCAGATGCTGTTGGATTCTGACCTCCCTGCACTCGAAGTGGATTTTCTGGAGCTACAGAAGCCCAATTGGCGCGCTTTCAACGGCGTTTGAAAAGTAGACATCCTGGGCTTTCCAGCAATATATAATAGTCCATACTTTGCTCAAGATTTGATGGCCCAAACCGGCGTTCAAAGTCACCTCAAGGAATCCCAGCGTTAAAACGCTGGAACTGGCACCCAAATGGGAGTTAAACGCCCAAACTGGCACCAAAGCTGGCGTTTAACTCCAAGAAGAGTCTCTACACGAAATTGCTTCATTGCTCAGCTCAAGCACACACCAAGTGGGCCCGGAAGAGGATTTTTATGTCATTTACTCATTTCTGTACACCCTAGGCTACTAGTTTCTTATAAGTAGGACCTTTTACTATTGTATAGGAATCTTTTGATCACTTTTAGATCTCTAGATCATCTTTGGACATTTTAGTTCTTAGATCATTGGGAGGCTGGCCATTTGGCCATGCCTAGACCTTATGCTTATGTATTTTCAACGGTGGAGTTTCTACACACCATAGATTAAGGTGTGGAGCTCTGCTGTACCTCGAGTATTAATGCAATTACTATTGTTCTTTCATTCAAATTCCGCTTGTTCTTTATCCAAGATATCACTTGTTCTTCACATGATGAAGGTGATGATTGACGCCCATCACCATTCTCACCCATGAACAAGGTGACTGACAACCATTCTTGTTCTACAAGCATCTGAGGCTTAGTGAATATCTCTTGGATTCCTGATTGCACGATGCATGGTTGATCGCCTGACAACCGAGTGCTAGCCTGACAAACGAGCCAACCATTCCGTGAGATCAGAGTCTTCGTGGTATAGGCAAGAACTGATGGCAGCATTCAAGAGAATCCGGAAGGTCTAACCTTGTCTGTGGTATTCTGAGTAGGATTCAATGATTGAATGACTGTGACGTGCTTCAAACCTGTAACCTACTGGGCGTTAGTGACAGACGCAAAAGAGTTATTCTATTCCGGTAGGGGAGGGAACCACACCGGTGATTGGCAGCACTGTGACAGAGTGTGTGCATTAGCTTTCACTGCGAGGATGGGAGGTAGCTGCTGACAACAGTGAGACCCTATACGAGCTTGCCATGGAAAGGAGTAAGAAGGGTTGGATGAAGACAGTAGGAAAGCAGAGAGACGGAAGGGAAGGCATCTTCATGCGCTTATCTGAAGTTCCTACCAATGAATTACATAAGTATCACTATCTTTATCTTTTATGTTATTTTCGTTCATCACCATATATATCTGAGTTTGCCTGACTAAGATTTACAAGATGACCATAGCTTGCTTCAATACTAACAATCTCCGGGATCGACCCTTACTCACGTAAGGTTTATTACTTGGACGACCCAGTGCACTTGCTGGTTAGTTGTGCGAAGTTGTGTAATGCCATGGTATTGAGCGCACCAAGTTTTTGGAGCCATTACCAGGGATTATGAGAGTTGTGAAAAAGTATAGTTCACAATTTCGCGCACCAAGTTTTTGGCGCCGTTGCCGGGGATTGTTCTAGTTTTGAGCAAGCCTTTGGTAACATCAGTGCCAAGATCCGGCAACAACATCAAATTTTTGGTGTTATTGCCCGGGATTGTTTAGGCTGGACAACTGACGGTTCATCTTGTTGCTTAGATTAGGTATTTTTTTTCGAAATTCTTGAAGATGAATTCTAGAGTTTCATGATGATTTGTTGAAATCTGGCTGGCTGAGAAGCCATGTCTAATCTGATTGGACCGAGGTTTCAACTTATCACCACAAGAGCTTGTTGATTTCGTATCAATCTTGCTTTTGGAGCAGTGATTTGCTAAGGCTTGGCTGACCTTTGGTCATGTCTAGTGTTTTGGACCGAAGCTTTCTTTGGAAGCTTGGCTGGCTGTGAAGCCATGTCTAATTCCTGGACCGGAGTCTTAGACTAGCATTGCACTGATTCCTGGAATTCTCATTAAGAATTTTGATACCTTCTTTTTCCACTTAATTTTCGAAAAACACAAAAAAATTAAAAAAATTAAAAAAAATCATAAAA
This sequence comes from Arachis stenosperma, assembly GCF_014773155.1. Lineage (NCBI taxonomy): Eukaryota > Viridiplantae > Streptophyta > Magnoliopsida > Fabales > Fabaceae > Arachis > Arachis stenosperma. Next base: position 224,205 of record NW_026651371.1, read on the forward strand.
TTCAAAAATATTTCTTGTTTGAGTCTAGTGTCTCATCCTAATTTGGTGTCAATTGCATGCATTCATATGTCTTAGTGATCTTCAAGATGTTCTTGATGATTCACTTGCTCTGATCTTTGAATTCTATTGACTTGAGTATTTTGTGTGTCTCATATGCATTTTCAGTTCATTAGTGTCAGTAGTATACAAACTACTAAGTTTGGTGTCTTGCATGCATTGTTATTTGATTCTTGTTGCATTTTAATTATTAAAATCCAAAAATATTTTTAATTTGTGTCTTTTCAAGTCAATGATACAAGGGATTGAAGATTCAGAACACACTGCAGAGGAATTATACAGAAAAAGCTGAGCATTCAAAAATGCCCAGTGAAGAAGGCAGACTGGCATTTAAACGCCAGCCAGGGCACCTGGTTGGGCGTTTAACGCCCAAAGAGGTAGCATTTTGGGCGTTAAACGCCAGAATGTATACCATTCTGGGCGCTTAACGCCAGGATGGTGCTAGGGGGAAGATTTTGTTTTCAAATCAATTTCTTTCAAGTTTTTCAAAATCAAATCTTTTTCAAATCAAATATTTTCACTCAAATGTTTTCAAAATTAATTTCTTTCCTTTCAAAGATACTTACTAACAATTAATGATTTGATTGAACATTTTTTGCCTTTTCTGTTAAGGAAGGTTTTATGTTTGAATCATATCTTTTCTTGTTAGGCAAGTCACTAATTTTCCAAATCAAATCTTTTAAAATAATTTTCAAACATATCTTTTAAAATGGTTTTCAAATCATATCTTCTCAATCACATCTTTTTAAGACAATAACCTTTCAATCATATTTTTTTATCATATCTTTTTTAAATTAGTTTTCAATCAAATCTTTTTAGTTTCTAATTTCAAAATCTTTTTCAAAAATCACTTGATTTCTCTTCCACTTTCAATTTTCGAAAATTATCAATCAAATTTTCAAAATGTTTTCAAAATCTTTTAATTGAATTTTTGAAAATCCTCTTCCCTCCTTCTCACATCCTTCTATTTATGGAGTACCACTCCTTCTAAATGCACAATTCGACCCTTATCTAATTAAAGTTCGAATTCTTCTTCTCCTTCTTCTTTCTATTTCTCTTTCCTCTGACATTTCAAGGAATCTCTATACTGTGACATAGAGGATTCCACATTTTCTTTTTCTCTTCTCTTTCATATGAGCAGGAGCAGAGACAAAGGCATTCTTGTTGAAGCTGATCCTGAACCCGAAAGGACCTTGAAGAGAAAGCTAAGAGAAGCCAAAGCACAACTCTCTTTAGAGGACCTGACCGAATTCTTCAAAAGAAGAACCCATGGCAGCCGAAAACAACAACAATGCCAACAATGCAAGGAAGGTGCTGGGTGACTTTACTGCACCTACTCCCGACTTCTATGGGAGAAGCATCTCTATCCCTGCCATTGGAGCAAACAACTTTGAGCTTAAGCCTCAATTAGTTTCTCTAATGCAACAGAATTGCAAGTTCCATGGACTTCCAATGGAAGATCCTCATCAGTTTTTAGCTGAATTCTTGCAAATCTGTGACACAGTCAAGACTAATGGGGTAGACCCTGAGGTCTATAGACTGATGCTATTCCCTTTTGCTGTAAGAGACAGAGCTAGAATATGGTTGGATTCTCAACCTAAAGAAAGCCTGGACTCTTGGGAAAAGCTAGTCAATGCCTTCTTGGCAAAGTTCTTTCCGCCACAAAGATGGAGTAAGCTTAGAGTGGAAGTCCAAACCTTCAAACAGAAGGATGGAGAATCCCTCTATGAAGCTTGGGAAAGATACAAACAATTAATCAGAAGATGTCCTTCAGACATGCTTTCTGAATGGAGCATCATAGGTATTTTCTATGATGGTCTCTCTGAACTATCTAAGATGTCCTTGGATAGCTCTGCTGGAGGATCTCTTCATCTGAAGAAGACGCCTGCAGAAGCTCAAGAATTGATTGAAATGGTTGCAAATAACCAATTCATGTACACTTCTGAAAGGAATCCTGTGAACAATGGGACTAGTCAGAAGAAGGGAGTTCTTGAGATTGACACTCTGAATGCCATATTGGCTCAGAACAAGATATTGACTCAACAAGTCAATTTGATTTCTCAAAGTCTGTCTGGAATGCAAAATGCACCAAACAGTACAAAGGATGCTTCATCTGAGGAAGAAGCTTATGATCCTGAGAACCCTTCCATGGAAGAGGTGAATTACCTAGGAGAACCCTATGGAAATACCTACAATTCTTCATGGAGAAATCACCCAAATCTCTCATGGAAGAATCAAGAGAGACCTCAACAAGGTTTCAATAACAATAATGGTGGAAGAAACAGGTTTAGCAATGGCAAGCCTTTTCCATCATCTTCTCAGCAACAGACAGAGAGTTCTAAGCAGAATACTTCTGACTTAGCAACAATGGTCTCTGATCTAATAAAAACCACTCAAGTTTCATGAATGAAACAAGGTCCTCCATCAGAAATTTGGAAGGACAAGTGGGTCAGCTGAGCAAGAAAGTTACTGAACTCCCTCCTAGTACTCTCCCAAGTAATACAGAAGAAAATCCAAAAGGAGAGTGCAAGGCCATCAACATGGCCGAATATGGAGAGGAAAGAGAGGAAGAAGACGCCACTGAGAAAGACCTCAGTGGGCGTGCACCACTCTCCTCTGAGTTTCCCAATGAGGAACCATGGGAATCTGAGGCTCAAAATGAGACCATAGAGATTCCATTGGACTTGATTCTGCCATTCATGAGCTCTGATGAGTATTCTTCCTCTGAAGAGGATGAGTATGTCACTGAAGAGCAAGTTGCTAAATACCTTGGAGCAATCATGAAACTAAATGACAAGTTATTTGGAAATGAGACTTGGGAGGATGAACCTCCCTTGCTCACCAAAGAACTGGATGACTTGTCTAGGCAGAAACTGCCTCAAAAGAGGCAGGATCCTGGGAAGTTTCCTATACCTTGTACCATAGGCACCATGACCTTCAAGAAGGCCTTGTGTGACTTAGGGTCAAGTGTGAACCTCATGCCCCTCTCTGTAATGGAGAAATTAGGGATCTTTGAGGTGCAAGCTGCAAGAATCTCATTAGAGATGGCAGACAACTCAGAAAACAAGCCCATGGACTTATAAAGGATGTTCTGGTTAAAGTTGAAGACCAGTACATTCCTACTGATTTCATAGTCCTAGAGACTGGGAAGTGCATGGATGAATCCATCATCCTTGGCAGACCCTTCCTAGCCACAGCAAAGGCTGTGATTGATGTTGACAGAGGAGAGTTAATCATTCAAGTGAATGAAAAATCCTTGGTGTTTAAGGCCCAAGGATATCCCTCTGTCATCATGGAGAGGAAGCATGAAGAGCTTCTCTCAAAACAGAGCCAAACAGAGCCCCCACAGTCAAACTCTAAGTTTGGTGTTGGGAGGCTACAACCAAACTCTAAGTTTGGTGTTGAAACCCCACATTCAAACTCTAAGTTTGGTGTTGGGAGGTTTCAACACGGTTCTGAGCATTTCTGAGGCTCCATGAGAGCCCTCTGTCAAGCTAATGACATTAAAGAAGCGCTTGTTGGGAGGCAACCCAATGTTTTATAATTAATTATTTTCTTTTGTTATTTTATCTTTTTTGTAGGTTGATGATCATAAGAAGTCACAAAAACAATGAAAAAAAGCAAAAACAGAATGAAAAACAGGAAGAAAAACAGCACACCCTGGAGGAGAAGAAGCTGGCGTTCAAACGCCAGTAATGCTAGCTGTTGGGCGTTTAACGCCCAGTCTGGCACCATTCTGGGCGTTTAACGCCAGAAAGGGGCACCAGACTGGCGTTAAACGCCAGTAAAGGGCAAGAACCTGGCGTTAAACGCCAGGAATGGGCACCAGCCCGGCGTTTAACGCCAGAAATGGCTCAAAACGTGATTTTGAGCAACATTTGGTGCAGGGATGACTTTTCCTTGACACTACAGGATCTGTGGACCCCACAGGACCCTACCATCACTCTCTCTTCTTCCCCCATTCACCAATCACCTCAACACCTCTTCCCAAAAAACCCCTCACCTATCAAATCCATCTTTCTCTTCACCACTCACATCCATCCTTCATAAACCCCACCAACCTCACCCTTCAAATTCAAACCATTTTCCCTCCCAAACCCACCCATAATGGCCGCACCATTCACCCCCTTCTCTCCTATAAATACCCTTCTGCAACTCTTCATTTTCACACAACCTAAACACCCTTTCTTCCCCCTCTTTGGCCGAACACACTACCATCTCCCTTCTTCCTCATTTCTTCTTCTTCTACTCTCTTCTTTCTTCTTTTGCTCGAGGACGAGCAAACATTTTAAGTTTGGTGTGGTAAAAGCGTTGCTTTTTCGTTTTTCCATAACCATTTATGGCATCCAAGGCCGGAGAAACCTCTAGAAAGAGGAAAGGGAAGGCAAAAGCTTCCACCTCCGAGTCATGGGAGATGGATAGATTCCTCTCAAGGGTGCATCAAGACCACTTCTATAAAGTTGTGGCCTTGAAGAAGGTGATCTCCGAGGTCCCCTTTTCACTCAAAAAGGGTGAATATCCGGAGATCCGCCATGAGATCCGAAGAAGAGGTTGGGAAGTTCTTACCAACCCCATTCAACAAGTCGGAATCTTGATGGTTCAAGAGTTCTATGCCAATGCATGGATCACAAAGAACCATGACCAAAGTGTGAACCCGAATCCAAAGAATTATCTCACTATGGTTCGGGGGAAATACTTGGATTTTAGTCCGGAGAGTGTGAGGGTGGCGTTCAACTTGCCTATGATGCAAGGAGATGAGCATCCTTACACTAGAAGGGTCAACTTTGATCAAAGGTTGGACCAAGTCCTCACAGTCATATGTGAAGAGGGCGCACAATGGAAGCAAGATTCAAGAGGAAAGCCGGTCCAATTAAGAAGGCATGACCTCAAGCCCGTGGCTAGAGGATGGTTAGAGTTCATACAACGCTCAATCATCCCCACTAGCAACCGGTCCGAAGTTACCATAGACCGGGCCATCATGATCCATAGTATCATGATTGGAGAAGAAATAGAGGTTCATGAGGTTATAGCCCAAGAACTCTATAAGGTGGCGGACAAGACCTCCACCTTGGCAAGGTTAGCCTTTCCTCATCTCATTTGTCACCTCTGTTATTCAGTTGGAGTTGACATAGAGGGAGACATTTCCATTGATGAGGACAAGCCCATCACCAAGAAAAGGATGGAGTACACAAGAGATCTCACTCATCATGAGATCCCTGAGATTCCTCAAGGGATGAATTTTCCTCCACAAAACTATTGGGAGCAACTAAACACCTCCCTAGGAGAACTAAGTTCCAACATGGGACAACTGAGGGTGGAGCATCAAGAACACTCCATCATCCTTCATGAAATTAGAGAAGATCAAAGAATCATGAGGGAGGAGCAACAAAGACAAGGAAGAGACATTGAAGAGCTCAAGCACTCCATAGGATCTTCAAGAGCAAGAAAGAGCCGCCATCACTAAGGTGGACCCGTTCTTTGATTTCCTTGTTATTTTTTTTTGTTTTTCGAATTTTTATGCTTTATGTTTATCCATGTTTGTGTCTTGTGATCATTAGTGTCTTAGTGTCTATGCCTTAAAGTTATGAATGTCCTATGAATCCATCACCTCTCTTAATAAAACGTACTTAATTGAAAAGGAGAAGAATTGCATGAAATCTGAATTTTATAGTAGTTTAATTATTTTTGATGTGGTGGCATTACTTCTGTTCTCTGAATGTATGCTTGAACAGTGCATATGTCTTTTGAACTTGTGGTTCATGAATGTTGGCTCTTGAAAGAATGATGAAAAAGGAGACATGTTACTGAGGATCTGAAAAATCATAAAAATGATTCTTGAAGCAAGAAAAAGCAGTGAATACAAAAAAAAAAAAGAAAGAAGCAAACGAAAAAAAAAACCGAAAAAAGAAAGAAAAAGAAAGAAATAAAGTTGTGATCCAAGGCAAATAAGAGTGTGCTTAAGAACCCTGGACACCTCTAATTGGGGACTTTAGCAAAGCTGAGCCACAATCTGAAAAGGTTCACCCAATTATGTGTCTGTGGCATGTATGTATCCGGTGGTAATACTGGAAGACAGAGTGCTTTGGGCCACAGCCAAGACTCAATAAGTAGCTGTGTTCAAGAATCATCATACTTAACTAGGAGAATCAATAACACTATCTGGATTCTAAGTTCCTAAAGAAGCCAATCATTCTGAATTACAAGGGATTGAGTGAGATGCCAAAACTATTCAGAGGCAAAAAGTAAAAGCCCCGCTCATCTAATTAATACTGATCTTCATAGATGTTTTTGGAGTTCATTGCATATTCTCTTCTTTTTATCTTATTTGATCTTCAGTTGCTTGGGGACAAGCAACAATTTAAGTTTGGTGTTGTGATGAGCGGATAATTTGTATACTTTTTGGCATTGCTTTTAGTATATTTTTGGTAGTTTTAGTTGAGTTTTTAGTATATTTTTATTAGTTTTTAGTTAAAATTCACTTTTCTGGACTTTACTATGAGTTTGTGTGTTTTTCTGTGATTTCAGGTACTTTCTGGCTGAAATTGAGGGATCTGAGCAAAAATCTGATCCAGAGACTCAAAAGGACTGCAGATGCTGTTGGATTCTGACCTCCCTGCACTCGAAGTGGATTTTCTGGAGCTACAGAAGCCCAATTGGCGCGCTCTCAACGGCGTTGGAAAGTAGACATCCTGGGCTTTCCAGCAATATATAATAGTCCATACTTTGCCCAAGATTTGATGGCCCAAACCGGCGTTCAAAGTCACCTCAAGGAATCCCAGCGTTAAAACGCTGGAACTGGCACCCAAATGGGAGTTAAACGCCCAAACTGGCACCAAAGCTGGCGTTTAACTCCAAGAAGAGTCTCTACACGAAATTGCTTCATTGCTCAGCCCAAGCACACACCAAGTGGGCCCGGAAGAGGATTTTTATGTCATTTACTCATTTCTGTACACCCTAGGCTACTAGTTTCTTATAAGTAGGACCTTTTACTATTGTATAGGAATCTTTTGATCACTTTTAGATCTCTAGATCATCTTTGGACATTTTAGTTCTTAGATCATTGGGAGGCTGGCCATTCGGCCATGCCTAGACCTTATGCTTATGTATTTTCAACGGTGGAGTTTCTACACACCATAGATTAAGGTGTGGAGCTCTGCTGTACCTCGAGTATTAATGCAATTACTATTGTTCTTTCATTCAAATTCCGCTTGTTCTTTATCCAAGATATCACTTGTTCTTCAACATGATGAAGGTGATGATTGACGCCCATCACCATTCTCACCCATGAACAAGGTGACTGACAACCATTCTTGTTCTACAAGCATCTGAGGCTTAGTGAATATCTCTTGGATTCCTGATTGCACGATGCATGGTTGATCGCCTGACAACCGAGTGCTCGCCTGACAAACGAGCCAACCATTCCGTGAGATCAGAGTCTTCGTGGTATAGGCAAGAACTGATGGCAGCATTCAAGAGAATCCGGAAGGTCTAACCTTGTCTGTGGTATTCTGAGTAGGATTCAATGATTGAATGACTGTGACGTGCTTCAAACCTGTAACCTACTGGGTGTTAGTGACAGACGCAAAAGAGTTATTCTATTCCGGTAGGGGAGGGAACCACACCGGTGATTGGCAGCACTGTGACAGAGTGTGTGCATTAGCTTTCACTGCGAGGATGGGAGGTAGCTGCTGACAACAGTGAGACCCTATACGAGCTTGCCATGGAAAGGAGTAAGAAGGGTTGGATGAAGACAGTAGGAAAGCAGAGAGACGGAAGGGAAGGCATCTTCATGCGCTTATCTGAAGTTCCTACCAATGAATTACATAAGTATCACTATCTTTATCTTTTATGTTATTTTCGTTCATCACCATATATATCTGAGTTTGCCTGACTAAGATTTACAAGATGACCATAGCTTGCTTCAATACTAACAATCTCCGTGGGATCGACCCTTACTCACGTAAGGTTTATTACTTGGACGACCCAGTGCACTTGCTGGTTAGTTGTGCGAAGTTGTGTAATGCCATGGTATTGAGCGCACCAAGTTTTTGGAGCCATTACCAGGGATTATGAGAGTTGTGAAAAAGTATAGTTCACAATTTCGCGCACCACACACCTCTTACATAACTCATGTATGGTTCTTCATCATCATATTCTCTTATCACATTAGTGTAAAACTCATGGATGAGAAGCATGCTCACTTCTTGAGGTTGGTTACAGAGAAGCTCCCATCCCCTTTTCCTGATTATTTTTGTATCTCAGGGTATTCATCTTTTCTTAGCTTGAAAGGTAACTCCAGAACAACATCTTTGCTTGACATCCAACTAAAGATACGCTCATTGTGTTTGGATTTGAATCTTCTTTGATCAAAGGTGTTTTGTCCTTCATCTTCTCTCCTATCCCTTGATGATGAGGCCATTGAAGTTCACTTGCAAGGGTTGAATCTCCCACACCAAACTTAGGTGAATGCTTGTCCTCAAGCATAAAGAAAATACTTGTGAAAGGGAGAGGTATATGACGAGCAAGGTGACTTAGAGAAGATAGAAAAAAGATGGTGAGGGGGGGTGGAGTGTTTCGGTTATGTGGAGAGATGTGATGCTTCAAGAGTTTTGTTGGGTAAAGATGAGGTTCAAGGCTAGAATTTGTGAAACACGGAATAGGTTGGAGGTTGAGTATGAGTTCGGGTGATGAAATGGAGTTATGGGGTGGTAGAAAGATGAGTGAGGAAAGTGAGGTTTGATGAATATGGTTGATGTATTTAAAGTGAGTTTTGGTGGGGATGCATGGTTCTAGTGATTTCCGTGGTGAGATGCATGGTCTTAGTGGTTCGGTCATAGCACGGGGAGCATGCTTCCTTGTGCCCAATGCATGTTGAGTTGTTTTTTTCCAATGCATAAAGTTCAAGACTTATGTGACTTTCCCTTCCTTGTGCATCCGTGACCTCCTTCCAAGATTCCCCATCACTTCTTTCTTTCTTTCCTGCAACAAAATTCCAAAAACTTGAGATTCTTAGAGTGACATAACTAGCTAACAACTTATGATGATATTCCTATGCAAAATTGACTAAGCAAAATTAAAATTTATGAATTAAAGACACCAAACTTAGTTTGTGACTAAGTGTTCTATGGAGTTAACTCCAAAGATGGCCACACCAAACTTAGTATCTTACCTACCTTGTATGTTATTTCAATCTCTTTTCTCGGTTTTTTTTTTCTAATAGTTGCTTTCATATAACTAAAATAGATGACTGTACTTTCATAGTCTAGCATTTTCGTGTATGTATGGACACCAAACTTAGTTTGTGGCTAAGTGTTGTAGAACAAACTTTTACCATTACTTCAAGATTGGCCACACCAAACTTAGTGCCTTGCATACACTATGTACTAGTCTACTTTTTATTCTCTTAGATGTATATGATGCAACCTCTCATTATTGATTACTAAAGTATGAAAATAAAAGACTCCCTGTGCCCCTCCCATGAAGCGCTTGTTTATTGTCCTTAGCTTGACACTGCAGCTTCTTTGCTCATGCTAAGAGTTGCACACTCTCTTCCTTGCTCCAGGGGCCACCAAAATAATGCTTCACCCTATGTCCATTAGCTGTGAAGGTTTGTTTTGAGGCTTCATCAAGTAATTCGACATAGCCATGAGGTGATACTTTGATGATGGTGTACGGGCCAGTCCATCTAGACCTCAGCTTCCCAGGGAAAATCTTCAATCTTGAATTGAATAACAACACCCTTTGGCCTGGTTCGAATGTTCTTTGAGAGATCCTCTTATCATGCCATCTCTTTGCTCTCTCTTTGTATATTTTGGCATTTTCATATGCCTCCAATCTGAACTCCTCAAGTTCATTGAGTTGTAGCAACCTCTTCTCTCCTGCTGCTTGAGCATCTAAATTCAGAAGTTTGGTGGCCCAAAAGGCCTTATGTTCAAGCTCCACAGGGAGATGGCATGCCTTTCCATACACCAGCTGAAATGGAGATTTTCCTATGGGTGTCTTGAAGGCTGTCCTATATGCCCAAAGTGCATCATCCAGCTTCCTAACCCAATCCCTTCTTGTTGTTTCCACAGTTTTCTCCAAAATCCTTTTTAGCTCTCTGTTGGCAAGTTCAGCCTGCCCATTGGTTTGTGGGTGATATGGGGTAGCTACTTTGTGAGTAACACCATATTTGTGGAGTAAGGAGTTTAGTTGCTTGTTGCAGAAGTGGCTTCCCCCATCACTTATAAGTCCTTTGGGCACTCCAAATCTAGTGAAGATGTTCTTCTTGAGGAATTGCAAGACCACGTTGGTATCACATGTGGTGGTGGCTATTGCTTCTACCCATTTGGAGACATACTCTACTGCTACCAAGATGTATTTGAATGTGTAAGATGGAGGAAAAGGTCCCATGAAATCTATTCCCCACAGATCAAAGAGTTCCACTTCTAAAATGAACTTCTGAGGCATCTCATTTTTCTTTGACAAACCCCCTGTTCTTTGACATTCATTGCATTGGCTCACAAACTCCCTAGCATCCTTGAAGATTGAAGGCCAGTAGAAACCACTTTGAAGGACCTTTGCAGCTGTTCTTTCAGCTCCAAAATGACCACCATAACTAGAGTTGTGACAATGCCATAGTATGTCCTTCATCTCACCTTCTGACACACATCTTCTTATCATTCCATCTGGGCATCTTTTGAACAAGAATGGTTCATCCCAGAAGAAGAACTTAGCCTCATGCAGCAGCTTCTTGACTTGTTGTTTTGTGTACTCTTGTGGAATGATTCTCCCCGCCTTGTAGTTGGCCATATCTGCAAACCAAGGGACATGTTGGATTTGCAAGAGATGCTCATCTGGAAATTCTTCATTTATTGATGGAAGGTTGTCTTGGCATGTATCTTGTGGTAGCCTTGATAAGTGGTCAGCAACTTGATTTTCATTGCCCTTTCTATCTTTTACCTCAATGTCAAACTCTTGTAGGAGTAGCACCCATCTGATTAGCCTTGGTTTGGCATCCTGTTTTGACATAAGATACTTAAGAGCAGCATGGTCAGTATACACTAAGACTTTAGATCCAATCAAATATTGTCTAAACTTATCAAAAGCATATACCACAGCTAGTAGCTCTTTCTCTGTTGTGGTGTAGTTTTTTTGAGCTTCATTCAATACCTTACTTGCATAGTAGATAACATGAAGCTTCTTTTCCTTCCTCTGCCCCAACACAGCACCAATTGCAAGGTTACTTGCATCACACATGAGTTCAAAAGGTAGTCCCTAACTTGGGGGTGTGATGATTGGTGCTGTGGTGAGCTTAGCCTTTAGAGTTTCAAAAGCATGTTTGCATTCATCATCAAAGATAAAAGGATTGTCTACCACCAGCAAATTGCTTAGTGGCTTTGCTATTTTGGAAAAATCTTTGATGAATCTCCTATAGAATCCAGCATGCCCTAAGAAACTTCTAACGGCTTTCACACTAGTTGGCAAAGGAAGTTTTTCTATAATTTCTACTTTTGCCTTGTCAACTTCTATACCCTTTTTCGAAATTTTGTGACCAAGAACAATGCCTTCGGGTACCATGAAGTGGCATTTCTCCCAATTCAAAACTAAATTTGTTTCTTGGCACCTTTTCAAGACCAGGGTAAGATGGTGCAAGCAAGTATTGAAAGAATCACCAAAAACAGAAAAATCATCCATGAATACTTCAATAAATTTTTCTACCATGTCTGAGAAGATTGATAGCATGCATCTTTGAAAGGTAGCTGGGGCATTACACAGTCCAAATGGCATTCTCCTGTATGCAAAGACTCCAAAGGGACAAGTAAAGGAAGTCTTCTCTTGATCCATGGGATCAACTACTATCTGGTTATATCCAGAATATCCATCAAGAAAACAGTAATAGGCATGGCCAGCCAACCTTTCAAGCATCTGGTCAATGAAAGGGAGAGGAAAGTGATCTTTTCGTGTGGCATCATTCAGCCTCCTATAGTCTATGCACATTCTCCACCCTGTCACTGTTCGTGTTGGAATAAGCTCATTCTTCTCATTAACAATGACGGTCATCCCCCCTTTCTTAGGTACTACTTGCACTGGACTGACCCACGGGCTGTCAGATATAGGGTAGATGATCCCAGCTTTACACAACTTCAGGACTTCCTTTTGAACAACCTCCTTCATTGTGGGATTCAATCTTCTTTGGGGTTGTACCACTGGTTTGGAATTCTCCTCTAAAAGTATCTTGTGCATGCATACGGCAGGGCTTATGCCTTTCAAGTCATCAATGGTCCATCCCAACGCCTCTTTGTGAGCTTTCAAAACCACAAGGAGCTTTTCTTCTTCCTCTGCACTCAATGTGGAATTGATGATCACTGGGAAGCTGTCCTTCGCACCAAGGAATGCATATTTAAGATGAGGGGGTAGTGGTTTCAACTCTTGTTGTGGTGCCTCTTCTTTCATAGCTTCACTTGGTTCCTCTGATGCTTCCAATTTGTTCTCTTCTTGTCCTTTAACATTCTGGACTTCCTCCTGTTTCACTTGATGGTTTGTGTCAAGTACCTCTTCAACCAACGAATCCACTACATCAATCCTCATGCAACTTTCTTTCTCAACAGGGTGTTGCATTGCTTTGAAGACATTTATGGTCATTTGCTCATCATGCACTCTGAAAATCATTTCTCCCTTTTCCACATCAATGATTGTTCTAGCTATAGCCAAAAAGGGTCTACCAAGAATGACTGAATTGTTTCCCTCTTCATCCATGTCTAGGACCACAAAATCAACTGGGAATATGAAGTTTCCCACCTTCACCAAGAGGTTCTCAACTACTCCATTTGGTATTTTGATGGATCTGTCAGCAAGTTGGAGTGACATCCTTGTGGGTTTAAGCTCTTCAATCATCATTTTCTTCATCATGGTAAGGGGCATTAGGTTAATGCTTGCTCCCAGGTCACAAAGTGATTTGTCAACGGCCATGCTCCCAATCGTGCAGGGTATGAGGAAGCTGCCAGGATCTTTGAGTTTTGGAGGTAGCCCTTTTTGAATGATGGCACTACACTCTTGATTGAGAACCACCGTTTCTTTTTCTTGCCAACTTCTCTTCTTGGTGATCAATTCCTTAAGAAACTTTGCATATAATGGCATCTGTTCCAGAGCTTCTGCCAATGGGATGTTGATTTCAAGTTTCTTGAAGATTTTTAAGAACCTTGGGAATTGTTGGTCCTTTGCTCCTTTATGTACCCTAGTTGGGTATGGAAGCTTGGGTACATAGGCTTTTACTCCTTCATTTTTGTTTTCTTGTTGTGGATTCACACTCTCCTTGCTAGCATGGTTACTTCCTTGAGTGGGTGGTTTGCCTTGTGGCTTGACAACCTCTTTTCCTTTGTTAGATGTTGAATCCTTTTCCTCATCCTGCCTTTCCACTTGTATCTCCACTGTGTCTCGCTCTTTGGGTTTTGTTGCTTCTTTATTCGAACTTTCACCAACTACCTTGCCACTCCTTAACTGCAGAGCTTTACATTCTTCTCTTGGGTTGGGTATTGTATCACTTGGGAGAACATTGGTTGGTCGCTCGGCTTGTTTGGCTAGTTGTCCCACTTGTCTCTCAATATTCTTCATGGTGACCTTATGTTCCTTTTGTCCCTTAGCTAAGGCTTGAGTGGTTTGAGCAAGTGCTTGCAAGGTTGCTTCAAGACTTGAAATTCTAGTCTCATGATGGTCAATTGGGGATATGATGGGGGTTGATTGTTGTTGAAAGTTGTTAGGTGGATTAGTGTGGTAATTCTGTGGGTTGGATGTTGGTGCAGGAAAGTTGCTTTGGTGAGTTTGTGAGTTATTATGAGGTGGTTGATGTGTGTTTTGTGTTTTTCTATATTGGTTAGTGTTGTTGGCATGGTGATTTTGGTTATTTGTGTTGCGGGTGTGATTGTGGTTGTTATTCTTTTGCCAATGGTTTTCACCCCACTTTAGATTGGGATGATTTCTCCAAGATGAGTTGTATGTATCACCATGAAATTCATCCTGAGAATTTAAAGTATTCTGCATGTATTGAACTTGTTCTTGTGGTTGTTCAACAGTGATCCCTTCACCTTGGCTCCATTCAAGTGATGGTTGATTGGTTGTGTTCACTGATGCTAGCTGGAAACCATCCATTCTCTTTGTTATCATCTCCATTTGTTGTTGGATTTGTTGGTGCATTAACTTGTTTTGTGCCAAGATAGCATCAACACCTTCAAGCTCCATTACACCTTTCTTTGGGGTCGGATTATGCTGCCTCTCTGATGAGTAATAATATTGGTTGTTTGCCACAATCTCAATGAGGTCTTGAGCCTCTTCGGCAGTTTTCATCATGTTGAGTGATCCTCCTGATGAGTAGTCTAGTCCCTTCCTTGCTTCTAAGCTTAAGCCTTCATAGAAGTTTTGGAGTTTGACCCAGTCACTAAACATGTCAGGTGGACATCTTCTCATTAGTGCCTTATATCTTTCCCAGGCTTCATACAATGACTCCCCTTCTATTTGCCTAAAAGTTTGAACCTCTGTTTTCAACTTGATGATTCTTTGAGGTGGGTAAAACTTTGCTAGAAATCTGCCCATCACATCCACTACAAGAAAACACGTTTTTTGCCACGCTTTAAAAGCGTGGCGAAAAACCCAAAAAAGCGTGGCGATAGCTTTTCGCCACGCTTTTTGAGCTACCGCCACGCTTTTGAAAGGGTGACCTATCAAAGGGTGGCGGTTGCTCTATCGCCACGCTTTTTGCAGCCTATTGCCACGCTTTTTGTTTGCCACGCTTTTTACAAACTGCCACTTGTAAAAGCGTGGCTGAAGGTGGGAAATACGGCCACGCTTTAAAAGCGTGGCGATAGGTAGAGATAAGGCCACGCTGTAAAAGCGTGGCAATAGGGTAGATCTGGCCACGCTTTTCAAGCGTGACAGTAGACCAGATATGGCCACGCTTTTAAAGCGTGGCAATAGGGTAGATCTGGCCACGCTTTTTAAGCGTGACAGTAGACTAGATATATGGCCACGCTTTTAAAGCGTGGCAAACGCGTGATAGTAGAGTAGATTTCGCCACGCTTGAAAAATGTGGCAAAAAAGGCTTAGATAGAGCCACGCTTTCTAAGCGTGGCAATAGGCTGAGATATGGCCATATGGCCACATTTTCAAAGCGTGGCAAAAAAGATGGTCAGTAACCTATTTCCTTTTTAATCTTCATAAATAAAACCTTAAAATGAATTCATAGATAATTTTATAATTTACTCAATAACCAATCATCAAGTAATCCCACTTTCATAAAATTGTCACCAAAATAAGTGTGTCATCACATAACAACATACACTAACAAAATACCAAAAGCGAAAATCATAACTACTCATGAATTCCTAATACATGAATTAGAATTCCTAATCAAAGTCGTCTTCAAAATACCAAAAGTGTGAAATTCCTAATACATGAATTAGAATTCCTAATCAAAGTCGTCTTCAAAATACCAAAAGTGTGAAATTCCTAATACATGAATTAGAATTTCTAATCAAAGTCTTCTTGTACTTCATGTATCGTTGCAAGGTAAATTGTTTTGACCTGTGCCCTGCAAAAAAAAACACAAATGAACAACTACAAATTGATTTGGCTTTCCTGGCCAGAGCACCCCAAAATCCATTCTTGGACTCATTCAGGTTCTTCATGGATAATCAGAATAATCAGAATGGTGCACTCAAAAGAATGCGAGTTTAAGAGAAGCAAAGAGAATGTAAGCATATGCTAAAACAAGCATCTTCAATCTTCAATGCATTGATATAACATATTCAAAAAAAAAAACAGAAAATGCATAATATTTTCAGTAGATCTACCGTTATTTTCATCTGCTTTTTGAGCATGACAAGCTTGGAACTATAATTATGTGGACATCATCAAAGCAAGTAAACAGCAGGCAGAAGCTTTAACATGTAGACTAATATCTAAATGGAAGAAGTCATCAAATGTATTACAGACATAAACAATCATAGTAGAAAAATACAAACATACACAAAAATATTACACTCTAAAAGACCATACATTGCTGGCAATAAAGTCTTTTAAGGAGTCAAAATAACACAGTTCATATCCACAGCCCACTGCACTTTAACTTCATTTACTAGCAGGATATTTTTCTTTCTTTACTTACAATCCTAAATCAGCTCTATCCTTAGTCAACTAGAGATCAACTAACCTGGTCAAGAAAAAAGCGTGGCAAGAAAAAAGCGTGGCCATAGGCCTTTTTCTTGTAGTGTATATCATTCCAATTGTTGAGGCTTTCCTTGGAGAATGACTCTAGCCATTGAGTGGCCTTGTCCCTCAAAGAGAATGGAAATAGTAGCAGTTTGTAGACATCTGGATGCACTCCATTTGTCTTCACTGTATTGCATATCCTCAGAAAAACAGATAGATGTTGATTTGGGTCTTCAAGAGGTCCCCCCCATAAGAGCAGTTGTTCTGTACCAAAGTGATAAGCTGAGGTTTCAACTCAAAGTTATGGGCATGGACATTTGGTGTAGCAATACTGCTCCCACAATGTCTTGGATCAGGGATAGTATATGAAGATAACACCTTTCTAGGTGGTCCATCATTGTTGTTGACCCCTCCAGGAGGATTTTGCATCTCATCCTCCATGGCTTGATCTTCTCCCTCTGACTCCTCTTCACCAACTATTCCCTTTCCTCTTTCTGCTCTCCTTATCCTTCGGAGAGTTCTCTCGTCCTCAATATCACGTCTATTAGTTCCTGACATACACAAACAAAACCAAAATCACAAGTGAGACACTCTAAAACTAGAGTGGAATTGGGGTTAGTGAAACAAAGTATCAAACAGTTAGTGGGCTTAACAAAAACACTAAGAAAAAATGCTTAATCTAAACCACCTTTCACTTAATCATTGTCAATCTTTTCCAATCCCCGGCAACGGCGCCAAAAACTTGATACGTAAAAATAAGATTTCACGTATAACCGGCAAGTATACCGGGTCGCATCAAGTAATAAGACTCACTAGGAGTGAGGTCGATCCCACGAGGATTGGTAGATTAAGCAACTTTAGTTAAATGGTAGATTTAGTCAAGCGAACATAGTTTTGATTTTATGAGCAATGTGACTTTTGAACATAATTGCAAGAATTTAAATGGCAAGGAGTTTAAGAACAGGAATATAGAAATAAAATGAAAGTAAATAACTGAAACTTAAATTGCAAGAAACTTAAATGACATCAAAGATAAATGGCAAGGAATTAAAGGGTGCAGAAATTTAAAGAACATAAGAGTAAATAGCAAGAATTAAAGGAACAAAATGTAGATGACAAGAATAATAAATTGACAGAATGTAAAAGGGAATTGGGTTATGGGTAATCAAACAACTAGAAGCAAAAGAAATAAGAAGTAATGATAGAGAGGATCATTAGGGATCAGAGATGCAAGTTTTCCTGAATTGATGTTAGTCAAGTCCTTCTCAATCATGGGTATAGATCCATGGCAAGTGGGTAATTGAATCCCAATCTCTTGGTGATTCAATTTCTCTCAACATAACCAATTGCCACTCTCGTGATCTAGTTGTTCATGAGAAGAGATGAAGCTCAATTCTAATCCAGCCACACAACTCCCATAATCTCAACCAAGGAGAGTTACATCTCACATACTAACCAAGGTGTATTGATTAAGGAAATCATGAAAGGATGAACTCTAAACTGAATTATGTGGCTCATTCCTCAAATTCACCACACAATTCACATAGATTAACCCCTCTCTCGATGGTGGTTGAATCTTTGAAGAACAAGAGTTTCCTCTTTGGATTAACCACTTGAATTGAGGAGGAAAAGAAGAGTTTATCAATACATTCAAACAAGCAGAGCTCTTCCCCCTAATGAAAGTGGGGTTTAGTGAATCATAGCTCCAATTTCAACAACAATTGCCATCAACAAAAATTAAACTAAGTGTGAAGAAAAGAATAAGAAGAATAAGGAAATGCTTAAAGCTTAAAACTGAAGAAGAAAGGTTCCAAGAAAAAAAAAAACAAATTAGCTCTCCGGGTATCCTCCCGGAAGTGCTAAAAGAGTTCTCAAAGTAAAAGTGCTAAAAGTAAAAAATTCTAAATGTCAAAAAAGTCTTCCTCAAGTACAAACTCAATCTCTATTTATATTAGTCCTAAAACTCCTTCAAAGATCTTCAATTGGGCTAGCTATGTGGGCTTTCTCTTTGTTGAATTTCTGGTTCAATTGAAGAAGTTGCTGGAATAGAGGAAGCAGAGCAAGTTGGCAACAATTCTGGCCCATTGAGGGGCGTTATTGGCAATAACTCTAGGCTTAATGCACGTTGGCAACGTGCATGGTGTTTTCCTGGGAGTGAACTTTCAGACTTGGGCGTTGCTAGCCCAAGTTGTTGCTAACAACTTGCTTTTCCTCTTCTTGGCTCTACTTTCATGCTAAAAGTAGCCCAGAATTTGAGTGTCAACCTTCTGCTTCAATATGGACTATCATACATCATTGGAAAGCTCTTGATGTCTATTTTCCAATGCCACTGGAATCACCTCAATTGGACTTTCCTAGCTCAAGTTATGCTTCCTCAAAGAAGGTAAGGTCAAGCTGCCAAGTTGTTGCCAAAAACGCACCTATCCTCCCAAGTTGGCAACGTGCCTAGCCTCCCAAAGCAGAGACATGAGGCTGGCGTTGTCACCAAGCACGCCTCCTTGCTAGCACATTGGCAACGTGCCCGTGCTCCCTCCAGGGCTCATCTCTAGCCTCCAATTTTGCTTGTCACGTTGCCTTAAATAACCCCTTTGGAGGCTGGCGTTGGCAACGTGCTCGAGTGCTTCTTCAAGTGAGCTTCCTTGCCAAATTTTGCTTGCTGCGTTGCCCTCAAACACGCCTTTGGAAGCTGGCGTTGGCAACGTGCTCGAGCCTTCCTCAAGGCTCTATGCTTGTTGCTTGGCGTTGTCCTTGAACACGCCTATGCTTCCTGGCGTTGGCAACGTGGTTGGCACCCTTCCTGGCGTTGGCAACTTGATTGGCGCCCTTCCTGGCGTTGGCAACGTGGTTGGCACCCTTCCTGGCGTTGGCAACGTGCTTCATTTTGCTGGCCCAAGATCTTGTCCCTGGCGTTATTGAAGAACACGCCAGTTCATTTCCAAGTTAGCAACGCCCTCGTGTGCCCATACTCCTAGCTTGCATGCGTTGCCAAGGAACACGCCCATGGTTCCTAGCTCAACAACGTGCTCGAGCTCCCCATTTGATGCCAAAGTTGCTTGCTACGTTGCCAAGGAACACGCCTTCATAACTTGGCGTTGGCAACGTGCATCTCCTTTTCCTGGGCCAAGTTTTCCATTCAGCGTTGTTAGCCTGCGTTGTCCTCAAACACGCCCCTCATCTCTAGGCTGGCAACGTGCTCGAGGCTCCAAACTAGCTCCCCAAGATTGCTTGGCGTTGCCTTGAATGACGCCTATGGTTCTTGGCGTTGGCAACGCCAGCTTCTCCTCCTCTTGGGCCAAGTTTGCTTGTGTGTGTTGCCTTGAATAACGCCTCTTCATTCCCACGTTGGCAACGCCCTCGAGCTCTCCTTGGCTCAGCTCTTTGCTTGCCTGGGCGTTGCCTTCAAACACGCACCCTTTTCTTCAAGTTGGCAACGCCAACATTTGCTTCTCCAGGGCTGCCTGGCGTTGCCTTCAACAACGCACCCTTTCTCCAAGTTGGCAACGCCCAAATGCTTCTCCAGGGCTGCCTGGCGTTGCCTTCAACAACGCACCCTTTCTCCAAGTTGGCAACGCCAACTTCTCTTCTTCTTACCCAGCTTGCATCATTCTTGCTTCCATGCTTTCTTGTTTCATCACCTATCATCAACAAAGGAAATAGCTTCAAAGTCTTACCAATTCATGCAATAAATTTCATGAGATTCATTCATACTCATTCATGTATGTATTCCTTAAATCATTTGCATGAATTTGGCTAGAATCAACATGTTCCTTGGTATTCTCATGCATGAAGACAAAACTCATAAAAGGACTTGTTTATTTAGAGAAAATGAGTAAAATTAAGCTAAAACCAACTAAACTAACTAGCTAATATAGCAAATATGCACTTGCATCAGGACGCGTGGGGCACGCATTTGCGTGGTAGGGCTTGTGCTTCTAGCATGAGTCCAGCCACGTTCCAGCCCAACATTCTGCCATACACCCCTTTTTACGTCGATTTTGGGGCACGCGTTCGCGTGGGTGATGCGGATGCGTGGGAGGCATTTTTCCCACATGACGTGGACGCGTCGGCGACGCAGTTGCATGGATCAATTTGTGCTAAAGGCACGCCTCCAACCAAGCTTTCGCGTGACTCTCTGTTCAATGTTGTTTTCTTCCCAACGCACATACGACGCAGACGCGTCACGTGCGAAATTTTTTTTAAATAATGTAGTATGCAGAATGCAATGCTAATATGAATGTTATACATGATTCCAGGTTCAATCAAAACTCAAACAAATAAAACAGACTAGAATTAAAACTAAAGAGGGACGATCATACCATGGTGGGTTGTCTCCCACCTAGCACTTTTAGTTAAAGTCCTTAAGTTGCACATTTGGCGAGCTCCTTGTCATGGTGGCTTATGCTTGTACTAATCCAGGAATCCCCACCAATGTTTGTATTTCCAACAGCCTCCGGGAACCCAAACTAGGTGCAGAAAGCCTTCAAGCAAGTTAAAGCCAGTGACAAGGCCCCCCGAGTGTTGATTGTTGGAATGAATTCCGGGGTCCCAAACCTTGCTTTTGCACCCGTCTTTGTGTAGATCATCATGATTCCATCCGGGTGGCACGTGATTGAAATTCTCACTACAGCTTCCAAACAACATCCAAGACCCATTCAATTGAGCTCTAAAACAACCTTTGCGTTTAAACTTAAAGCTTCCAACCATAATGAACCTTGCAGGACAATTCTTACCACTGACCATCTTCCTGTTACTCTTAATGCCACAAAGAGCTCTAAGTTGACCATTCGTCTCCAGTAGCCCATATTCAAGTGGAATTAGAGAGCTAAGGGATATGAATTTTATCCACTTGAATGTTGTGAAGGATGATGGCAACTTAGGGGGAGGTGTTTCTAATGAACGTGCAAGTTCCACTCCCTTGTGCTCTTCTTTGACATCTTTCACCTCTTTGCAAGCTTCTTCAATTTCAACCTCTTCCTCTTGGTAGCTTTCTTCTGATTCAATTTCTTCTTCATTGTTCACCAAGGGCAAGGAAGGTTGTGCTTCTTCTTCTTTAATCTCCATGTCAAGTCCAATGGGAGAGGATTCAAATGTAGATAAGAATTCATTAATGATTGAATCCATCTCTTGATCGTCCCCTTCAAAGTCTTCAACCATGATATGCCTTGGAGGTTGTACACCCTCCTCAACATTAAATTCAAACTCCTTAGAAGGGGGCTCTGTGACTTGAGTTTCCAATGGAGGTTCTGCATCTCCTAAGTCTTCAACCACTTCTTCCTCTTCAATGGCAGACATAGCTTCTTCCAATTGTTCCAATACCAAATTGTGATGCTCACTATCCACCGGAGTGTCTAACTTCTCTTTCCTGCCACGTTCTTCAGTAGGTTCTCCACATGAAGCCATGGGGGTTCCTTGAATGTCCGAACATCAGAAAGGTAATCGATTTATCGCTTGATCCAGTTCGCAAAGGGTTGCATGAAACTTTTCCACTGTTTCTGTGAGATGGTCCCTTGATTCTTGTTGCGTTCGGCTATCATAAGTAGGATCATAGTGCTCTTGGATTGATGGATATGGAGATGGTGTATATTGAGGTGGTGATTCTTGGGAGTAATTGGGGGTGGAATTGGGGTGGTTGTATATATGGTTCATACGGTTCATAGGGTGGTTGGTATGGTAGATTTGGGTTGGGGTCATATGGAGGTGAATGGCGGAAAGGGGCTTGTGAGTATGGTGGTCCAAAATCATGTTGAGAAGGGGGTTCATAGGCATATGGTAGTGGTTGTTGATAATCAAAAGAGTGCTCACCATAG
Source organism: Arachis stenosperma (assembly GCF_014773155.1). NCBI lineage: Eukaryota > Viridiplantae > Streptophyta > Magnoliopsida > Fabales > Fabaceae > Arachis > Arachis stenosperma. Next base: position 246,251 of record NW_026651371.1, read on the forward strand.
CCATTGCCTTGATATACATCACATAATGGTTGTTGATAGTCCATTGGAGGTGGTTGTTGCCATGAGGGTTGATCAAATCCTTGTGGCTCCTCCCATCTTTGATACTTCCAACCTTGATGCCTGTTGTCATTATAATCTTCTCTTCTTGCAACATAATTGTAACCAGACTCATAGCCAAAGGGGTGAGAGTTCATAGTAGTAGGAGAAAATAAAAACAAAAACTAACAAAAAGAAAATATTTTGAAAAAGATATGATTTTTGAAAAAAAAAGATAAGATAAGATTTTGAAAAAAGATAAGATAAGATTTTGAAAAAGATATGATTTTTTTAAAAAAAGATTTGAATTTTGAAAAATAAGATAAGATAAGATAAAAATTTTAAAATCTGAAATTTTTTTTGAAAAATATTTACAATAACCAATAATAAGGCACACGTTTGCAATTCCCCAGCAATGGCGCCATTTTGAAGAATGGATTTCCGGTCGATAAAGAAATTCACAAATATAATCGCGTTGTAAGTATAGCTTCTAAACTAACAGAAAATCCTTTCGTACAAATGTTTGGTTGTCACAAGTAACAAACCCAATAAAATTTATAAACCGAAGTATTCAAACCTCGGGTCGTCTTCTCAAGGAATTGCAGGGAAGTATGATTTATTATTGGTTATGGAAAATAGTATTTTGGGTTTTGAAAGGGTTTTGAACAGGAGAAATAGATTGCAGGAATTAATAAATTAATAACTAATAAAACTCTTGACAAGGTATGAAAACTGGAAGTCCTATCCTAGTTATCCTTATCAGATGTGATGAGTATTGTCCGTTGCTCCCACTTAGTCAACCCTTACTAAATAACAGAAAGTCAAGTGGACCAATTAATTTGACTCCTCAAGTCCTAGTCAACTCCTAAGGAAAGACTAGCTTTAGAGGGATCCAGATCAACCAGAAAACTTCAAATATCAATCAACTGCTGAGTTTGATAACTCAAGAGTCACCAATCAATCAATCAAGCCAAAGGGGAAAATCTAAATTATTTATATAATAAATAGAAGAAAGCAATCATGAGTCTAAAATACCTCAAATTATATTAATTAGGAAAATCCTAACATGATAAGTTCATAAACAATAAAAGAGAAAATAAATAAAAAGAACATTGAACCTGAATATTGAGGAAGATAAAAATATTCCTAAGTCCTTTATGAGGAATCCTAATCCTAATCCTAAGAGAGAATAGAGAACCTCTCTCTCTAAAAACTACATCTAAATTATGAAAAGTGTGAGTTCTGAATGAATGTTGATGAATGGATGCATTCCCCCACTTTATAGCCTTTAATCTGTGTTTTCTGAGCCGAGAACTGGGTCAAAAACAGCCCAGAATTCGCTGGTTATAAAATCTGCCACGCTGGTTTTTCATCCCTGCGACGCATCCGCGTAGAGCACGCATTCGTGTTGCCTATCTGTACGGCCTCTATAGTAAATTATATATCAAATCGAAGTCCCGGATGTTAGCTTTCTAACGCAACTTGAACTGCTTCATTTGGACCTCTGTAGCTTAGGTTATGACCGTTTGAGTGCGAAGAGGTCAGGCTGACAGCTTTGGCAATTTCTTCAACTTCTTGTATTCCTTCCACTTTTGCATGCTTCCTTTCCATCCTCTGAGCCATTCCTGCTCTGTAATCTCTGAAATCACTTAACACACATATCAAGGCATCGAATGATAATAAAAGAGGATTTAAATAAAAGAAAATAAGAGTCAAAGAATCATGTTTTCAATCATAGCACAAAATCAGGAAGGAGAATGTAAAACCATGCAAATCATATGAATAAGTGGGCAAGGACTTGATAAAAACCACTCAGTTGAGCACAACATAAACCATAAAATAGTGGTTTATCAGTAGCCCAAGCCTACAGAGGGAAGGGCGGTTCCCTTGAAGATAAGATGACCTCACTCAAAGATAAGATAAGATAAGATAAGATAACTATCTTATTATCTTATCTCTAGAAAGGTCACTCCACACCATTATAAATACACTGGAGCACCCAGGTATAACTCATACTCTGATTCTACTAAAAACCTGCTTAATACCCTTGCTAACTTAAGCATCGGAGTCCCTTACAAGTACCCCCACCCTCCGGTGACGAAGGATCAGTACCACCACCAAAGTCCAGCAAGTCGACACAACAGCTCCGACCTGTACAGAAGATCTCGTTTGAGATCGATCTACAGTTTCAGGTAACACCCAGAATATTGGCGCCATTGCCGGGGACCTGCAAGTCATCCCATCACTATGGCGGACGACCATGACAACGACCACGATTCAGGCCTAGAGGATAGAAGGCGCACAAAAACACAGACACTATACCAAAGGATACTCCTCAACTTAACAACGAAAAGAATTCTCTAAATGCGAGAGCCATGGAGTCACTTCAAGACCATTTAAAACAACTGGAAAAAGAAGCTTTACATCAACGAGAGGCTGAGAAAGACAAACAAAGGGAGATAAGGCGACGCTGGGAATTGGAGGACAAACTCCTAAAACTTGAAGCTAATCTCAAGACCAAAGCCAACCGATCCCCTCATGAGGATAACTCCCACAAGGAACAAGATCCCTTCACCAAGGAGATCATGAAGACCAAAATCCCGAAGGACTTTAAACTCCCATATATGACTTTATATGACGGCACTACAGATCCCGGCCATCATCTTAGCAATTTCAGAAGTAGAATGTACCTCACCGACGCCTCAGATGCAGTTCGTTGCAAAGCCTTTCCGACTACTTTAACAAAGACGGCAATTAGATGGTTTGACAATCTACCCCCTAGGTCCATCTCGAGTTTCGACGACTTGGTCAAAAAATTTTTGGCCTGATTCTCCATCCAAAAAGACAATGCTAAGCACGCTCCAAGTTTATTAGGAATCAGGCAAGGAAAATGGGAAACCATCCGCAACTACATGAAAAGATTCAACAAAACGTGCCTAGACATACAAAGCATACCAACAGAGGCCGCAATCATGGGCCTCATCAATGGCTTGCGAGAACGATCTTTTAGTCAATCTATATCAAAAAATACCCCACATCTCTGAATGAAGTGCAAGAACGAGCAGAGAACTACATCAACATGGAGGAAAACTCCCCGACTAGGAGAGACCTCGAAAGCCAGATTCGCCTCCTAGGATAAGGACAAAGTATCCAAAAAGAGGGAAGATCGACATGGAGAGAAAATAAAAAATACCACAATTACACCTCCCTTCGGGTATCTCTTGTGGATATCTACAGAGAGGTCTCCAACACTGAAAAAATACCCCCAACTCGGCCAGTCAAAGGCAAAAAAGGAGGAGAAAACCGGGCTGAATATTGTGAATATCATCGGATCCGCGGGCATTCCACCAATGAGTGTTTCGATTTAAAAAACGTCATAGAAAAACTAGTAAGAGAAGGAAATCTAGATCGATATCTGGCCACCCGTGACGATGAGCAAAGAAAAAGAAGAAGAGTAGAAGATGTTGGACAAACCGAGCGATCATCTCGTACCCCAGAAAGACACGTCCACATGATACACGGTGGATTTTTCGGGGGAGGAATCTCCAAATCATCTCGCAAAAGACATCTCAAAGACGTATATCATGTCGAAGGGAAGGAGGAAGCACCCGACATCCCCGCGATTACTTTCACCAAAGAAGATGCATCTGGCATCACATTAGGACACGACGATCCCATGGTCATCACTATTATACTAGCAAATGCGAATCTCCACCGCACGCTGATAGACCAGAGGAGCTCCGCTGACATCTTATTCAAAACTGCCTTTGACAAGCTCAGCTTGGAAGAAAAAGAACTCAGAGCATATCCGAACAGCCTGTTCGGACTAGGAGATACCCTGATTCAACCAATGGGATACATCTCGCTACACACAACTTTCAGAAAAGGAAACCAATCAAAAACACTCAAATAGATTACATCGTAGTTGACGTAAGTTCAGCCTATAATGCCCTAATAGGTCGGACAACATTGAATCAGTTCAGTGCAATAGTCTCAACTCCACACCTATACATGAAATTCCCAACTGTAGGGGGGATAGCTACGATAAAGGCAGATCAGAAGATGGCGCGCCGCTATTACAATGAAAGTCTAAACCTCAGAGGCAGAGGGGAAGAATTCCACGCAATAGAACTCGGTGGAGTTCAGAGGCGGGAAGAACTCCGCCCACAACCTGAAGGTGAAACAGAGAAAGTCTAGATCGGGGATGCCCCGGACCAAATGACCAATATTGGTACACTCCTAAAAGGAGACATAAAAGAATCACTCATACAGTTCCTACGAGATAACGTCGACCACTTTGCGTGGAAGGCCGCAGACATGCCAGGCATAGATCCCAAGTTAATGTGTCACAAGCTAGCAGTCTATCCAGGATCTTGGCCAGTGCAGCAGAGGCGCAGAAAGCTCGGACCAGAATGCTCTCATGCTGTGGAAGAGCAAGTATAAGCTCTACTAGAGGCAGGATTCATAAGAGAAGTCAAATATCCACTATGGCTTACTAACGTCGTCTTGGTGAAAAAATCAAATAGGAAGTGGCGAATGTGCACCGATGGTGGACGAAATTGTGATCCATATTCTTTAAGTTGTACTTTTATGGAATTTGAAATTGGCATGAGTGGACACAACTCCGTTCAACTAACCAGCAAGTGTACTGGGTCGTCCAAGTAATAAACCTTACGTGAGTAAGGGTCGATCCCACAGAGATTGTTGGTATGAAGCAAGCTATGGTCACCTTGTAAATCTCAGTTAGGCAGATTAAATTGGTTTATGGTTTTGAAAATTAATAATAAGAAGAAATAATAAAAGGGATACTTATGCAGATTCATTGGTGGGAATTTCAGATAAGCGAATGGAGATACTGTATGGCTCAAGAACGCCTACTTTCCTATTGCTTCAACTCAATCCTTCTTACTCCTTTCCATGGCAAGCTGTGTATAGGGGTTCACCGTTCGACGATGGCTACTTTGTATCCTCTCTGGAAAATGGTCCTCTGCGCTGTCACTCGCATGGCTAATCGTCTGGAGGCATCACACTGGCCGAAGGCTACATCCCATCCTCGTAGTGAAAACTACGCTCACGCGCTCTGTCACAGCACGGCTAATCACTGGTTGGTTCCCGCTCCTGCTGGAATAGAATCCCTTGATTCTTTTGCGTCTGTCACTAACGCCCAGCACTTGCAAGTCTGAAGCACGTCACAGTCATTCATTACCAGAATCCTACTCGGAATACCACAGACAAGGTTAGACTTTCTGGATTCCCAGGATCCTACTCGGAATACCACAGACAAGGTGAGACTTTCCGGATCCTCATGAATGCCGCCATCTATCTAGCTTATACCACGAAGATTCTGTTGGGGAATCTAAGAGATACACATTCAAGCTCGGTTGCATGTAGAACTGAAGTGGTTGTCAATCACGCGCGTTCATAGGTGAGAATGATGATGAGCGTCACATAATCATCACATTCATCATGTTCTTGGGTGCGAATGAATATCTTGGAATAAGAATAAGAGAGAATTGAATGAAAAGTAATAGTAATTGTATTGAAACTTGAGGTACACCAGAGCTCCACACCCTTAATCTATGGTGTGCAGAAACTCCACCGTTGAAAATACATAAGTGAAAGGTTCAGGCATGGACAAATGGCCAGCCCCCTAAAACGTGATCAATAGCCTCCTAAGATGAAGAATAAAACAAAACTGAGACCAAAGATATCTAATACAATAGTTAAATGTTCTATTTATAATAAACTAGCTCCTAGGGTTTACATGAGTAAGTAATTGATGCATAAATCCACTTCCGGGGCCCACTTGGTGTATGCTTGGGCTGAGCTTGATCAATCCACGAGCTGAGGCTTCTCTTGGAGTTGAACTCCGAGTTATGACGTGTTTTGGGCGTTCAACTCCGGATCATGACGTTTTTCTGGCGTTTAGCTCCAGACAGCAGCATGTACTTGGCGTTCAACGCCAAGTTACGTCATCAATTCCCGAATAAAGTATGGACTATTATATATTGCTGGAAAGATCTGGATGTCTACTTTCCAACGCCATTGAGAGCGCGCCAATTGGAGTTCTGTAGCTCCAGAAAATCCATTTCGAGTGCAGGGAGGTCAGATTCCAACAGCATCAGCAGTCCTTTTGTCAGCCTTTTTCAGAGTTTTGCTCAAGTCCCTCAATTTCAGCCAGAATTTACCTGAAATCACAAAAAAACATACAAACTCATAGTAAAGTCCAGAAATGTGAATTTAACATAAAAACTAATGAAAATATCCCTAAAAGTAGCTTGAACTTACTAAAAACTACCTAAAAACAATGCCAAAAAGCGTATAAATTATCCGCTCATCACAACACCAAACTTAAATTGTTGCTTGTCCCCAAACAACTGAAAATCAAATAAGATAAAAAGAAGAGAATATACTATAAATTCCAGAATATCAATGAATATTAATTCTAATTAGATGAGCGGGACTTGTAGCTTTTTGCCTCTGAACAGTTTTGGCATCTCACTTTTTCCTTTGAAGTTTAGAATGATTGGCTTCTCTAGGAACTTAGAATTTTGGATAGTGTTATTGACTTTCCTAGTTAAGCATGTTGATTCTTGAACACAGCTACTAATGAGTCTTGGCCGTGGCCCTAAGCATTTTGTTTTCCAGTATTACCACCGGATACATAAATGCCACAGACACATAACTGGGTGAACCTTTTCAGATTGTGACTCAGCTTTGCTAGAGTCCCCAGTTAGTGGTGTCCAGAGCTCTTAAGCACACTCTTTTTGCTTTGGATCACGACTTTAACCACTCAATCTCAAGCTTTTCACTTGGACCTTCATGACACAAGCACATGGTTAGGGACAGCTTGACTTAGCCGCTTAGGCCTGGATTTTATTTCCTTGGGCCCTCCTATCCATTGATGCTCAAAGCCTTGGATCCTTTTTACCCTTGCCTTTTGGTTTTAAGGGCTATTGGCTTTTTCTACTGCTCCTTCTCTTTTTTTTTTCGCAAGCTTTCTTTTTTACTGCTTTTTTTTGCTTCAAGAATCAATTTCATGATTTTTCAGATTATCAATAACATTTCTCTTTGTTCATCATTCTTTCAAGAGCCAACAGTTTTAACATTCATAAACAACAAGATCAAAAGACATATGCACTGTTCAAGCATTCATTCAGAAAACAAAAGTATTGTCACCACATTAATATAATTAAATTAAATTCAAGGATAATTTCGAAATTCATGTACTTCTTGTTCTTTTGAATTAAAACATTTTTCTTTTAAGAGAGGTGAAGGATTAATGGATTTTATTTATAGCTTTAAGGCATGGTTACATACTAATGATCATGAAATAAAGACACAAAACATAGATAAACACAGCATAAAAACCGAAAAATAGAAAGAAATAAGAACAAGGAATGAATCCACCTGAGTGAGGGTGGCGCCTTCTTGAAGGTCCAATGGTGCTCTTTGAGCTCCTCTATGTCTCTTCCTTGCTTCTGTTGAATGATTCCTAGTAATTTTGGTGTTTCTACCCTTAGTTGCTTCCAATATTTGTGTGGAGGACAACCTATCCCCTGAGGTATCTCAGGGATCTCTTGATTTGCAGCCACATGTTCTACCACTGAGCTATGACGGCTTTATATGAGTCTTTCCATCTCCCAAGACTCAGAGGTGGAAGCTTTTGTCTTCCCTTTGAGGTTTCTCTGGCCTTAGGTGCCATTAATGGTAATGAAAATGCAAAAAAACTATGCTTTTACCACACCAAACTTAAAATATTGCTCGCCCTCGAGCAAGAGAAGAAAGAAGAGAGGAAGAAGAAGAAGAAGAAAATGGAGGTGAGTGAGGGGAGATGGATTCGGCTATATGGGTGGGATTGGGTGGGAAAGAGAAGTTGAATTGTAAAGGTAGGTGGGGTGTATGGGGAAGAGTGGATAGATGTAGGTGGTGAATGAAAAACAGAAGGGATGACCATGAATGGAAAGAGAGAGGGCGAGGTAGGTGGGGATCCTGTGAGGTCCACAGATCCTGAGGTGTCAAGGAATTCCATCCCTGCACCAAATAGGCATGTAAAATGCCTTTGCACACCATTCTGGCGTTTAAACGCCCATTGGTGCACATTCTGGGCGTTCAACGCCCATGTAAAGCATGTTTCTGGCGTTGAACGCCAGTTTCTCCTCTCTGGGCACATTCCTGGCGTTCAGCGCCAGAATGTTGCTTGTTTCTGGCGTTCAGCGCCAAAATGGTGCTCTGTTCTGGCGTTGAACGCCAGCCTGTGCTTCCTCCAGGGTGCGATTTTTTTCTTCTGCTGTTTTTGATTCTGTTTTTAATTGTTATGATTTTTTCGTGACTCCTCATGATCATGTACCTAATAAAACACAAAATAACAATAATATAGAATAAAATAAAAATTAGATAAATAAAATTGGGTTGCCTCCCAATAAGCGCTTCTTTAATGTCAATAGCTTGACAGTGGCTCTCATGGAGCCACAAGGTGATCAAGTCAATGTTGTATAGTTGCCAACACCAAACTTAGAGTTTGGATATGGGGTCTTAACACCAAACTTAGAGTTTGGTTGTGGCCTCACAACACCAAACTTAGAGTTTGACTGTGTGGGCTCTTCTTGACTCTGAACTGAGAGAAGCTCTTCATGCTTACTCTCTTCTGTCACAGAGGGATGGCCATGTGCCTTAAACACAAGGTAGTCCCCATTCAATTGAAGGACTAATTCACCTCTGTTGACATCTATCACAGCTCCTGCTATGGCTAGGAAAGGTCTTCCAAGGATGATGCAATCATCCTCTTCCTTCCTAGTGTCTAAGATTATGAAATCAGCAGGGATGTAAAGGCCTTCAACCTTTACTAGCACGTCCTCTACCAATCCATAAGCTTGTCTCAATGACTTGTCTGCCAATTGTAATGAGAACAAGGCAGGTTGCACCTCAATGATCCCCAGCTTCTCCATTACAGAGAGTGGCATAAGATTTATCCCTGACCCCAGATCACACAGAGCTTTTTCAAAGATCATGGTGCCTATGGTACAAGGTATTAAGAACTTGCCAGGATCTTGTTTCTTTGAGGTAGAATTTTCTGAATCCAAGTATCCAGTTCATTAATGAGCAAGGGAGATTCGCTTTCCCAAGTCTCATTACCAAATAACTTGGCATTCAGCTTCATGATAGCTCCTAAATATTGAGCAACTTGCTCTCCAGTCACATCTTCATCCTCTTCAGAGGAAGAATAGTCTTCAGAGCTCATGAATGGCAGAAGGAGATTTAATGGAATCTCTATGGTCTCTATATGAGCCTCAGATTCCTTTGGATCCTTAATAGGAAACTCCTTCTTGCTTGAGGGACGTCCCAGGAGGTCTTTCTCACTAGGATTTTCGTCCTCCTCCTCCCTTGTGCATTCGGCCATGTTGACTATGTCAATGGCTTTGCACTCTCCTTTTGGATTCTCTTCTGTATTGCTTGGGAGAATACTGGGAGGAGTTTCAATGACTTTCTTACTCAGCTGGCCCACTTGTGCCTCCAGATTTCTAATGGAGGAACTTGTTTCACTCATGAAACTGAAAGTGGCCTTTGACAGATCAGAGACTACATTGGCTAAATTAGAGGTGTTTTATTCAGAATTCTCTGTCTGTTGCTGAGAAGATGATGGATATGGCTTGCTATTGTTCAGCCTATTGCGTCCACCATTGTTAAAGCCTTGTTGAGGCTTTTGTTGATCCTTCCATGAGAAATTTGGATGATTTCTCCATGATGAGTTATAGGTGTTTCCATAAGGTTCACCCATGTAATTAACCTCTACCATGGCAGGGTTCTCAGGATCATAAGCTTCTTCAGAAGCTGCCTCTCTAGTACTATTGGATGCATGTTGCCATCCATTCAGATTTTGAGAGATCATGTTGACCTGTTGAGTCAACACTTTGTTCTGAGCCAATATGGCATTCAGAGCATCAATTTCAAGAACTCCTTTCTTCTGAGGTATCCCATTATTCACGGAATTCCTCTCAGAAGTGTACATGAATTGGTTGTTTGCAACCATGTCAATGAGTTCTTGAGCCTCTTCAGGCGTTTTCTTCAGGTGAATAGATCCACCTGCAGAATGGTCCAATGACATTTTCGAAAATTCAGATAGACCATAATAGAATATATCCATATGGTCCATTCTGAAAACATGTTAGATGGACATCTTTTGGTCAGCTGCTTGTATCTTTTCCAAGCTTCATAGAGGGATTCGCCATCTTTTTGTTTGAAGGTTTGAACATCTACTCTCAGCTTGCTCAGTTTTTGAGGAGGAAAGAATTTATCCAAGAAGGCTGTGACCAGCTTATCCCAGGAGTCCAGGCTATCTTTAGGTTGTGAATTCAACCATATTCTAGCTCTGTCTCTTACAGCAAAAGGGAAAAGCATGAGTCTGTAGACTTCAGGATCAACTCCATTCGTCTTTACAGTCTCACAGATCTGCAAGAACTCAGTTAAAAACTGATAAGGATCTTCAGATGGAGGTCCATAAAACTTGCAGTTTTGTTGCATTAAAGCAACTAGTTGAGGCTTAAGCTCAAAGTTATTGGCTCCAATGGCAGGAATGGAGATGCTTCTTCCATCAAATTTGGACGTTGGCTTTGTGAAGTCACCAAGCATTCTCCTTGCATTATTATTATTTTCGGCTGCCATCTCCTTCTCTTGTTCGAAAATTTCTGAAAGGTTGTTTCTGGATTGTTGTAATTTAGTTTCTCTTAATTTTCTCTTCAGAGTCCTTTCAGGTTCTGAATCAATTTCAACAAGAGTGCCTTTTTCCCTGTTCCTGCTCATATGAAAGAGAAGAAAACAAGAAAGGAAAGAGGAATCCTCTATGTCACAGTATAGAGATTCCTTTATGTTAGTAGAAGAAGAAGGGGGTAGAAGAATGAAGAAGGATGGATTCGGATTTTTGGATGAAGAGAGGTGAAGAGAAGTGTTAGTAATTAAATAATTAAATAGAAGAAGAAAAGAAAAGAGAAATTTCGAAAATAATTTTGAAAAAGGGGTTAGTAATTTTCGAAAATTAAAGATAAATATAATTGAAATTAAAATTTAAAATAATTAATTAATTAAAAATAATTTTTGAAAAAGAGAGAGGTATTTTCGAAAATTGAAGAGGGAAAAGTTGTTAGGTGATTTTGAAAAAGATAAGAAACAAACAAAAAGTTAGTTAGTTGATTGAAAAAGATTTGAAATCAAATTTTCAAAAGATAAGAAGATAAGAGGTTAGATAAGATATTTTGAAATCAAATTTTGAAAAAGATAAAATTTTTGAAAAAGATAAGATAAGAGATAAAAGATTTAATTTTAAAAATTTGAAATCACTTACTTCACTAACAAGAAACTACAAGATAAGATTCTAGAACTTAAAGATTGAACCTTTCTTAACAAGCAAGTAACAAACTTCAAATTTTTGAATCAATCACATTAATTGTTAGCTAATTTTCGAAAATTTGATATAAAGATAAGAAAAAGATTTTGAAAATAATTTGAAAAATAATTTTGAAATTTTCAAAAAATAGAAAAAAAAATGAAAAAGATATGATTTTTGAAAAAGATTTTGAACAGATAAGATTTTTAAAATTGAAATTTTGACTTGACTTGTAAGAAACAACTAATTTTGAAAATTTTTGACCAAGTCAATCCCAAAATTTCGAAATTTTGGAGGGAAATAAGGAAAAGATATTTTTTTATTTTTGAATTTTTTTATGTTGAGAGAGAAAAACACAAAAATGACCCAAAACATGAAAATTTTGGATCAAACACTTAATGCATGCAAGAACACTATGAATGTCAAGATGAACACCAAGAACACTTTGAAGATCATGATGAACATCAAGAACATAATTTTGAAAAATTTTTGATGCAAAGAAAACATGCAAGACACCAAACTTAGAAATCTTTAATGCATGGACTCTAACAAACAAAAAAATGCATATGAAAAACAACAAACAACACAAAACAAGAAATCATCAAGATTAAACAAGAGGACTTATCAAGAACAACTTGAAGATCATGAAGAACACTATGAATGCATGGGATTTTTGAAAAATGCAAGAAAATTTTTTTTTTAAAAGCATGCAATTGATACCAAACTTAAAAATTGACTCAAGACTCAAACAAGAAACACAAAATATTTTTGAATTTTATGATTTTTTTTTGGATTTTTTTTTTATTATTTCTTTTCGAAAATAGAGTTTGGAAAAACGAAAAATAAAAAAAATTCTGAAAAAGATTTTTGAAAAGAAAATTACCTAATCTGAGCAACAAGATGAACCGTCAGTTGTCCATACTCGAACAATCCCCGGCAACGGCGCCAAAAACTTGGTGGACGAAATTGTGATCCATATTCTTTAAGTTGTACTTTTATGGAATTTGAAATTGGCACGAGTGGACACAACTCCGTTCAACTAACCAGCAAGTGTACTGGGTCGTCCAAGTAATAAACCTTACGTGAGTAAGGGTCGATCCCACAGAGATTGTTGATATGAAGCAAGCTATGGTCACCTTGTAAATCTCAGTTAGGCAGATTAAATTGGTTTATGGTTTCGAAAATTAATAATAAGAAGAAATAATAAAAGGGATACTTATGCAGATTCATTGGTGGGAATTTCAGATAAGCGAATGGAGATACTGTATGGCTCAAGAACACCTACTTTCCTATTGCTTCAACTCAATCCTTCTTACTCCTTTCCATGGCAAGCTGTGTATAGGGGTTCACCGTTCGACGATGGCTACTTGTATCCTCTCTGGAAAATGGTCCTCTGCGCTGTCACTCGCATGGCTAATCGTCTGGAGGCATCACACTGGCCGAAGGCTACATCCCATCCTCGTAGTGAAAACTACGCTCACGCGCTCTGTCACAGCACGGCTAATCACTGGTTGGTTCCCGCTCCTGCTGGAATAGAATCCCTTGATTCTTTTGCGTCTGTCACTAACGCCCAGCACCTTCAAGTCTGAAGCACGTCACAGTCATTCATTACCGGAATCCTACTCGGAATACCACAGACAAGGTTAGACTTTCCGGATTCCCAGGATCCTACTCGGAATACCACAGACAAGGTGAGACTTTCCGGATCCTCATGAATGCCGCCATCTATCTAGCTTATACCACGAAGATTCTGTTGGGGAATCTAAGAGATACACATTCAAGCTCGGTTGCATGTAGAACTGAAGTGGTTGTCAATCACGCGCGTTCATAGGTGAGAATGATGATGAGCGTCACATAATCATCACATTCATCATGTTCTTGGGTGCGAATGAATATCTTGGAATAAGAATAAGAGAGAATTGAATGAAAAGTAATAGTAATTGTATTGAAACTTGAGGTACACCAGAGCTCCACACCCTTAATCTATGGTGTGCAGAAACTCCACCGTTGAAAATACATAAGTGAAAGGTTCAGGCATGGCCGAATGGTCAGCCCCCTAAAACGTGATCAATAGCCTCCTAAGATGAAGAATAAAACAAAACTGAGACCAAAGATATCTAATATAATAGTTAAATGTTCTATTTATAATAAACTAGCTCCTAGGGTTTACATGAGTAAGTAATTGATGCATAAATCCACTTCCGGGGCCCACTTGGTGTATTCTTGGGCTGAGCTTGATCAATCCACGAGCTGAGGCTTCTCTTGGAGTTGAACTCCGAGTTATGACGTGTTTTGGGCGTTCAACTCCGGATCATGACGTTTTTCTGGCGTTTAACTCCAGACAGCAGCATGTACTTGGCGTTCAACGCCAAGTTACGTCGTCAATTCCCGAATAAAGTATGGACTATTATATATTGCTGGAAAGCTCTGGATGTCTACTTTCCAACGCCGTTGAGAGCGCGCCAATTGGAGTTCCGTAGCTCCAGAAAATCCATTTCGAGTGCAGGGAGGTCAGATTCCAACAGCATCAGCAGTCCTTTTGTCAGCCTTTTTCAGAGTTTTGCTCAAGTCCCTCAATTTCAGCCAGAATTTACCTGAAATCACAAAAAAACATACAAACTCATAGTAAAGTCCAGAAATGTGAATTTAACATAAAAACTAATGAAAATATCCCTAAAAGTAGCTTGAACTTACTAAAAACTACCTAAAAACAATGCCAAAAAGCGTATAAATTATCCGCTCATCAACCGACTACACCGATCTCAATAAAGCCTGCCCAAAAGATCCTTATCCACTCCCAAGCATCGACGCACTGGTCGATGCCTCCTCCGGATATAAATACCTCTCCTTTGTGGATGCATACTCGGGATACAACCAAATCCCAATGTGCCCACCTTACCAAGAAAAAACCTCATTCTTAACCCCAAAAGCAAACTACTGCTACATCGTCATGCCCATCGGTCTTAAAAATACGGGAGCTACTTATCAGAGATTAATGAATAAGATTTTTTCAGATCACATCGGAATAAATCATGGAAGCCTACATAGACGACATGCTAGTAAAGACACAAAACAAAGAGATGTTATTATCCGACCTGACCCAACTATTCAACGCTATAAGACGGCATGGCATGCGACTCAATCTCACAAAATGCACCTTCATAGTAGAAGCTGGTAAATTTTTGGGTTTTATGATCACACAGAGAGGAAATCGAGGCAAACACAGATAAATGCTGGGCCATACTCGACATGAAAAGTCTGACTTGTGTTAAAGAGGTACAACAACTCAACGGGAGGTTGGCAGCCTTGTCCAGATTCGTGGCCGGATCGGCAATAAGATCTCTCCCTTCTACGCCACTCTAAGGAAGGGAAAGGAGTTTGAATGGACAGAAGAGTGCGAGCAAGCCTTCCAAGATTTCAAAAGATTCCTGGGACAGCCACCTATACTAACTCGGCCATGGGAAGGAGAACCACTCATTTTGTACCTCGCGGTAGCAAGTCCGGCAGTAGCCTCAGCACTAGTCCGTGAAGACGACTGATGAGCGGATAATTTGTACGCTTTTTGGCATTATTTTTAGTATGTTTTTAGTATGATCTAGTTAGTTTTTAGTGTATTTTTATTAGTTTTTAGTTAAAATTCACTTTTCTGGACTTTACTATGAGTTTGTGTATTTTTCTGTGATTTCAGGTATTTTCTAGCTGAAATTGAGGGACCTGAGCAAAAATCTTATTCAGAGACTGAAAAGGACTGCAGATGCTGTTGGATTCTGACCTCTCTGCACTCGAAGTGGATTTTCTGGAGCTACAGAAGCCCAATTGGCGCGCTCTGAACGGCGTTGGAAAGTAGACATCCTGGGCTTTCTAGCAATATATGATAGTCCATACTTTGCCCAAGATTTGATGGCCCAAACCGGCGTTCAAAGTCACCCTCAGAATTCCCAGCGTTAAACGCCGGAACTGGCACCAAAGTGGGAGTTAAACGCCCAAACTGGCACAAAAGCTGGCGTTTAACTCCAAGAAGAGTCTCTACACGAAAATGCTTCAATGCTCAGCCCAAGCACACACCAAGTGGGCCCGGAAGTGGATTTTTATGTCATTTACTCATCTTTGTAATTCTTAAGCTACTAGTTCCCTATAAGTAGGACCTTTTACTATTGTATTTTCATCTTGGTTCTTCTGGTTCCCTCTTTGGGGCCGAAACCAATGATCACTTTTGTTCTTATGTATTTTCAACGGTGGAGTTTCTACACACCATAGATTAAGGTGTGGAGCTCTGCTGTACCTCGAGTATTAATGCAATTACTATTGTTCTTCTATTCAATTCAGCTTGTTCTTATTCCAAGATATTTATTCGCACTCAAGAACTTGATGAATGTGATGATTATGTGACACTCATCATCATTCTCACTTATGAACACGTGATTGACAACCACTGTAGTTCTACAAGCAATAAGGCTCTAATGTTTATCTCTTGGATTCCTGATACACGATGCATGGTTGATCGCCTGACAACCGAGTGCTTGCCTGACAAACAAGCCAGCCATTCTGCGAGATCAGAGTCTTCGTGGTATAGACAAGAACTGATGGCGGCATTCAAGAGAATCTGGAAGGTCTAACCTTGTCTGTGGTATTCTGAGTAGGATTCAATGATTGAATGACTGTGACATGCTTCAAACTCCTGAGGGCGAGGCGTTAGTGACAGACGCAAAAGAATCACTGGATTCTATTCCAGCCTGATCGAGAACTGACAGATGGATAGCCGTGCCGTGACAGGGTGCGTTGAACATTTCCACTGAGAGGATGGGAGGTAGCCACTGACAATGGTGAAACCCTTGCATAAGCTTGCCATGGAAAGGAGTAAGAAGGATTGGATGAAGACAGTAGGAAAGCAGAGAGACGGAAGGGACAAGCATCTTCATACGCTTATCTGAAGCTCTCGCCAATGATATACATAAGTATCTCTATCTTTATCTTTATGTTTTATTCATATATCACCCATACCCATTTGAGTCTGCCTGACTAAGATTTACAAGGTGACCATAGCTTGCTTCATACCAACAATCTCCGTGGGATCGACCCTTACTCGCGTAAGGTTTATTACTTGGACGACCCAGTGCACTTGCTGGTTAGTTGTACGGAGTTGTGATAGAGAGTTGAGATTGCAATGAGCGTACCATGTTGATGGCGCCATTGATGATCACAATTTCGTGCACCAAGTTTTTGGCGCCGTTGCCGGGGATTGTTTCGTGTATGGACAACTGACGGTTCATCTTGTTGCTTAGATTAGGTATTTTCTTCAGAGTTCTTAAGAATGAATTCTAGTGTTTCAAGGGGATGTTCTTATCATCACCAAAGCTGATTGATTCTCATCAATTTAGCTCTTGAATGCAATGTCTTGCTGAAGCTTGGCTAGCCATGTCTAATTTCTTTAGACTAAAGCTTTAGACTAACATTGCATGATTCCTGGAATTCTCATTAAGAATTTAATACCTTTATTTTCCTTTCCACTTAATTTTCGAAAAATCCAAAAAAATTACAAAATCATAAAAACCAAAATATTCTCATGTTTCTTGTTTGAGTCTAGAGTCTCATCTTAAGTTTAGTGTCAATTGCATGTTTCTGTTCTTATTGCATTCATGCATGTGTCTTCATTGATCTTCAAGTTGTTCTTGATGATTTCATTGCTCTGATCTTTAAATTCTATTGACTTGAGTGTTTTGTGTTTCTCATATGCATTCTCATGTTGTTAGTGTCAGTAGTATACAAAGTGCTAAGTTTGGTGTCTTGCATGCATTGTTATTTGATTTTAAGTGCATTCCTTATTATTAAAAATCCAAAAATATTTTAATTTGTGTCTTTTCAAGTCAATAATACAGAGAATTGAAGATTCAGAACATACAGCAGAGGAATTACACAGAAAAAGCTGGGCGTTCAAAACGCCCAGTGAAGAAGGACAGACTGGCGTTTAAACGCCAGCCAGGGTGCCTGGTTGGGCGTTTAACGCCCAAAAAGGTAGTGCATTGGGCGTTAAACGCCAGAATGTGCACCATTCTGGGCGTTTAACGCCAGGATGGCACAAGAGGGAAGATTCTGTTTTTAATTCAGATTTTTTTTCAAGTTTTCAAAGTTTTTCAAAATCAAATCTTTTTCAAATCAAATCTTTTCAATCAAATGTTTTCAAAATCAATTTCTTTCCTTTTTCAAAGATACTTGCTAACAATTAATGATTTGATTCAACATTTCAAGTATGTTGCCTTTTCTGTTGAGAAAGGTTTAATGTTTGAATCATATCTTTTCTTGTTAGGCAAGTCATTAATTTTTAAAAATCAAATCTTTTTAAATTGTTTTCAAATCATATCTTTTCAATCATATCTTTTTAAAAGCATAATTTTTTTATCATATCTTTTTAATCACATCTTTTTCAAAACAGTTTTTAATCATATCTTTTTTATTTCTAATTTCAAAATCTTTTTCAAAAATTACTTGATCTCTTTCTCACTCTTGATTTTCGAAAATCAAATTAAAGTTTTTCAAAATGTTTTTAAAATCTTTTTAATTAATTTTCGAAAAAAATTTCTTCCCCTCTTCTCACATCCTTCTATTTATGGAATACCACTCCTCCTCAATGCACAATTCGAACTCTATCTGACTAAGTTCGAATTCTTCTCCTTCTTCCTTCTATTTTTCTTCTTTTCTGACACCTCAAGAAATCTCTATACTGTGACATAGAGGATTCCATATTTTCTTGTTCTCTTCTCTTTCATATGAGCAGGAACAAAGACAAAGGCATTTTTGTTGAAGCTGACCCTGAACCTGAAAGGACCTTGAAGCGAAAGCTAAGAGAAGCTAAGGCACAACTCTCTGTAGAGGACCTAACAGAAATCTTCAAAGAAGAAGAACCCATGGCAGCCAAAAACAACAACAATGCCAACAATGCAAGGAAGGTGCTGGGTGACTTTACTGCACCTACTCCCGACTTCTATGGGAGAAGCATCTCTATCCCTGCCATTGGAGCAAACAACTTTGAGCTTAAGCCTCAATTAGTTTCTCTAATGCAACAGAATTGCAAGTTCCATGGACTTCCATTGGAAGATCCTCATCAGTTCTTAGCTGAATTCTTGCAAATCTGTGACACTGTCAAGACTAATGGGGTTGACCCTGAGGTCTACAGACTTATGCTATTCCCTTTTGCTGTAAGAGACAGAGCTAGGACATGGTTGGACTCACAACCTAAAGAAAGCCTGGACTCATGGGAAAAGCTAGTCAATGCCTTCTTGGCAAAGTTCTTTCCACCTCAAAAATTGAGTAAGCTTAGAGTGGAAGTCCAAACCTTCAGACAGAAGGATGGAGAATCCCTCTATGAAGCTTGGGAAAGATATAAACAATTGATCAGAAAATGTCCTTCTGACATGCTTTCTGAATGGAGCATCATAGGTATTTTCTATGATGGTCTCTCTGAACTATCCAAGATGTCTTTGGATAGCTCTGTTGGAGGATCTCTTCATCTGAAGAAGATGCCTACAGAAGCTCAAGAGCTAATTGAAATGGTTGCAAATAACCAATTCATGTACACTTCTGAAAGGAATCCTGTGAACAATGGGACTAATCAGAAGAAAGGAGTTCTTGAGATTGATACTCTGAATGCCATATTGGCTCAGAATAAAATATTGACTCAACAAGTCAATTTGATTTCTCAAAGTCTGTCTGGAATGCAAAATACACCAAGCAGTACTAAGGATGCTTCATCTGAAGAAGAAGCCTATGATCCTGAGAACCCTTCAATGGAAGAGGTGAATTACCTAGGAGATCCCTATGGAAACACCTATAATTCTTCATGGAGAAATCATCCAAATTTCTCATGGAAGGATCAACAGAGACCTCAACAAGGTTTCAACAACAATAATGGTGGAAGAAACAGGTTTAGCAAAGGCAAGCCTTTTCCATCATCTTCTCAGCAACAGACAGAGAATTCTAAGCAGAACCCCTCTGACTTAGCAACCATGGTCTCTGATCTAATCAAAACCACCCAAAGTTTCATGACTGAAACAAGGTCCTCCATTAGAAATTTGGAGGCACAAGTGGGACAGCTGAGCAAGAAAATTACTGAACTCCCTCATAGTACTCTTCCAAGCAATACAGAAGAAAATCCAAAAGGAGAGTGCAAAGCCATCAATATGGCCGAATTTGGAGAGGAAGGAGAGGCAGTGAACGCCACTGAGGAAGACCTCAATGGACGTCCACTGGCCTCCACTGAGTTCCCCAATGAGGAACCATGGGAATCTGAGGCTCAAAATGAGACCATAGAGATTCCATTGGACTTACTTCTGCCATTCATGAGCTCTGATGAGTATTCCTCCTCTGAAGAGGATGAGTATATCACTGAAGAGCAAGTTGCTAAATACCTTGGAGCAATCATGAAGCTAAATGACAAGTTATTTGGAAATGAGACTTGGGAGAAAGAACCTCCTTTGCTCACCAAAGAACTGGATGACTTGTCTAGGCAGAAATTACCTCAAAAGAGACAAGATCCTGGAAAGTTTTAAATACCTTGTACCATAGGCACCATGACCTTCAAGAAGGCTCTGTGTGACTTAGGGTCAAGTGTAAACCTCATGCCTCTCTGTAATGGAGAAGCTAGGGATCTTTGAGGTACAAGCTGCAAGAATCTCACTAGAGATGGCAGAAAACTCAAGAAAACAAGCTTATGGACTTGTAGAGGATGTTCTGGTAAAAGTTGAAGACCATTACATCCCTACTGATTTCATAGTCCTAGAGACTGGGAAATGCATGGATGAATCTATCATCCTTGGCAGACCCTTCCTAGCCACAGCAAAGGCTGTGATTGATGTTGATGGAGGTGAACTGATCATTCAAGTGAATGAAGAATCCTTTGTGTTTAAGGCTCAAGGATATCCCTCTGTCACCATGGAGAGGAAGCATGAAGAGCTTCTCTCAAAGCAGAGTCAAACAGAGCCCTCACAGTCAAACTCTAAGTTTGGTGTTGGGAGGCCACAACCAAACTCTAAGTTTGGTGTTGAACCCCCACATTCAAACTCTAAGTTTGGTGTTGGGAGGTTCCAATATTGCTCTGAGTATCTGTGAGGCTCCATGAGAGCCCTCTGTCAAGCTACTGACATTAAAGAAGCGCTTGTTGGGAGGCAACCCAATGTTATATTTTATCTATTTTCCTTTGTTATTTATGTTTTCTGTAGGTTGATGATCATGAGAAGTCACAAAATCAATTGAAAAAGCAAAAACAGAATGAAAAACAGGAAGAAAAACAGCACACCCTGGAGGAAGAACCTACTGGCGTTTAAACGCCAGTAAGGCTAGCAGGTGGGCGTTTAACGCCCAGTCTGGCACCATTCTGGGCGTTTAACGCCAGAAAGGGGCACCAGACTGGCGTTAAACGCCAGGTAAGGGCAAGAACCTGGCGTTAAACGCCAGAAATGGGCACCAACCCGGTGTTTAACGCCAGAATTGGCTCAAAACGTTTTTGCATGCCATTTGGTGCAGGGATGACTTTTCCTTGACACCTCAGGATCTGTGGACCCCACAGGATCCCCACCTACCCCACCACTCTCTCTTCTTCATCCATTCACCAATCACCTCAACACCTCTTCCCAAAAAAAAAAAACCCTTCACTTATCAATCCCATCTTTCTCTTCACCACTCACATCCATCCTTCATAAAACCCCACCTACCTCACCCTTCAAATTCAAACCACTTTCCCTCCCAAACCCACCCATACATGACCGAACCATGAACCCCCCTCTCCTATATAAACCCTTCTTCACCCCTTCATTTTCACACAACCTAAACACCACTTCTCCCTCTCTTTGGCCGAACACAAAGCCATTCCCTTCTTCCTCATTTCTTCTTCTTCTACTCTCATTCTTTCTTCTTTTGCTCGAGGACGAGCAAACCTTTTAAGTTTGGTGTGGTAAAAGCATTGCTTTTTGTTTTTCCATAACCATTTATGGCATCCAAGGCCGGAAAAACCTCTAGAAAGAGGAAAGGGAAGGCAAAAGCTTCCACCTCCGAGTCATGGGAGATGGAGAGATTCATCTCAAGGGTGCATCAAGACCACTTCTATGAAGTTGTGGCCTTAAAGAAGGTGATCCCCGAGGTCCCTTTTGCACTCAAAAAGAGTGAATATCCGGAGATCCGACATGAGATCCGAATAAGAGGTTGGAAAGTTCTTACCAACCCCATTCAACAAGTCGGAATCTTAATGGTTCAAGAGTTCTATGCCAATGCATGGATCTCCAAGAACCATGATCAAAGTGTGAACCCGGATCCAAAGAATTGGCTTACTATGGTTCGGGGGAAATACTTAGATTTTAGTCTGGAAAATGTAAGGTTGGCATTCAACTTGCCCATGATGCAAGGAGATGAACATCCTTACACAAGAAGGGTCAACTTTGATCAAAGGTTGGACCAAGTCCTCACTGACATTTGTGAAGAGGGCGCCCAATGGAAGAGAGATTCAAGAGGGAAGCCGGTTCAATTGAGAAGGCATGACCTCAAGCCCGTGGCTAGAGGATGGTTGGAATTTATCCAACGCTCAATCATTCCCACTAGCAACCGGTCCGAAGTTACTCTAGACCGAGCCATCATGATCCATAGCATCATGATTGGAGAAGAAGTGGAAGTTCATGAGGTTATAGCCCAAGAACTTTATAAGGTGGCGGACAAGTCCTCTACCTTGGCAAGGTTAGCCTTTCCTCACCTCATTTGTCACCTCTGTTATTCAGTTGGAGTTGACATAGAGGGAGACATCCCCATTGATGAGGACAAGCCCATTACTAAGAAAAAGATGGAGCAAACAAGAGACCCCTCTCATCATGAGATCCCTGAGATGCCTCAAGGGATGCACTTTCCTCCACAAGACTATTGGGAGCAACTGAACACCTCCCTAGGAGAATTGAGTTCCAACATGGGACAACTAAGGGTGGAGCACCAAGAACATTCCATCCTCCTCCATGAAATTAGAGAAGATCAAAGAATCATGAGAGAGGAGCAACAAAGACAAGGAAGAGACATTGAGGAGCTCAAGCACTCCATAAGACCTTCAAGAGGAAGAACAAGCCGCCATCACTGAGGTGGACCCGTTCTTTAATTTCCTTGTTCTTTATTTTCCTGATTTTCGAATTTTAGTGCTTATGTTTATCTATGTTTGTGTCTTATGATCATTAGTGTCTTAGTGTCTATGCCTAAAAGTTATGAATGTCCTATGAATCCATCACCTCTCTTAAATGAAAAATGTTCTTAATTGAAAAGATAAGAATTGCATGAATTTTGAATTTTATAACAGTTTAATTATTTTGATGTGGTGGCAACACTTTTGTTTTCTGAATGTATGCTTAAACAGTGCATATGTCTTTTGAATTTGAGGTTCATGAATGTTGGCTCTTGAAAGAATGATGAAAAAGGAGACATGTTACTGAGGATCTGAAAAATCATAAAAATGATTCTTGAAGCAAGAAAAAGCAGTGAATACAAAAAAAAGAGACGAAAAAAAAAGAGAGAGAAGGAGAAAAAGAAAGAAAAAGAAAGAAATAAAGTTGTGATCCAAGACAAAAAGAGTGTGCTTAAGAACCCTGGACACCTCTAATTGGGGACTCTAGCAAAGCTGAGTCACAATCTGAAAAGGTTCACCCAATTATGTGTCTGTGGCATGTATGTATCTGGTGGTAATACTGGAAGACAGAGTGCTTTGGGCCACAGCCAAGACTCAATAAGTAGCTGTGTTCAAGAATCATCATACTTAACTAGGAGAATCAATAACACTATCTGGATTCTGAGTTCCTAAAGAAGCCAATCATTCTGAATTTCAAAGGATGGAGTGAGATGCCAAAACTATTCAGAGGCAAAAAGCTAAAAGCCCCGCTCATCTAATTAATACTGATCTTCATAGATGTTTTTGGAATTCATTGCATATTCTCTTCTTTTTATCTTATTTGATCTTCAGTTGCTTGAGGACAAGCAACAATTTAAGTTTGGTGTTGTGATGAGCGGATAATTTGTACGCTTTTTGGCATTGTTTTTAGTATGTTTTTAGTATGATCTAGTTAGTTTTTAGTGTATTTTTATTAGTTTTTAGTTAAAATTCACTTTTCTGGACTTTACTATGAGTTTGTGTGTTTTTCTGTGATTTCAGGTATTTTCTGGCTGAAATTGAGGGACCTGAGCAAAAATCTGATTCAGAGACTGAAAAGGACTGCAGATGCTGTTGGATTCTGACCTCCCTGCACTCGAAGTGGATTTTCTGGAGCTACAGAAGCCCAATTGGCGCGCTCTCAACGGCGTTGGAAAGTAGACATCCTGGGCTTTCCAGCAATATATGATAGTCCATACTTTGCCCAAGATTTGATGGCCCAAACCGGCGTTCAAAGTCACCCTCAGAATTCCCAGCGTTAAACGCCGGAACTGGCACCAAAGTGGGAGTTAAACGCCCAAACTGGCACAGAAGCTGGCGTTTAACTCCAAGAAGAGTCTCTACACGAAAATGCTTCAATGCTCAGCCCAAGCACACACCAAGTGGGCCCGGAAGTGGATTTTTATGTCATTTACTCATCTTTGTAATTCTTAAGCTACTAGTTCCCTATAAGTAGGACCTTTTACTATTGTATTTTCATCTTGGTTCTTCTGGTTCCCTCTTTGGGGCCGAAACCAATGATCAATTTTGTTCTTATGTATTTTCAACGGTGGAGTTTCTACACACCATAGATTAAGGTGTGGAGCTCTGCTGTACCTCGAGTATTAATGCAATTACTATTGTTCTTCTATTCAATTCAGCTTGTTCTTATTCCAAGATATTCATTCGCACTCAAGAACTTGATGAATGTGATGATTATGTGACGCTCATCATCATTCTCACTTATGAACACGTGATTGACAACCACTGTAGTTCTACAAGCAACAAGGCTCTAATGTTTATCTCTTGGATTCCTGATACACGATGCATGGTTGATCGCCTGACAACCGAGTGCTCGCCTGACAAACAAGCCAGCCATTCCGCGAGATCAGAGTCTTCGTGGTATAGGCAAGAACTGATGGCGGCATTCAAGAGAATCCGGAAGGTCTAACCTTGTCTGTGGTATTCTGAGTAGGATTCAATGATTGAATGACTGTGACGTGCTTCAAACTCCTGAGGGCGAGGCGTTAGTGACAGACGCAAAAGAATCACTGAATTCTATTCTGGCCTGATCGAGAACCGACAGATGGATAGCCGTGCCGTGACAGGGTGCGTTGAACATTTCCACTGAGAGGATGGGAGGTAGCCACTGACAACGGTGAAACCCTTGCATAAGCTTGCCATGGAAAGGAGTAAGAAGGATTGGATGAAGACAGTAGGAAAGCAGAGAGACGGAAGGGACAAGCATCTTCATACGCTTATCTGAAGCTCTCGCCAATGATATACATAAGTATCTCTATCTTTATCTTTATGTTTTATTCATATATCACCCATACCCATTTGAGTCTGCCTGACTAAGATTTACAAGGTGACCATAGCTTGCTTCATACCAACAATCTCCGTGGGATCGACCCTTACTCGCGTAAGGTTTATTACTTGGACGACCCAGTGCACTTGCTGGTTAGTTGTGCGGAGTTGTGATAGAGAGTTGAGATTGCAATGAGCGTACCATGTTGATGGCGCCATTGATGATCACAATTTCGTGCACCAACGACAGCGGGCAACAGCCCATATACTTCATCAGCAAAGTTTGCTTACACTCTCATACTAACATCACGACGACTTTGCCCATATTTCCAGACCCACACCATTAGAGTTCGGACCAACCAGCCCATAAAAGGGATCTTACAGAAAACAGACCTGGCGGGCAGAATCTTACAATGGGTGGTCGAGTTGTCCGAATTTGATATTCAATACGAAGCTCGAATGGCCATCAAATCACAATACCTGCCTACTTCATTGCAAAATTTACAGACACACCAGAAATCCTCACATGATGGAATCTCTACGTGGACGGTTCCTCGAATAAAATTGGAAGCGGCGCAAGCGTGATAATTGAAAGCGACCAGGTAACCCAAATCGAACTCTCCCTCAAATTCGGGTTCCCAGCCTCAAACAACCAAGCGGAATATGAGGCACTTCTAGCTGGTCTGAAGCTGGCTACGGAGGTCGGAGCTCAAAAGCTTATCATCTTCAGTGATTCACAGGTAGTCACTTCACAAAAGCAGGAAGCTACCAAGCCAAAGACCCCACCATGAAAAAATACCTGGATAAAACCAGGAAATAAGACAATTCAGAGAATATGAGGTACGTCACAAACCCCGAGAACAGAATGCCCAAGCCGACGCACTCTCAAAACTAGCCAGCACCAAACTAGGGGGCAACAATAGAAGCCTCATCCAAGAAATTCTGTAGAATCTATCAATCTCAAATGATGAAAAATCCTGGCCATAACAGGTTAGGACCAAGGATGGATGACTCCTAAAATTAACTACCTCAAAACAGAAGCACTCCCCACAGAGGAAAAAGAGGCAAAGAGGCTGAAACGGGAGGCACAATACTACACCATTATAAATAACACTCTATACAAAAGAAGGATTTCAATACCGTTGTTAAAATGTGTGCCGACTTCCAACATGAAGGAAGTCTTAGAAGAAGTACACAGTGGCATCTGTGGCAATCACCTCGGAGCGCAGGCACTCACCAAAAAAGTACTTCGGTCAGGATTTTATTGGCCAACTTTACAAAAGGAAGCCATCGAATTCGTAAAGACATGTTCATCATGTCAGAAACATGCCAACTTTCACATTGCCCCACCGGAGGAGCTCATCGCCGTAACCTCACCTTGGCCATTCGCAAAATGGGGACTCGATCTTCTTGGACCCTTTTCCCAAGGATCAGGACAAGTTAAATTCCTCATAGTGGGAATAGACTACTTCACAAAGTGGATCGAGGCAGAACCCCTAGCTAACGCCACCGCTCAAAGAAGTCAAAAATTCCTATATAGAAATATCGTCACAAGGTTCAGGGTTCCATACTCCATCACCACAGACAATGGTACTCAGTTCACAGATGCAGGCTTCAGAAAGCTAGCGGCCGACTTGAATAAAACAACAATTCATCTCCGTAGAACATCCCCAAGCCAATGGACAACCTAAAGCTGCCAACAAAGTCATACTGGCTGGGCTGAAGCGGAGATTACAAGATGCAAAGGGAGCCTGGGCCGATGAGCTCCCACAAGTCTTATGGGTATATCAAACAACGCTGCATTCCACCACAAAGGAATCACCCTTTCGACTAGAGTATGGAATGGAGGCAATGATCCCAGTGGAGATTGAAGAAGGGTTGTAACAACCCTGATTTTCGAGTACGCGAGATCTTTTCTAAAGGCACGGAATCCTCCAAAAGATCAGTAAAGGGAACACCTCTGTTATATCCTCAAGCATCTCAATCCTTATTATCATTATGTCATCCTTAAGCTAGAACCTCTTTTGGGGCAAACTTGACAACACAATCACGAGGAACCTATGTTTTGAACTGTATCGGTTAGGAGTTTTGATTCTAGTTTTCGTAAATAGTCTCAGTTTGATGAACCGGACTCAATTCATGATAGAAGAGAGATAATAGTATAATATTAGTATTATATTAGTATTAGAAGATGATTGAATGATATTATAAGGTTACCTGGTCTGTTTTAGTTAAAAACAGAAAAATCGGTTTAACCGGGTTCACAGTTTACTAGTGCAGCTTAGCACCAGCACTCTCTAATGACTTTGGCAATGCTAAGGCCTCACTATACATGTTTTACTCTCATAATAAATATGTTACTAGTGTCATTTATGCTAGTAGCTCAAAAAATAATTTTTAGAGATGTTTTACAAGTGTTCCGATACATCTAGTTTTAGTAGTTATACACCTGAGATATTTTAATATTATTTTAATCCACTTCCAAGCCAACCAATCACAACTCACCCTACACCTCCCAAAACCCCCAAGGCTGGCTCATTTTCACTTTGTGTCCGAAAATACGTAGAGAGAAAAAGAGAGAGAAGTTCTTAGTTCCAAATCTTCAAAGCTTGATTTCTGCTGAACTAAAACTCAAATCAAAATTCTAATCCGACCTATTATTTCTCTACATGATCATATGACTTATCAAGGCTGGAATCAAGGTGAGTTGGCTGTACCATCTCTCTTTTGATTCAGTTTCAAGAAAACATGCTTAAATATGTGTTTTCTTGATGTTCTTTCTTAGGAATCATGCTTAACTTGACTTGAGGGCCAAGAAACGTGACTTTCCAGCAAGTCTAAGGTTAGAAATCACCTCCTAACGTGCTGAGAGAGAGTTGGTTAGTTGAGGATTTTTGGATTTAAAGTTGTTCTTGATGTGATTTAGGAGGAAAAAGTGCTAAAGGACCACCTGAAAGTCTAACTGAATTAGGGGCAGCAAAACCAGGTAGGGTGTCACGAAATTAATCTTGATTATTAGTGTTTGAGTTGTGTGAATGTTGTATAATTTGGCTGTGCTAAAAATTGGTTGCATATATGATTGATTCTTTGTGAAAATTTGGTGAAATTTTGATGAAATTTGATGAAATTCAAGCTTTAAGTTCATGTTCTTGGAGCAGCTGGGAAAACAAAACCCTAGGCCTAAATTGAGGTTCAATTTATTTTTAAAACATGAAGAAAAGATGGGGTTTTAGTGGCTGAGAATTTATTTGAATTTTGGTAAAAATCGGTTGCTGAAAAGACTGAAAAATGGGTAAAAATAGAGAAAGAATTTAAAGAATTTACGAAGAACACTTTGAGTGTGGTGAAGAACATTGAATAACACCTTTTAGATCTTAAAAAGGGCAAGGAAGTAAATATTTTGGTGATTGATGGGTTATTTTGTAATTTCTGAAAGTTAGTGTGGTTAAAGTAGAAATATTAAAAGTTACTGGGGTAAAAAGTGAATTTTAAGGGTAAAAAGGTAAAGGTAAGGTAATTTTCGAAAATATATTAATAAAAATAATAAATAATAATAAAATATTAAATAATAATATTTAATTAAAAATAATATTTTAATAAAAATAATAAAATAATGCGGAAAAGGCAGTTTTCTGTAAAAGCTTTAGAAAGACAACTTTAAGTGCAGAATCTCATAATTATCTTCATAAAACCCTTAGGGAGTGGTAATAACATGATAGTGAGGCAAAGATAAAAGAAATATAAAAAGTTGAAGAAAAGATAAAAATCGAAGAAAAAGTCTGTAAAATTTTAATGACAGAATCAAACAGAGATTAATGAACGAACTAGGGCAACATAGTTAGTCCTTGAGTTGCGACTAGGGTTAGGTATAATATGAAAAGTGAAACTGTTTCAGTATAGACTTAATGAACCTATACTTGGGACAGGCTAACTATTCATACCGAAATTTACATAAGCTTTAAATACATACGTTAAGTAGAGAAATAAGAGCAGAGTAAAGAAACACAGAGAACAGAGTAACAAGAGTAAAGTAAAGAGATAAAGAGAAAAAGATTAAATATAGATACAGAGGAACAGTAATCAGAGAAAAGTAAAGAGATATAGAGAACAGCGTAACCAGAGCAGAGTAAAGAGATACAGAGAATAGAGTAACCAGAGCAAAGTAAAGAGATACAGAGAAAAGAAAAACCAGAACAGAGTAAAAAGATATAAAGAGAAGAGTAATATAATAAAGATATATATATATATATATATATATATATATATATATATATATATATATATATATATATATATTAGTTGCTTAATGCAACCCAGAGCTATATATATATATATATATATATATATATATATATATATATATATATATATATATATATATATTAGTTGCTTGACGCAACCCAGAGTTTCTATAGGGAAACTAAGTTACCTACAGCTATCTTCCGCTTCCTCAGAGCAGAGCAGAGCAGAGTATATATTTTCCTGCAGTAAGCAAAGACTGTCTCAAAAGAGCAGCTATTATTATATGCGCATTTATTTAGGAACGAAAAATCGTATTCGGGAAATTGGGATTACTCGTGACTGGATAAATGTCGGGATTGCGGGTAGCCAACCGACACGTGAGTTCATGGCCTACATAGGACATACATGCATCATACTTGGTTGCACATTTCCTCTGTTATGATTGTTGTTTGAATGTATGCTTTCTTTGTTTTCATTCTATTCTCTATGTTGTGTTTTGTTTTCTTGTATTCTTTTAGTTGTGTTTTGCTTTCTATTTTCTCTATTTTCTCTATTTATTTGTTTCTTCTATTTTCTGCTTCTCGGTATTCTACTATTTATCTGCTAAACAACACATAATTAATGAATTTAACTAATAACCCCGGCCCTACTAAGAACTCCCTAGTTCTTACCCCTTCTCTCTCCCTTCCCCCTCAGATGGAAGCAAAAGTACCCTTCTGTAGTTCGTTGATAATCGTTATGCAAAGAGGATTTCGCTCTAGGTAGTCTTTTGAGTCTAGGGTGAATCTCGTTCTTTATTTGTATGTATATACTGTGAGGCCAGCCAACGTCTGCACCCTGCTTATCAACAGACTTTAGCCTAAGTCCTCCGTACGATGTTGCTGTTATGTGGCCACTCGATGAAGTACTTGAGGGACGCTCTTCGATGACATATGATCGTGCAGAGGAGTAGTAAACAACCTTCCACCTTTTGATGACGTTCCACCTGACTTGAGTTTTGAAGACCTAGAACGTACCTTCCCTCGCTTTAGTAGTTTAGAGGGACTAGGTGAGTATAGAGTCTAGGCTAGCTTGGGTGCCAGCTTAGGGACTTCTTGAACAGGTCAGGGCCTGGGATGTTGTATGTATATATATGTATATAGTTATTATCTAGTTATATCTAGGGGTGTTCTAACTAAAAGCCTATACCTAAATAAAGGCTGGATCACTGAATGTTATTAACTGCTTGTGATGTATTTATGTGTGGTTGTTTATAACTATTTTATCTGTTATCAGTTGTGGAGTGATTATGAATGATTCCATCTTTTAATCCAGACGTCATCAAAAAGAAGTATCTCGCAAAATAACTACGCTTTTAACAACGAATTAGGCTCATATAATAAATAATAGATAATAATTAGGAAGACAAGTTGGTAGTGCTCAGTTTCTAGTATGATCATGACGTACCAGAAATTGGGTCGTTACAAGGGTCACCTAGAGTCATCCACTATAGCGAAGAAGTCAATTCCCAACTTCAAAGGGAAGAGCTCGACCTACTTCCGGAAGTCCGAAAGAGAGCACGGATTCAGGAAGAGGCATTAAAATGACGAATGGCTTCCATATACAATCAAAAGGTAATATAGCGAGCTTTTGCTTGAAACAACCTCATCCTAATCCGAAATGACATCGGAACGACTTGGCCTGGAGAAGGAAAGTTGGCAGCAAACTAGAAAGGACCCTACCGAGTCATAGAAGTACTTGGGAAGGGCTACTACAGACTGTCCGAACTCGATGGGCGAGAGCTTCCTAGGTCATGGCACGCCTGCAACCTAAGAAGGTACTATAGTTAGGGATGATAAAGGATCTTGGGATAAGGCGCACTCTTTTCTTGAAAAGCTTTTTTAACAAAGCGCCAAGCCAAGATCTACAAATCACCCGACTTAGGGAATTAACCCCCCGCATGTATATATTTGCATTTTCTCTTGAATAAAAACTGTTTAGATCTTCTACAAATGCTCAAGCCGCATTAATCTAAAATATTCATCGTTCGATTATAAAGCTACAGATCGGCAGAAAGTGAAAATCAAATTCACTACGCGATCACGATAAAGACCAAAGATGAAAACAGATTCATTAAAAGGTCGACCAAACGAGGGTTAAAACCCAATCTCTACAAAATCGGCAAAGATGAAAATAGAATAATGCAAGAAGTTATAGAAAGTGATCCATAGAAAGGACCTGACAAGGTCCTAATAAAATGGATTGCTATAAAATAACTTAAAGACAGGCCGACGTAAAGAAGTCGGACCAGTCACGCAGAAGTTATAAGTAAAGCCTTGGAAAGAGGTCTGGCCAGCCCTATAAAAGAGGATTACTATAACTTAGAAGAGCCCGACATGATGAATTCAGACTCTTACAAACAAGTTATAAAAGTAATCTCTGAAAGAGACCTGAACAAGGTCCAAGAAAGAGGATTACAAAAATAACTTAGAAGAACCCGACATGATGAAGACGGACTCCTACAAACAAGTTATAAAAGTAATCCCTTAAAGAGACCTGAACAAGGTCCAAGAAAGAGAATTACAAAAATAACTTAGACGAACCCGACATGATGAAGACGGACTCCTACAAACAAGTTATAAAAGTAATCCCTAAAAGAGACCTGAACAAGGTCCAAGAAAGAGAATTACAAAAATAACTTAGAAGAGCCCGACATGATGAAGTCGGACTCCTACAAACAAGTTATAAAAGTAATCCCTGAAAGAGACCATGAAGTCGGACTCCTACAAACAAGTTATAAAAGTAATCCCTGAAAGAGACCTGAACAAGGTCCAAGAAAGAGGATTACAAAAATAACTTAGAAGAGCCCGACCTGATGAGGTTGGACTCCTACAAACAAGTTATAAAGTAATCCTTGAAAGAGACCTGAACAAGGTCCAAGAAAGAGGATTACAAAAATAACTTAGAAGAGCCCGACATGACGAAGTTGGACTCCTACAAACAAGATGTAATCCCTAAAAAAGACCTAACAAAGGTCCAAAGAAAGAGGATTACTCGATATATGAAGTAAGGAAGTCTACATGCAAGTCGGACTCAAGTACCTACAACCTCAAAAAAGGAACAAGCCACAAGTATAAGGGTAACTAAAAGAGGCACCAAGACAGATGCAGAACTCTAAAAAGGAACCATACAAATGTAGACAAATGTGTCACAAGAACACCGATTATAATAACAGCAAGCTTCAGAGGCCACCAAACTGGCCCCGAAAGCTTGGAAACTACTTTGTTTTTCAAAAATAAAGTTGCCAAACAAGCAACTAAAAGAGTGTCAACAGTTGGCAAACACCATTTACAAATAAAAAAGTTCAAAAGCCCACAGACAGGGCCATACGCCAATACATTGAGAATAACTAAAGAGGATCCAGAGGCTTCCCAATAGCTGCATCAACATGGGGCAAAGGAGGGCGAGTTTGGAGAGGCACAGCATCCACTGTCCCATCCTCTCATTTCAAGATTAGGCAGTCGAGTTCTGACTCAATTCCGGCTGAAGGAGCTGAAGAAGTCGGCATGACAGAAGCCTTGGCGGCAGGCACAGG
Source organism: Arachis stenosperma (assembly GCF_014773155.1). Taxonomy (NCBI): domain Eukaryota; kingdom Viridiplantae; phylum Streptophyta; class Magnoliopsida; order Fabales; family Fabaceae; genus Arachis; species Arachis stenosperma. The sequence goes on from NW_026651371.1 coordinate 278,930, forward strand.
AGGAGGCTCAACGTCATCATCATCAGGATCATCAGGGACAACCTTACCGTCTCTCACAACATTGTCAAGGCTGAAGAGGGTAAGGTCAAGCTCAGGCACAAGAACCCGAACCTGCTCTATTAAGTTCTCATAAGCAGTAGTCACGCTGCCCACAAGGTGACCCTAGAGCTCAGCATAATCATCTCAGGCAGTATCCAACTCACCCCAGAGACGCACTACTTCTCTGTAGGCTGAAACATAGCTCTCCTTGTGCTTCAACGCAGTGTCTTCGGCCAACTTCACAGAAGCCGCCAAAGCCACAGAACTAGTCTTTTCACCTTCTAACTCCTTCTCCACCTTCGCCAACTTCACCTCCAGCTCCTCCTTCAAACCTTTTATCCTATCAAACTCCGACTTAGCCTCCATCATGAAAGATTTTGTAGCATGAACCGGGATACCCTGAGCGGTTTGAAAAAGAGCCGCGGCCACATGAGCCATCTTCACACTACTTTTAGTTATGAACCCCAAATGAGGAAGAATGGACACATCATCCATTGAAAGACCTCCGTAGGGGGAAATTTGATGGTCAACAAACTCGACAGCATCAAAATCAGGGGCATTAAGGTTAAAAGGCTCAGATGTTTTTGCTTTTTTGGAGGAGGAGCGCTAGAAGCAGTAGCTGAAGTTTGAGGAGGGTCAGCCAGACGAACCCGAAGAGTAGGGATCACCTTCCTCGCCACAGGCGAGCTCGGCACGGACGGCTTTACCAGAACCTGAGAATATCCCTCTCCTGATGCTTTGGCCGATATGTTTTGAGCAGCAGCAGCCTTCCATGCCTTTTTGAAGGCCTTCATGGAGTTATTATTCTTAGACATCTCTGAAAAAATAAAATCAACCACAGTAAAGGGTTACAATCACAAAATTTGAAGGAGTAAAGCTAAAAAAAGGAAGGGTAAAAACAAGTCGGACAGTACCCAACGCAGCCCGGACCAGAGACGGGTTCCCCAGGAACTTTTTTTATCAAGGTGAGGAGGTTCCCCCCATAGGTCCTCTAGAACAACCACAAAAGCCCGCTCAACCTCGTCAAGCATATCCCATGAATAACGAGACACAGTCACATTCTTTTGTCATTCCAGAGGAAAGCCAGGCTCGTCATTTCATAAAAAAAAGGGCAGGCCCCCTCAACAGCTCGAACTCTAAAGAAATAGTTCTTAAAGTCCTTAAAGGACTCGTCATACATCGCAAAAACTTTATGTCCCTAAGCGGATCTAAAAGAAACCCAAGAAGCTTTCTTTTTGGAAGAAGCCCCAGGCTTGGCCGAAACGAAAAGATAAAGAAAGAGAGTCTGAGAAGGTTTAATACCTAATTCATGACAAAGCAACTGAAAAATCTTGATAAAACCCCATGAATTCGGACGAAGCTAGGATGGGGCAACATTACATGACCACAACAAGTCGGTCTTAAAAGCAGTAAAAGGAAAAGTAATGTTCAACTGGCTGAAGAAATATTCATAGGCGTAGAAGAAGGGATGCTCCCCCTTGACCGAGGTTGGAAAATGATGGTGTTTTTGTGGAAAAAAACGAATTTCCAACACACAAATCTAACCGGCAAGTATACCGGGTCGCATCAAGTAGTAATAACTCACTTAGAGTGAGGTCGATCCCACAGGGATTGATGGATCAAGCAACTTTAGTGGGTGATTAGTTTAGTCAAGCTAACATTGAAGTGAATTTGGATGAAGTGTAGCCAACAGAAAGTAAATGGCAGGGAATTAAAAGTGCAGAATAATTAAATTGCTGAAACTTAAAGAACAAGAAAGTAAAATAGCTGAAACTTAAATTGCAAGAAATATAAATTGCATCAAAAGTAAAGGGGGGTTGGGTGCTGGAAATTAAAGAGAGCACTAGATCAAAACTCAGAACTCTTGCAGAAAGCTTAACTTGCAGGAAAGTAAATTAGGATCATGAACAGAAATGTAAAATGAAGAACAAGTGCAGAAGAATTAAATTGCTTGAAAGTAAATTGAAAGCCAATGGAACAGTAAAAACAGAAGAGCAGCTAAGAACTCAACTCAATTGCAAAATAAAATTGAAGATCTCAGGGAATCAAAGAGACTAGAAAACAAGTCTAGATCTCACTCCCTTCCTTGATCCAATCAAGAACAATTGCAGATGGAAAGAAGATGAAAGCAGTAAAGAGAGTTTTGGTTCAAAACAAGAGAAATCCTTAATTCACTGAAATTTTGCAGAAGAATAACAAGAGAAATCTTAGACCAAGAGGGAAACAGAATTTCTTCACTCTCAATCCCAGATTTAAGACAGAAAAAAAATAAAGGAAAGAGCTCTCCCTTTGAAATGAGAGTGATGCCTTTATATAGGCTTTTTACAAAATGAAAATAAAATGAAATTAAAACAAATTACAATTAAAATAAAAATCCTAATCTAATTTATCCATGTGCCTTTGAGTGATGATGTGGGCTTTGCTTGCTTTGGATTTGAGGAGAGATGGGTCTTGGATGGCCTTGGTTCAATTGGTGAAGATTTGAGTTCAAAGGGAATTTGAATTGAATTTTGGCCCATGGGTGTTTCCAGGAGGCTGCCCTGCCCTTGTGGAGGGCAGAGCAGGGAAATTGTGCGTGCCAAGTGTGGGATAGGCATTCAGGATGCTGCCCTGCCCTTGTGGAGGGCAGGGCAATGTTGTCATGGTGCGTGCCCGATGATTGGATTTTTGATGGTATAGAATTTTACAATTGAAGTCTCGTTGCAAGTATAGTTTCTAAACCAATAAAAAATCCTTTCATACAAAAGATTGTTTGTCACAAGTAACAAACCCCTAATTTTATAAACCGAAGTATTGAACCTCGGGTCGTTCTCCCTAGGATTTACAATAAAGTGTCTTGTTATTGGTTGTGAGTTATTTTGGGGTTTTAGATGAGAAACATGAATAGTAAATGGTAAGAAAACTTTATTAACAAAATGGTCTTGGCAAGATTTGGTTGTCAAGGGTCTTCATCATTATCACTAGCCACAAGTATGGTAGTTGCAAGGATTAATCCCACTTAGTCATCCTTAAATCAATTGACAAAGGAAAGTCAAGTGAGTTATATCAATCCTAGTCCATAAGTCCTAGCTTTCCACTAATTGGATTAATGAAGGCTAGAGTTAATGGCTATCAACTAGCAATCAATTGGACACTAGTGAGTCAAGAAATCCTAAGTTACCTTCTCAAGCCAAGAACATAGAATTCTACTCTAACATCCTCTCAAGCATTTCATCAAACACTTGGAGGGTAATGAAAGAAAGCATTTTTTTATTTGTAAGAATAAAAGGAATCAACAACCAACGATTACAAAGAATTAACAAAACAACAATCAACAACAACACAATCACATGAATTATCTCAAATTGCATTATTAAAAGAAAACAAAAGAACAAGAATATCTCAATTACAAAACCTAAAAACAAATAAGAGAAATTACAACAAGAGGATAGGGATAGAAAGAAGAACCAAAGTGTAGCAATCATCAATTGAAGGTAGAAGTAGAAGGAGACTTGAATTAAACCTAGAATTATGAGATCCTAATCTAACCCTAATTCCTAATCCTAGAGAGAAGTGAGAGCTTCTCTCTCTAAAACTAACTCTAACTCCTAAAACTAAGCTAATGATAACTAACATCTGTTTCCCTCTTCAGTCCTTGGGTTAAATAGTATCAGAAATGAGTTGGATTGGGCCCACAAGGCTTCTAAAATCGCTGGCCACGAGTTGCATCTTAAAAAGTCACATGCAGCATCGGCGTGTCCGCGTACTTTGCGCGTGCGCGCCCCTATACGTATAGCAACTATGGCAAATCTTATATCGTTTCGAAGCCCCGGATGTTAGCTTTCCAACCCAACTGGAACCGCATCATTTGGATCTCTGTAGCTCAAGTTATGGTCGTTTAAGTGCGAAGAGGTCGGCTTGACAGCTTTCCGGTTCTTTCATTTCTTCATGAGTTCTCCAACTTTTCATGCTTCTTTCTTCATTCCCTTGATCCAAATCTTTGCCTCCTAAACCTTAAATCACTTAACAAACATATCAAGGCATCTAATGGAATCAAGGAGAATTAGATTTAGCTATTTTAAGACCTAAAAAGCATGTTTTCACTCTTAAGCACAATTAAAGGAGAAGTTATAAAACCATGCTATTTCAATGGATAAATGTGGGTAAAAGGTTATAAAATCCCCTAAAGTCAATACAAGACAAACCGTCAAATTGGGGTTTGTCAACCTCCCCACACTTAAACCAAGCATGTCCTCATGCTTAAGCCAAGAGAGAAATAAGGGATATGACACTTATTCAAAGCAAAGAAACTATATGCATGCCACTAAATGCAAAATGATTCTTCCTACTTGGTTAAAAATAAATCAATCTCTAAGACATACATGCACAAGTAGGGCTTAAGATCATATAGCGATTCATGAGTCCTACCAATTTAAATATCAAAATGAAGTTCAAGTAGACTTGCAAGAAGAACGCTCATAAAAGCCGGGAATCAAAGAATTGAGCATCGAACCCTCACCGGAAGTGTTTGCACTCTAGTCGCTCAAGTGTGTAGGGTCAATTCTCTCAATTCTCCCCTAATCATGTTTTCCAAGATTTGTTTTTCTTCTAACAACCAACATATATTTCATGCATACATACATGTATCATGAGGTCTTTTCTTTAGGTTGTAATGGGGCTAGGGTCAAGGTAGGATCATATATGGCTAGTGGACTTAGGATTTGAATCTTTGATTAACTTAAACTTTCCCACCTAACCTATATAATGACCTATACAATTAAGTACTAATCTAACTACCCATTCCTCACTTTTTCACATACTCATGCATTTTCTTCTCATTTCACAACACTTATGCATTGATTCTTATTGAGCTTCACTTTGGGGCATTTTGTCCCCTTTATTACTTTTCTTTTCTTTTTTTTTCTTTTTATTTCTTTTTTTCTTTATTTTTCACTTTTATTTATTTTTCTATTCATTTTTTTTCTTTTTTCTTTCAAACTATATACAAGAACATCAATGCATAAGGTCTATACATTTAATCAATACATGAGTATGTACCCAATTCCCCAATATAAAAATACAAAACACAAACACCCTTTTATCCCAACCAATGTCCCAAAGTTTTTCCACTCTTGAATGACACTCACACTCACTAGCCTAAGCCAATCAAAGATCCAAATAAAGGACATTCATTGTTTTCCGCTTTAAGGCTTGTAATGTGCTAAAATAAGAATAAGTGGGTTAAGCGTAGGCTCAAAGTTGGCTAACAAAGGAAGATAAAAGGTAAGGCCATTTGGGTAAGTGAGCTAATGAAATGATGGCCTCAATCATATAAATGCATGAATACACAAAATAATGGACATAAAGAATCAAACAAATCAAAGATTACAATCATAAGAAGAGAATAATGCACACAAGAATGGAAAGTAAGTGGTTATAAGATGTAACCACACCAATAGGCTCAAGTCTCACAAGCTTGTGTTCTTGGCTCAAAAACCATGTTCCAAAATACATTCTTTCAAGCAAGTTCAACAAAAATTTTTCAAATTGGTAGGTTGCCCTAAAATGGTTTCTTGGAAAAGAAATCATCACTCTAACCAAGTGGTCCTAATAAGAAAGAGAAGTGGTAAAATATGTACAAAGTGGTAGAATATGTACAAATTCTAACTAACATGCAACCTATCATGCAATGCAATAACTAATCTAACAAAGAAAACTAAGAATTGGTGTTGAAAAGGAAATTGTTACCCATGGAGATCGGTCGAATGACCTCCCCACACTTGAAGATTGCACCGTCCTCGGTGCATGCGAAGAAGAGCAAGGTGGACGGGTTGCTACAATTGATGAGCTCCTTCAAAAGGTTGTGCGGATGACTTGTTTGTTGCCCCATTTAGAAACTCTTCCTTTTTCCCTTTGCTGGTGGCCAACCTAGCACTTTTAGTTTAAGTCCTTAAGTTGGACATTTTGAGGAGCTTATTGTCATGGTGGCTTATGTTTGTACTCATCCTTGAATCTCCAAGGATCTTTGCTTCTCAATTGGTTGACAGAATTTCCAACCATCTTCACCAAACTTGGGTGAGGTTCTCCCCAAGATATGAGCTCCCAAAATTGGTCTTCATGTTGTGATCCGGGATCCCATATTTTATTTTCACACCCATCTTCTAGTTGATCATCATGATTCAACTTGGGTGGTAGGCATATAGAATTCTCCTTTATGCACCAAATTCTCCTTCTAGACCCATACAATTTAGCATTCCTCCAACCATAGTATTTATGCCTTGAGGGTTTAACCTTAATGAGCCTAACATTCTTTTTCCAACCATTACACCACTCCCTCTTACTCTTAACTCCACAAAGAGCTCTAAGTTGACCATCATTTTCAATCAACCCATATTCAAGTGAGAAAGTGAAGCTTAGGGATAGAAATTTTACTCACTTGAATGTTATGTTAGGTGATGGTGGCTTGGGAAGAGGGACCTCCCCACACTTAGCTATTGCGATGTCTACGCTCTTGTGCTCTTCCCTTGTAACTTCCACCTCTTGACAACTTGTATCAACTTCAACCTCTTCCTCTTGGTAGCTTCCTTCCAATTTAATATTTCTTCGTGGCTTACCAAGGGTATGGGAGGTGAGGTATCTTCTTCCTTACCCTTTATGTCAAGCTCAATGGGAGAGGATTCAATTGTGGATAGGAACTCATCAATAATTGAATCCATCTCTTGATCAACCTCTTCAAAGTCTTCAACCATGATGTGCTTTGGAGGTTGCGCACCCTCCTCAACATCAATGTCAAGCTTCTTGGAAGAGTTTTCCATGATGGTACATTCCCATGGACTCTCAACGTCTCCTAAATCTTCAACCACTTCTTCCTTTTCTTCAATAACCATAGGCTCCTCCAATTGCTCTAATACAAAATAGCCTCCCTCATTTTCCACCAAGTTTTCCAATCTCTCCTTCATGCTATGATCTTCAATGGATTCTTCACATGTGGCCACGGAAGCACCTTGAGTGTTCAAAAATTTGTAGGCTAAGGTAGACACTACCATGGTCAAGTTGGTCACAAACTCTAGGGTGTTCCTTTGCATATCCGCTTGTCCTTGAAGTAGCAATGTAAGAGAGTCATCTATTGGGGCTTGGGGTGGATAAGAGGGTTCATTATTTTGGAGAGAGGGTTTATAGTAGGAAGGTGGTTCTTCTTGGTAAGGGTATGGAGATGGTGTGCATTGAGGTGGTTCTTGAGAGTAATTGTGTTGGAATGGTGGTGGTTCCATGTATGGTTCATATGGCTCATAAGGTGGTGGGTATGGTGGATAAGGATTAGGGTCATATGGAGGGTTTTGGTGATAAGAGGCTTGTGAGTATGGTTGAGAGTTATGTTGAGGATATGGTTCATAGGCATATGGTGGTGGTTCTTGAAAGTCACAAGGAGATTCACCATAGCCATTGGATTGGTATGCATCATGGAATGGCTCTTCTTCATAGTGCATTGGTGGGGGTTGTTGGCATGAGGATTGATCATAAGCGTATGGTTCCTCCCACCTTTGAGTGTCCCATCCTTGATACACATCTTCATTATAGTCCTTATTTCCTACAACATGTTTATAACCAAACTCATAGCCAAGGTGAGAATTCATGATAGCAAGAGCAAATAAGAAACAAAAACTAATAAGAGATAATGAAACAAAATACTAAGACTAGCAAAGACTAACAAGCAATCCAAAAATCAAGCTATTCACAATATTCACATATGTACAATAACCAATAACATAACACCATTGCAAATCCCCGGCAACGGCGCCATTTTGATGATTAGATTTTTGATGGTATAGAATTTTACAATTGAAGTCTCGTTGCAAGTATAGTTTCTAAACCAATAAAAAATCCTTTCATACAAAAGATTGTTTGTCACAAGTAACAAACCCCTAATTTTATAAACCGAAGTATTGAACCTCGGGTCGTTCTCCCTAGGATTTACAATAAAGTGTCTTGTTATTGGTTGTGAGTTATTTTGGGGTTTTAGATGAGAAACATGAATAGTAAATGGTAAGAAAACTTTATTAACAAAATGGTCTTGGCAAGATTTGGTTGTCAAGGGTCTTCATCATTATCACTAGCCACAAGTATGGTAGTTGCAAGGATTAATCCCACTTAGTCATCCTTAAATCAATTGACAAAGGAAAGTCAAGTGAGTTATATCAATCCTAGTCCATAAGTCCTAGCTTTCCACTAATTGGATTAATGAAGGCTAGAGTTAATGGCTATCAACTAGCAATCAATTGGACACTAGTGAGTCAAGAAATCCTAAGTTACCTTCTCAAGCCAAGAACATAGAATTCTACTCTAACATCCTCTCAAGCATTTCATCAAACACTTGGAGGGTAATGAAAGAAAGAATTTTTTTATTTGTAAGAATAAAAGGAATCAACAACCAACGATTACAAAGAATTAACAAAACAACAATCAACAACAACACAATCACATGAATTATCTCAAATTGCATTATTAAAAGAAAACAAAAGAACAAGAATATCTCAATTACAAAACCTAAAAACAAAATAAGAGAAATTACAACAAGAGGATAGGGATAGAAAGAAGAACCAAAGTGTAGCAATCATCAATTGAAGGTAGAAGTAGAAGGAGACTTGAATTAAACCTAGAATTATGAGATCCTAATCTAACCCTAATTCCTAATCCTAGAGAGAAGTGAGAGCTTCTCTCTCTAAAACTAACTCTAACTCCTAAAACTAAGCTAATGATAACTAACATCTGTTTCCCTCTTCAGTCCTTGGGTTAAATAGCATCAGAAATGAGTTGGATTGGGCCCACAAGGCTTCTAAAATCGCTGGCCACGAGTTGCATCTTAAAAAGTCACATGCAGCATCGGCGTGTCCGCGTACTTTGCGCGTGCGCGCCCCTATACGTATAGCAACTATGGCAAATCTTATATCGTTTCGAAGCCCCGGATGTTAGCTTTCCAACCCAACTGGAACCGCATCATTTGGACCTCTGTAGCTCAAGTTATGGTCGTTTAAGTGCGAAGAGGTCGGCTTGACAGCTTTCCGGTTCTTTCATTTCTTCATGAGTTCTCCAACTTTTCATGCTTCTTTCTTCATTCCCTTGATCCAAATCTTTGCCTCCTAAACCTTAAATCACTTAACAAACATATCAAGGCATCTAATGGAATCAAGGAGAATTAGATTTAGCTATTTTAAGACCTAAAAAGCATGTTTTCACTCTTAAGCACAATTAAAGGAGAAGTTATAAAACCATGCTATTTCAATGGATAAATGTGGGTAAAAGGTTATAAAATCCCCTAAAGTCAATACAAGACAAACCGTCAAATTGGGGTTTGTCAGTGCCATGCTTCCCTGGGCCGTGACAAAGTGATGCGCGCAAGCTCCCTTGTGTGTAGCGCTCCCCACTTCCCCTTAGGTGCTTGGTTCGAAACCCATAGGTGGCACTTGGAGTTGATTTTTCTTGGATTTTCTTCAAGAAGAGCACGACATTGCCCTGCCCTCCAAGAGGGCAGGGCAGAAAATTGAGCGCTACTTTGTTTTGGGGTGAGGTTCCAGCTTCGAGCCTTGGTGGAAGCACTTTGGTTTATTTTCGCTTATTTTTTGCCCTTAAAAATGCCTTTCGTTCCTGCCTCAATTGTATGCCAAATATGGATTTCTATATATCGTTGGAAAGCTCTAAATGTCAGCTTTCCAACGCAACTGGAAGCACATCAATCGGACGTCTGTAGCTCAAGTTATAACCCTTTGAAGGAGGCATGGTCATGCTGTGAGCGGCCAGATTTTAACTTAGCGAAAATTTGCTCCAACCTCACTTTGTTTCATCATGATTCTGCCCTGCCCTTGGCAAGGGCAGGGCAGTGTGCGTGCTGCTTGTTTTCCTCTTTAATTTGGTCATGGGCCACGCTTTTAAAAGCGTGGCCTAAGGCTCCAAAGTGTGCTCCAACTTCAAAGTGTGTCCCAAAGCTCTTTTTTTCTCCTTTTTTGTGCTTCTTTGCTTCTTTTTCTTCTTTTTTTCCTACAAGATTTATAAAATTAAAAGATCAAGAAAATATATCATTTAAGCACAAAAGCATTCAATATTTAAGCACAAATCATCAATTTCTTGTATGAAAAAGCATAGAAAATGGGTATATGATGACTTGTCATCACAACACCAAACTTAAACCTTGCTTGTCCTCAAGCAAAAAAAGAATCATGCAATAGAAATTGACAATCCAAGGTAAGAAGAGTAGCAAGTTAATGTTCATGGCAAGCTAGTTTTCTATGCATGCTACAATTACAAAAGAGATGTAAATGATTGATGCTTCTATCTAGCTTCTTTTATGAAATCTTTTTCTTATAATTCTTCCTTGAAACAAGCTTTTGATTGATTTTTTTTTAGCTTCTCCTTTTGGGTGCTTTGCCCCATGAGTTAATAACAAAGCTACGACTTCTAAATGCTTTGTTTTCAAGTATTACCACTTGATACATAAGCACCACAAGCATTTAATTAGAGGACTTCATTAAGCTCATTTTTCTTTTCTTTTCTTGACTCTCTAATCATTGATGCTCAGAGCCTTGAGCTTTGAGGGAGTGCTTTTGCACTTGAGCCTAGCCTTGACTTCTAAGTGTTTTGTTTTCAAGCATTTGGCTTGATACATAAACACCACAAGCACTTAGCAAATAAATTGCCATTGGTACTCAGAGCCTTCAGTTTTCTCATTCTTCCCCTTTTTTTTTTTTGCTTTAATTGTATTTGCTTCTTCAAGGTTTTCATGATTTCAAAAGATTTCACAAAATTTACTAGATGAAAAACTTCAATTAAATAAAATCCAATGCAATTGAGCAACAATCAATCATACTAGCTTTCCAATACTTGTATGCACATGCTAAATTCTTCTTTAATTCCTTGTTTGTTTATGATCATGATGCTTTATTGCTTTTGAACTACAGAATTCAAGTTGGTAGTTATAATGCCACAGCAACATATTACAAATCAAGATTCAACCTATGCTTTATTCATACACACATGTAAACAGAGAAGATAATAAGACAATCATGCAATTTAAGTGCTGGAAACAAATGAGAAGAAAAGGAACTCTACAACCTTGTAGTTCATCTTCATTATTGTTGTCCTTTTTCCTCTATTCTTCCTCTTTCCCTTGCCAAACTCAGAATGCTTGCTCATCCTCAAGCAACAATTAGAATAATGGCTATGGGGCTAAGATGGATCATGAATGTCTTATATAATGAAATGTTAGTAGCACATGTGTTTTAAGCAAGCAAAATTAAAGATAATAATCAAGGCACAAGAGAAAGAGACATTGTGATTGCAAACTTAAGAAGGTGAGCACAATACATTGCATAAAAGATAAGTGGCACACCAAACTTAGTGTGACACTTTCACTTGGAATCAATGCAAGTATCCAGTAAAGATTTAAAGCAAATTGTGTTGCATAGCAACACCAAACTTAGAATGCAATCCTATGTCCACTTATTTGAATTAAAAACAAGCAAATGAAACTGTTATTTATTAAGTACAATCACCAAGCTAAGAATCTGTCATTAATAAAGCTCTCTTGGTAATGTATTAACAAACACGGTAAATAAGCAAACTAAAATGAAAGCATTAAAAACAAAGAATTAACTAAAGTAAACAGAATAACAAAATATCAAACCAAAAGAAAATTAACACTGCAAAGACATTATGGTTATGCAGACAAGTGGTGTTGCTGAATGATTTGCATAGAAAAATATGTGGCACACCAAACTTAGAATCTTGGTGTGTCACTTTCATTTTTTTGATTTGATGCAATCATCCAAAAAGATTGAAAATAATGTGTTGCATGGCAACACCAAACTTAGAATGTAACCATATGCCAATTTATTGAATTTAAACAAAGCAAAGAAAGAAAACAAAGCAGAGAAGAAATGTTACCTACGGTTGGGTTACCTCCCAACAAGTGCTCTTTTAGTGTCATTAGCTTGACATGTTGTTCTTCACTTTCTTCCTCTTCTTCCAGTTTGTTAAGAGGAATGACCTCAAAGGAGGAAAAGATTCAGCTAGTGTCCCTTGTCTTGGCCTTTCCTCAGCAAGCTTCCTTTTACAAATGGCTTGATTGATCTTGCTTGCTGGATTAGGGACAGAATTGGTGTTCTTGCTAGTTGCCTTCACTTCTTTGGATTCAAGACTTGGTTGCTGTGTGATTATTGGAGTGATTTCTTCATTAAGAGCCTCTTACATTGGTGGTTCCATGAGCTTTTCCTCTTTGCACTTCTCTGCTTCACTTGAGTGTGACTCCTCTTGAATGTCTTTCTCACTTTCTTGCTCTTCCACTTCCTCCCTTGCACTCAACATTTGACTTGATAGCTTTTTTATTGAGGAGGTTTGTTGATCTTCCCAACATTTCTTCATCTCCTCTTCATATTTCTCAATCACAGATTTAATTGTTGAGAGTTGTTGGGTCAGGAAAGTTTGTGAGAGTTGTGAGTCTTCATGTTCCCTTGTCATCTCAAGTGCAATTTCATTTTCAACCACCTCGTTCTTCATTGAAAGTTCACTTGATACAGTAACCTCCTCATCTTGCTCTTCCTCCATTGAAATTTCAATTGATATAGGAACCTCTTCTTCTTCTTCTTCACTCACAGATTGTTCCTCATCCTTAACACTTGGTGATCCTGAATGAATCCTCCTTTGCTCTACATGCCCTTCTGTTTTCTTGAGGAGGAATTCTTGTTCTGTCCAGCGTTGTTTTTGTTCTTCCATAATTTGTTCTTGTCTTTCCAATAATTCTCTGGACTTTTGAAGGGGATCCTCAGCTACTAGCTCAAAGGATAAAGGTTGAGAGTAATTTTGTGGTTGGTGAGATGAGTTGTATGGATCTTGGAGGGAATTTTGTATTGAGGCATAATCAAATGATGAACACTCTTCCAAGTATGCTCTGGCAGCACAATCAAGTGATAATGTTCTTAAATAATTAGAATGTGAATCATTGCATTTCCCTTCCCAGCCATCTTTTGTGTACGTGCCATAATAGTATGAGTCACTTTGTGGCTCTGGGAAATAGTTCATTTCACTTGATTGTTCATACTCCTTCATTCCTTGTTGATACTCCCATCCACCATGAGGATAATGATATGAATCATTTTGTGGTGGTGGTTGGTATCCCTCAAAATTTTCTTGCTCATCTTGGGGTTCTGAAGCAAATCTCCATGGATTGGAGTGCTCAGAATTTGTATCTTCTTGGTGATATTCCCAACCACCATTAGAGATTGGTGATGGTGGGTAATATCCCATAAAATTTGTTCGATCATAAGATGAGTTGAGCTCCATTTAAATTTTGGAAAACACAACACCAAGGAAAATTGAAATTACTCATATCAGAGATGAGAATTTCTTAGTGAGGCAAAAACTCAAACACCTTGGTTTCACTTTAAAACAGAGAACAAAAACAAAAAAAAATGCTTGATCTAGACTTCTCACCCACTTAATCATTGTTGATCTAATCAATCCCCGGCAACGGCGCCAAAAACTTGATGGTGTTTTTGTGGAAAAAAACGAATTTCCAACACACAAATCTAACCGGCAAGTATACCGGGTCGCATCAAGTAGTAATAACTCACTTAGAGTGAGGTCGATCCCACAGGGATTGATGGATCAAGCAACTTTAGTGGGTGATTAGTTTAGTCAAGCTAACATTGAAGTGAATTTGGATGAAGTGTAGCCAATAGAAAGTAAATGGCAGGGAATTAAAAGTGCAGAATAATTAAATTGCTGAAACTTAAAGAACAAGAAAGTAAAATAGCTGAAACTTAAATTGCAAGAAATATAAATTGCATCAAAAGTAAAGGGGGTTGGGTGCTGGAAATTAAAGAGAGCACTAGATCAAAACTCAGAACTCTTGCAGAAAGCTTAACTTGCAGGAAAGTAAATTGGGATCATGAACAGAAATGTAAAATGAAGAACAAGTGCAGAAGAATTAAATTGCTTGAAAGTAAATTGAAAGCCAATGGAACAGTAAAAACAGAAGAGCAACTAAGAACTCAACTCAATTGCAAAATAAAATTGAAGATCTCAGGGAATCAAAGAGAATAGAAAACAAGTCTAGATCTCACTCCCTTCCTTGATCCAATCAAGAACAATTGCAGATGGAAAGAAGATGAAAGCAGTAAAGAGAGTTTTGGTTCAAACAAGAGAAATCCTTAATTCACTGAAATTTTGCAGAAGAATAACAAGAGAAATCTTAGACCAAGAAGGAAACAGAATTCCTTCACTCTCAATCCCAGATTTAAGACAGAAAAAAATAAAGGAAAGAGCTCTCCCTTTGAAATGAGAGTGATGCCTTTATATAGGCTTTTTACAAAATGAAAATAAAATGAAATTAAAACAAATTACAATTAAAATAAAAATCCTAATCTAATTTATCCATGTGCCTTTGAGTGATGATGTGGGCTTTGCTTGCTTTGGATTTGAGGAGAGATGGGTCTTGGATGGCCTTGGTTCAATTGGTGAAGATTTGAGTTCAAAGGGAATTTGAATTGAATTTTGGCCCATGGGTGTTTCCAGGAGGCTGCCCTGCCCTTGTGGAGGGCAGAGCAGGGAAATTGTGCGTGCCAAGTATGGGATAGGCATTCAGGATGCTGCCCTGCCCTTGTGGAGGGCAGGGCAATGTTGTCATGGTACGTGCCATGCTTCCCTGGGCCGTGTCAAAGTGATGCGCGCAAGCTCCCTTGTGTGTAGCGCTCCCCACTTCCCCTTAGGTGCTTGGTTCGAAACCCATGGGTGGCACTTGGAGTTGATTTTTCTTGGATTTTCTTCAAGAAGAGCACGACATTGCCCTGCCCTCCAAGAGGGCAGGGCAGCAAATTGAGCGCTACTTTGTTTTGGGGTGAGGTTCCAGCTTCGAGCCTTGGTGGAAGCACTTTGGTTTATTTTCGCTTATTTTTTGCCCTTAAAGATGCCTTTCGTTCCTGCCTCAATTGTATGCCAAATATGGATTGCTATATCTCGTTGGAAAGCTCTAAATGTCAGCTTTCCAACGCAACTGGAAGCGCATCAATCGAACGTCTGTAGCTCAAGTTATAACCCTTTGAAGGAGGCATGGTCATGCTATGAGCGGCCAGATTTTAACTTAGCGAAAATTTGCTCCAACCTCACTTTGTTTCATCATGATTCTACCCTGCCCTTGGCAAGGGCAGGATAGTGTGCGTGCTGCTTGTTTTCCTCTTTAATTTGGTCATGGGCCACGCTTTTAAAAGCGTGGCCTAAGTCTCCAAAGTGTGCTCCAACTTCAAAGTGTGTCCCAAAGCTCTTTTTTTCTCCTTTTTTGTGCTTCTTTGCTTCTTTTTCTTCTTTTTTTCTACAAGATTTATAAAATTAAAAGATCAAGAAAATATATCATTTAAGCACAAAAGCATTCAATATTTAAGCACAAATCATCAATTTCTTGTATGAAAAAGCATAGAAAATGGGTATATGATGACTTGTCATTAGAAAACAAACCCTCTCGTCAGACTCAGGCGCTACAAGCTCATAATCCCTCTCCTGGGCACTGCTACCACAAACCTTATGATGTTTTCTCAACTCTACACAAAATTCAGCATCCACCACAAAAACACACATTAAGACAAGGGAGTCCAGCCAATCAGACATCCCCTCAGGAACTTTAGAAGACATCTCTACAATATTTTTGTGAGAAGACATGGCCAACTAGTCCTACAACCAAAGAAAAGATGGATTACTAAAATTACTTAAGATCAGACAAACAACTCGGATAGCAAAATAAAAATAGCAAATGACAAACTCAACAGTAAAAGTAAGACCCCAAGACGCACACCGAGGTCCAGGGGCATCCTTTGAAGGCAATGACAGAGTAACGGCTCAGGAAAAATCTACAAGGCTAACATCCCAATAAAACCCTCAGCAAAGAAAATAACCCTCTTCCAACAAGTAACATCCCGAGAAGAAAAAGACAAAAATCAAAGGAAAGTCATCAAAAAAATCATCGTCTCTATCAAAAAGTCAACAAAGGAGCAACCTTTTTCAAAACAGCAGTTCAGAAAGCAACGGCAACATGTGAAGCCCTAAAAGCGCCAAACTACCAGGAAATCCATCCGAAAGCATACAAAGATCGAAAGAAAGCTAGAAAACATGCATCACAGTGACAACCAAGCATGGCAATATGAAAAGAGTTCAAGCTTTCCAACATAAACTCAGGCAAAATCCAAACTTCACCAAAGAATCGAATGCAAAGCGGGAAAATAAACAAAGAAAGAAGAACCAACCTGGAAAAAAGAGGAAGCTTCGAAAGAAACTGAAGAAGGAAAGAAGGAAACCAGAATCGTGTTTCAGAAGCAAAGAAAACGCCAACGTTCACCAAACAATCGTCGCAGGGAGAAAAATGCGAAAATGCAAATATTCAGGAGAAAAAAGAAAATGAGAAGGAAAAGGGAAGTTACAAAACAGAGAAGAGAAACCGTTTTGTGAAAAATTCAAAAGAACAAAAAAATTGGAGCATTAAAAAGAATTAATGAGGTTATTAAAACCTTCACACATTCCCAAAGCAAGGGGACGCGCGTTTTCAAAAGAATAAAATTCAAAAGGAAACATTCCACATTCAAAGGAGAACTCTACAAAGAAGAAGTCGACAATATGCTCGAGTTCGGCTTCATCATAAAAGGATCAAAATCCTAAAACTGAAGACTCGACCTCAAAACAGAAGACCGAGCTCGAGCAGGGGCACTGTTCATACCCTGGGTCGAGCTGTCCGACCCGAGATGTTCTAAAGACAAAAGCGACCGACCTCTTTAGGTCAGGATGACCCGACCTCTTCTCAGAGAGCTCGGCCAAGTCACCAGGAAAGCCTAGTAAAGGGCCCAAATAGAGGAACGCGACCCAAATCCTAAGGCAGCCCAAGCCTACAGAGGGAAGGGCGGTTCCCTTGAAGATAAGATTACCTCACTCAAAGATAAGATAAGATAAGATAAGATAACTATCTTATTATCTTATCTCAAGAAATGTCACTCCACACCATTATAAATACACTAGAGCACCCAGGTATAACTCATACTCTGATTCTACTAAAAACCTGCTTAATACCCTTGCTAACTTAAGCATCAGAGTCCCTTGTAGGTACCCCCACCCTCCGGTGATGAAGGATCACTACCACCGCCAAAGTCCAGCAAATCAGACACAACAGCTCCGACCTGTACAGAAGATCTCATCCGAGATTGACCTACAGTTTCAGGTAACCCCCGAAACACTACTAATGTTTCTTTACAAATTAGCAGCATTACTATGCTTAAAAAAACTTTAAAGTTTGGAAAGATACTGTGGAAATTGTTTTAGTTGTATGGATCTAGATATAGCTCTTCGAGAGGAGAAACTCACTTCTACTCCAGAAAATCTCAATAAGGTTAAAATAGAAAAGTGGGAGAGATCCAATTATTGAGGATAAAGATGCCAAACAGTTCTTGAAAGATATTGAAAAATTCTTTGCTAAGAATGAAAAGGCGGAGTCAAGTAGCCTTTTGATCAAAATTGT
The DNA here is from genome assembly GCF_014773155.1 of Arachis stenosperma. Taxonomy (NCBI): domain Eukaryota; kingdom Viridiplantae; phylum Streptophyta; class Magnoliopsida; order Fabales; family Fabaceae; genus Arachis; species Arachis stenosperma. Next base: position 296,487 of record NW_026651371.1, read on the forward strand.
CTCCAAGAGGTATAAAGGTAAAGGGAACATAGAGGAGTACATTATGGAAATGTCTCATCTTGCTTCAAAATTGAAACCACTAAAGTTAGAGTTGTCTGAAGACTTATGATGAGCGGATAATTTATACGATTTTTGGCATTATTTTTAGGTAGTTTTTAGTATGATTTAGTTAGTTTTTAGTATATAATTATTAGTTTTTATGCAAAAATCACATTTCTGGATGATGAGCGGATAATTTGTACGCTTTTTGGCATTGTTTTTAGTATATTTAGTTGAGTTTTTAGTATATTTTTATTAGTTTTTAGTTAAAATTCACTTTTCTGGACTTTACTATGAGTTTGTGTGTTTTCTGTGATTTCAGGTATTTTCTGGCTGAAATTGAGGGACCTGAGCAGAAATCTGATTCAGAGACTGAAAAGGACTGCAGATGCTGTTGGATTCTGACCTCCCTGCACTCGAAATGTATTTTCTGGAGCTACAGAAGCCCCATTGGCACGCTCTCAGCGGCGTTGGAAAGTAGACATCCTGGGCTTTCCAGCAATATATGATAGTCCATACTTTGCCCAAGATTTGATGGCCCAAACCGGCATTCAAAGTCACCCTCAGAATTCCCAGCGTAAAACGCCGGAACTGGCACCAAAGTGGGAGTTAAACGCCCAAACTGGCACAAAAGCTGGCGTTTAACTCCAAGAAGAGTCTCTACACGAAAATGCTTCAATGCTCAGCCCAAGCACACACCAAGTGGGCCCGGAAGTGGATTTTTATGTCATTTACTCATCTTTGTAATTCTTAAGCTACTAGTTCCCTATAAATAGGACCTTTTGCTATTGTATTTGATGTCTTGGGATCTTGGTAGCTATCTTTAGTCTTATGCTATCTTAGATCACTGGGAGCTGGCCTCACGGCCATGCCTAGACCTTGTTCTTATGTATTTTCAACTGTGGAGTTTCTACACACCATAGATTAAGGTGTGGAGCTCTGCTGTACCTCGAGTATTAATGCAATTACTATTGTTCTTCTATTCAATTCCGCTTGTTCTTGTTCCAAGATATCACTTGTTCTTCAACTTGATGAATGTGATGATCCGTGACACTCATCATCATTCTCACCTATGAACGTGTGACTGACAACCACCTCCGTTCTACCTTAGATTGGGTGAATATCTCTTGGATTCCTGATACACGACGCATGGTTGATCGCCTGACAACCGAGCGCTCGCCTGACAACCGAGCGCTCGCCTGACAACCGAGCCAGCCATTCCGTGAGATCAGAGTCTTCGTGGTATAGGCAAGAACTGATGGCGGCATTCAAGAGAATCCGGAAGGTCTAACCTTGTCTGTGGTATTCTGAGTAGGATTCAATGATTGAATGACTGTGACGTGCTTCAAACTCGCGATTGTGGGGCGTTAGTGACAGACGCAAAAGAATCACTGGATTCTATTCCGACATGATCGAGAACCGACAGCTGGATAGCCGTGCCGTGACAGGGTGCGTTGAACATTTCCACTGAGAGGATGGGAGGTAGCCACTGACAACGGTGAAACCCTTGCATAATGCTTGCCATGGAAAGGAGTAAGAAGGATTGGATGAAGGCAGTAGGAAAGCAGAGAGACGGAAGGGACAAAGCATCTCCATTCGCTTATCTGAAATTCCCATCAATGAATTGCATAAGTATCTCTATCTTTATCTTTATGTTTTATTCATCATCTATACCCATTTGAGTCTGCCTGACTGAGATTTACAAGGTGACCATAGCTTGCTTCATACCAACAATCTCCGTGGGATCGACCCTTACTCGCGTAAGGTTTATTACTTGGACGACCCAGTGCACTTGCTGGTTAGTTGTGCGAAGTTGTGATAAAGAGTTGAGATTGCAATTGTGCGTACCATGTTGATGGCGCCATTGATGATCACAATTTCGTGCACCACTGGACTTTACTATGAGTTTGTGTATTTTTCTGTGATTTCAAGTATTTTCTGGCTGAAATTAAGGGACCTGAGCAAAAATCTGATTCAAAGACTGAAAAAGGACTACATATGCTGTTGGATTCTGACCTCCCTGCACTCGAAATGGATTTTCTGGAGCTACAGAATCCCAATTGGCGTGCTCTCAATTGCATTGGAAAGTAGACATCTTGGGCTTTCCCGCAATGTATAATATTTTATACTTTTCCTGAGATTTGATGCCTCCAAATTGGCGTCAAAATGCCGGTCAAAGACTCTTTTCTAGCGTTAAACGCCAGAACTGGCATAAAAGCTGGAGTTAAACGCCCAAACTGGCACCAGAGCTGGCGTTTAACTCCAAGAGAAGCCTATGCACGTGAAAGCTTCAATGCTCAGCCCAAGCACACACCAAGTGGGCCCCAAAAGTGGATTTCTGCATCATTTACTTATTTCTGTAAACCCTAGGTTACTAGTTCACTATAAATAGGACCTTTTACTATTGTATTTTCATCTTTTTGATCATCTTTAATCTTGGGGTCAGGTCTTTGAACCCTTTTTCATTTGTTTCATGCTATTTGGGAGGCATGGCCATTCGGCCATGCCTAGACCTTGTTCTTATGTATTTTCAATGGTGGAGTTTCTACACATCATAGATTAAGGTGTGGAGCTCTGCTGTTCCTCATGAATTAATGCAATTACTACTGTTTTCTATTCAATTCAATCTTATTCTTGTTCTAAGATATTCACTCGTACTTCAACCTGATGGATGTGATGATCCGTGACACTCATCATCATCCTCCCTTATGAACGCGTGCCTGACAACCACTTCCGTTCTATCTGCGAGAGCTTGAGTGTGTATCTCTTGGCCTCTAGGTTCACGACGCATGGTTGCCTCTCCTGACAATAGAGTCTTCCATTCCGTGAGATCAGAGTCATTGTGGTATAAGCTAGAATCAATTGGCAGCATTCTTGAGATCCGAAAAGTCTAAACGTTGTCTGTGGTATTCCGAGTAGGATCTAGGATGGAATGACTGTGACGAGCTTCAAACTCGCGAGTGTTGGACATAGTGACAGTGTGCAAAAGGATCAATGGATCTTATTCTGACATGATCGAGAACCGATAGCTGATTAGCCATGCGGGAAACCATAAAGGACCATTTTCACTGAGAGGATGGATGGTAGCCATTGACAACAGTGATCCACCTACATACAACTTGCCATGGAAAGAAGTATGAATGATTGGATGAAGGCAATAGGAAAGCAGAGGCTCAGAGGGAACAAAGTACCTTCATACGCTTATCTGAAATTCCCACCAAAGAATTGCTTAACTATTTCTATCCTATTTTATGTTCTATTTCGTTCTTTTAATCATCAAAACCCTATAACCATTTGAATCTGCCTGACTGAGATTTACAAGATGACCATAGCTTGCTTCAAGCCGACAATCTCCGTGGGATCGACCCTTACTCACATAAGGTATTACTTGGATGACCCAGTGCACTTGCTGGTCAGCTGCACAAAGTTGTGTATCACGATTTCATGTACCAAATTTTTGGCGCCATTGCCGGAGATTGTTTGAGTTTGGACAACTGACGGTTCATCTTGTTGCTTAGATTAGGTATTTTTTTCCTTTTATTTTGTTCTTTAGAATTTTTAAGAACGAATTCTAGAGTTTTAGATGATGCTTTTATCATCACAGGAGCTAGTTGATTCCCATCAATTTGGCTACTGTATGTAATGTCCTGCTGAAGCTTGGTTGACCATGTCTAATCTTTTTAGACTGAAGCTTTAGACTAACATTGCATGATTCCTGGAATTCGTATTAAAAATTTTGAGTTTCTTATTTTCTTTTTCAAAATAATTTTCGAAAAAAATACAAAAAAATTTATAAAATCATAAAATCAAAAATATTTTGTGCTTTTTGTTTGAGTCTAGTGTCAATTTTTAAGTTTGGTGTCAATTGCATGTTTTTATTTTTCTTGCAAATTTTCGAAAACTCATGCATGGTGTTCTTCATGATCTTCAAGTTGTTTTTGATGATTTTCTTTGTCTGATCTTTAAATTCTCTTGTTTTGTGTCTTTTGTTGTTTCTCATGTGTATTCTCAATTTGTTAGTGTCTTTAGTATGAAAATTTCTAAGTTTGGTGTCTTGCATGTCTTTCTTTTCTTAAAAAATTTCAAAAATATGTTCTTGATGTTCATCTTAACATTCAAAGTATTCTTGCATGCATTGTTTGTTTGATCTTAGTTTTTCATGATTAGTCTCATTTTGTTGTTATTCTCTCTCATCATTAAAAATTCAAAAAATTTTCAAAATTATGTCTTTTCAAGTCAATAGTACAGAGAATTGAAGATTCATAATATATAGTAGAGGAATCACAGAGAAAAAGCTGGGCGTTCAAAACGCCCAGTAAAGAAGGATTTCTGGCGTTTAAACCCCAACCAGGGTACCTGGCTAGGGGTTTAACACCCAAGGAGGTAGCCAAGTGGGCGTTAAATGCTAGAATGGATACCATTCTGGGCGTTTAACGCTAGGATAGCAGCAAGGAGGAAATTTTGTTTTCAATTCAAATCTTTTTCAATTTTTCAAGTTTTAAAACTAACTTTTTCAAAATCAAATCTTTTTCATTTTCTTTTAATATTTTCGAAAATCTTTGCTAACAATTAATGTTGTGATTCAAAAATTTCAATGTTAGTACTTTCTTGTTAAGAAAAGTTCAATATTTGAATTTTAGAATCATATCTTTTAATTTCTTGTTAGTCAAGTCATCAATTTAAAAAAAATCAAATATTTTTCAACCATATCTTTTTAAAAATCAAATTTTCTTCAATCATATCTTTTCAATCATATCTTTTTAAAATCAAATTTTTTTCAATCATATCTATTTTAATTTGATTTCAAACTTTTTTCTAACTTCTTATCTTTTTAAAATTATTTTCAAATCTTTTTAAACTAATCACTATTTCTTAATCACTTTTCCATTCCCAATTTTCGAAAATCACTAACCACTTTTTCTAAAATCCTTTTTAATTTTCGAAAACTGTCTCTCTCATCTCTTTCTATTTAATCACTAACACTTATCCTCCTCTAATAATTCGGACCTCCCTCCCTCTCTATAAGTTTGAATTCTTCTCTCTACCTCATCCCTCTATTCTTCTTTTCCTCTGACACATCAAGGAATCTCTATACTGTGACATAGAGGATTCCATACTTTCTTTGTTTTCTTCTCTTTCATATGAGTAGGAACATAGATAAAAGAATTCTTGTTGAAGCTGATCCTGAACCTGAAAGGACTCTGAAGAGGAAGTTAAGAGAAGCTAAAGTACAACTCTCTGGAGAGGACCTGACAGATATTTTCGAAAAAGAAGAAGACATGGCAGCCGAAAATAACAACAATGCCAACAATGCAAGGAAGGTGCTTGGTGACTTTACTGTACCAACTCCCGATTTCTATGGGAGAAGCATCTCTATTCCTGCCATTGGAGCAAACAACTTCGAGCTTAAAACTCAATTAGTTTCTCTGATGCAACATAATTACAAGTTTCATGGACTTCTATTGGAAGATTCTCATTAGTTCTTGGCTGAATTTTTGCAAATCTGTGACACTGTTAAGACCAATGGAGTTGATCCTGAGGTCTATAGACTTATGCTTTTCCCTTTTGCTGTAAGAGACAGAGCTAGTATATGATTGAACTCACACCCTAGAGATAGCCTGAACTCTTGGGAAAAGCTGGTCAATACCTTCTTAGCTAAATTCTTTCCACCTCAAAAGATGATTAAGCTTAGAGTGGAAGTTCAAACCTTCAAACAGAAGGAATGTGAATCCCTCTATGAAGCTTGGGAATGATACAAGCAATTGATTAGAATGTGTCCTTCTGACATGCTTTCAGAATGGAGCATCATAGGTATCTTCTATGATGGTGTGTCTGAGTTATCCAACATGTCATTGGACCATTCTGCAGGTGGATCTATTCATCTGAAGAAAATGCCTACAGAAGCCCAGGAACTCATTGAAATGGTTGCAAATAACCAGTTCATGTATACTTTTGAAGGAAATCTTGTGAACAATGGGACAACACAGAAGAAAGAAGTTCTTGAGATTGATACTCTGAATGTCATATTGGCTCAGAATAAAATATTGACTCTGCAAGTCAATATAAGTTTTCAGAATCTGACTGGATTACAAGCTGCATCTGGCAGTGCTAAAGAAGCCTCCTCTAAAGGAGAAGATTATGACCCTGAGAATCCTGCAATAGAAGAGGTGAATTACATGGGAGAACCTTATGGAAACACCTACAATTCTTCATGGAGGAATCACCCAAATTTCTCTGGAAGGATCAACAGAAGCCTCAACAAGGCTTCAATAACAATAATGGTGGGAGAAACAGGCTTGGCAATAGCAAACCTTTCCCATCATCTTCTCAGCAACAGACAGAGAATTCTGAGCAGAGCTTCTCTAGCTTAGCAAACATAGTCTCTGATCTATCTAAGACCATACTAAGTTTCATGAATGAAATAAGATCCTCCATTAGAAATTTGGAGGCACAAGTGGGTCAGCTGAGTAAAAAGGTTACTGAAACTCCTCCTAACACTCTCCCAAGCAATACAGAAGACAATCCCAAGAGAGAGTGCAAGGCCATAACCATGATCAACATGGCTGAACCTGGAGAGAGTGAGGAGGATGTGATTCCCAGTGAGAAAAACCTCATGGGATGCCCTCTGGACAAAAAGGAGTTCCCTATTGAGGAACCAATGGAATCTGAGGCTCATACAGAGACCATAGAGATCCCATTGAACCTCCTTCTGCCATTCATAAGCTCTGATGAGTATTCTTCCTCTGAAAAGGATGAAGATATTACTGAAGAGCAAGTTGCTAAGTAGCTTAGAGCAATCATGAAGCTGAATGCCAAGTTATTTGGTAATAAGATTTGGGAGGATGAACTCTATTGCTCATTAATGAACTAAACGCCTTGGCTCAGGTGAAGATACCTCAAAAGAAAGAGGATCCTGGAAGGTTCTTAATACCCTATACTATAGGGACCATGACCTTTGAGAAGGTTCTGTGTGACCTGGGGTCAGGCATAAACCTAATGCCACTCTCTGTAATGGAGAAACTGGGAACCTTTGAGGTACAAGCTACAAGAATCTCACTAGAGATGGCAGACAAATCAAAGAAACAAGCTTATGGACTTGTAGAGGATGTCTTGGTAAAGGTTGAAGGCCTTTACATCCCTGCTGACTTCATAATTCTAGACACCGGGAAGGATGAGGAAGAATCCATCATCCTTGGCAGACCCTTCCTAGCCACAGCAAAAGCTGTGATTGATATTGACAGAGGAGAGTTAGTCCATCAAGTGAATGAGGACTACCTTGTGTTTAAGGCTCAAGGATATCCTTCTGTACACATGAAAAAGAAGCATGAAAAGCTTCTCTCAATATAGAGTCAAACAGAGCCCCCACATTCAAACTCTAAGTTTGGTGTTGGGAGGCCCCAACCATGCTCTGAATATCTGTGAAGCTCCATGAGAGCTCACTGTCAAGCTATTGACATTAAAGAAGCACTTATTGGGAGGCAACCCAATTTTTATTTATCTATGTTAGATTTCCATTTTTCATTGTTATTTTATGTTTTCTTTAGGTTGATGATCATGTGGAGTCATATAAACAACTGCAAAAATCAAAGCAAATTCAAAAAATCATTAAAAATAGCACACCCTAGAAGAGGAGCTTACTGGAGTTTAAACGCCAGTAAAGGTAGCAGAATGGGCGTTAAACGCCCAGTCTGGTACCATTCTGGACGTTTAACGCCAGAAAAGGGCACCAAGTTGAAGTTAAACACCAAAAAGGGAAGAAAAGCTGGTGTTAAATGCCAGAAATGGGCAGCAACCTGGCATTCAATGCCAAGATTGGCACTCAAAGGGCGTTTACACGCCAGAATGGTGTAGGGATGAGAAATCCTTGACACCTCAGGATCTGTAGACCTCACAGGATCCTCATCTACCTCAACTCACGCTCTCTCTTCTTCTCACCTTCCCATAACACCCTTCCCTAAATACCCCTCACCAATCACCTCCATCTCTCTTCCTCATCACCTCTTCACCACTCACATCCATCCACTCTTTCCCCAAAAACTCCACCTACCACACCTTTCAAAATTCAAAAACTTTCCCTCCCAAATCTAACCTCTAATACACGAACCCTACCCCTCTCTCCACTCCTATATAAACCCCTCATCCATCCTTCATTTTCACACATCATACTCACCACTTTTCCCCTAAAAGGCTAAACCATTCACACCTCTCCATCTCCTCTATTTTCTTCTTTTTTTCCTCCCTTCTTTCTTTTTTTGCTCGAGGACGAGCAAACCTTTTAAGTTTGGTGTGGAAAAAGCATTGCTTTTTGTGTTTCTATAACCATTTATGGCACCTAAGGCCGGAGAAACCTCTAGAAAGAGGAAAGGGAAGGCAAAAGCTTCCACCTCTGAGTCATGGAAGATGGAGAGATTCATCTCAAAGGTCCATCAAGACCACTTCTATGAAGTTGTGGCCAAGAAGAAGGTGATCCCTGAAGTCCCTTTCATGCTCAAAAAGGAATGAGTATCCAGAGATCTGACATGAGATTCGAAAAAGAGGTTGGAAAGTTCTCACCAACCCCATTCAACAAGTCGGAATCTTAATGGTTCAAGAGTTCTATGCTAATGCATGGATCACCAAGAACCATGATCAAAGTATGAACCCGAACCCAAAGAATTAGCTTACAATGGTTCGGGGGAAATACCTAGATTTTAGTCTGGAAAATGTAAGGTTAGCATTCAACTTGCCAATGATGCAAGGAGATGCACGCCCCTATACTAGAAAGGTCAACTTTGATCAAAGGTTGGACCAAGTCCTCGTGGACATATGTGTGGAAGGAGCTCAGTGGAAAAGAGACTCCAAAGGCAAGCCAGTTCAATTGAGAAGGCATGACCTTAAACCAGTGGCTAGAGGATGGTTGGAATTCATCCAACGCTCCATCATTCCTACTAGCAACCGATCCGAAGTGAATGTGGATCGGGCTATCATTATCTATAGCATCATGATTGGATAGGAAGTGGAAGTTCATGAGATCATACCTCTAGAACTGTACAAAGTGGCTGACAAGCCCTCCATTCTGTCATAGAGGAAGACATCCTCATTGAAGAGGAAAAGCCCATCACTAAAAAGGGGATGGAGCAAATAAGAGAGCCTACTCATGGACCTCAACAAGAGCATGAGGAAGTCCCTAATCAAGAAGTCCCTGAGATGCCTCAAGGGATGCATTTTTTTCCACAAAACTATTGGGAGCAACTCAACACCTCCTTGGGAGATTTGAGTTCCAATATGGAGCAACTAAGGATGGAGCACCAAGAGCACTCCATTATTCTCCATGAAATTAGAGAGGATCAAATAGCCATGAGGGAAGAGCAACAAAGGAAAGGAAGAGACATAGAGGAGCTCAAGCGTTCCATTGGATCTTCAAGAGGAAGAACTAGCCGCCATCACTAAGGTGGACCCATTCTTTGATTTCCTTGTTCTTATTTTTCTGCTTTTCGATTTTTTTGCTTTATGTGTTATCTATGTTTGTGTTTTTATTACATGATCATTAGTGTCTAGTGTCTATTCCTTGGAGCTATGAATATCCCATAAATCCTTCACCTTTCTTAAATGAAAAATGTGCCTAATTACAAAAAAATAAGAAGTATTTGGATTTCAAATTTTATCTTGAAATTAGTTTAATTATTTTGATGTGGTGGCAATACTTTTTTGTTTTTATGAATGAATGCTTCAACAGTGCATATTTTTATAATGAAGTTTATGAATGTTAAAATTGTTAGCTCTTGAAAGAATGATGAACAAAGAGAAATGTTATTGATAATCTGAAAAATCATGAAATTGATTCGTGAAGTAAGAAAAAGCAGTGAAAAAGAAAAAATGGCGAAAAAAAAGAGAAAAGAGAGAGAAAAAAAAGCAAGCAGAAAAAGCCAATAGCCCTTTAAACCAAAAGGCAAGGGTAAAAAGGATCCAAGGCTTTAAGCATTAATAGATAGGAGGGCCCAAAGGAATAAAATCCTGGCCTAAGCGGCTAAATCAAATTGTCCCTAACCATGTGCTTGTGTCATGAAGGTCCAAGTGGAAAGCTTGAGACTGAGTGGTTAAAGTCGTGATCCAAAGCAGAAAGAGTGTGCTTAAGAACTCTGGACACCTCTAACTGGGGACTCTAGCAAAGCTGAGCCACAATCCGAAAAGGTTCACCCAGTTATGTGTCTGTGGCATTTATGTATCCGGTGGTAATACTGGAAAACAAGATGCTTAGGGTCACGGCCAAGACTCATGAAGTAGCCGTGTTCAAGAATCAACATACTGAACTAGGAGAATCAATAACACTATCTAAATTCTGAGTTCCTATAGATGCCAATCATTCTGAATTTCAAAGGATAAAATGAGATGCCAAAACTGTTCAGAAGCAAAAAGCTACTAGCCCTGCTCATCTAATTGGGACTAAGTTTCATTGATATTGTGAGATTCATTGTATATTCTCTTCTTTTTATCCTATTTTGTTCTCAGTTGCTTGGGGACAAGCAACAATTTAAGTTTGGTGTTGTGATGAGCGGATAATTTATACGCTTTTTGGCATTATTTTTAGGTAGTTTTTAATATGATTTAGTTAGTTTTTAGTATATAATTATTAGTTTTTATGCAAAAATCATATTTCTGGACTTTACTATGAGTTTTTGTGTTTTTCTGTGATTTCAGGTATTTTCTGACTGAAATTGAGGGACCTGAGCAAAAATTTGATTAAGAGGCTGAAAAAGGACAACAGATGCTGTTGGATTCTGACCTCCCTGCACTTGAAATAAATTTTCTGGAGCTACAGAAGCCCAATTGGTGCTCTCTTAATTGCGTTGGAAGGTAGACATCTTGGGCTTTCCAGCAATGTATAATAGTTCATACTTTGTCCGAGATTTAATGCCCCAAATTGGTGTCAAAACGCCGGTTAGAGACCTTTTTCTCACGTTAAACGCCAGAACTGGCATAAAAGCTGGAGTTAAATGCCCAAACTGGCACCAGAGCTGGCGTTTATCTCTAAAAGAAGCCTATGCACATGAAAGCTTCAATGCTCAGCCCAAGCACACACCAAGTGGGTCCCAGAAGTGGATTTCTACATCATTTACTTATTTCTGTAAACCCTAGGTTACTAGTTCACTATAAATAGGACCTTTTACTATTTTATTTTCATCTTTTTTATCATCTTTAATCTTGGGATCAGGTCTTTGAACCCGTTTTCATTTGTTTCATGCTATTTGGGAGGCCGTTCTTATGTATTTTCAACGGTGGAATTTCTACACATCATAGATTAAGGTGTGGAGCTCTGCTGTTCCTCATGAATTAATGCAATTACTACTATTTTCTATTCAATTCAAGCTTATTCTTATTCTAAGATATTCACTCGTACTTCAACCTGATGGATGTGATGATCCGTGACACTCATCATCATCCTCCCTTATGAATGCGTGCCTGACAATCACTTTCGTTCTATCTACGAGAGCTTGAGTGTGTATCACTTAGCCTCCTGGTTCACCACGCATGGTTGCCTCTCCTGACAATAGACTCTTCCATTCCATGAGATCAGAGTCTTCGTGGTATAAGCTAGAATTCATTAGCATCATTCTTAAGATCCGGAAAGTCTAAACCTTGTCTGTGGTATTCCGAGTAGGATCTGGGATGGGATGACTGTGACGAGCTTCAAACTCGCGAATGTTGGGCACAATGATAGTGTGCAAAAGGATCAATGGATCTTATTCCAACATGATCGAGAACTGATAGCTGATTAGCCATGCGGGAAACCGTAGAGGACCATTTTCACTGAGAGGATGGATGGTAGCCATTGACAACGGTGATCCACCTATATACAGCTTGTCATGGAAAGGAGTATGAATGATTGGATGAAGGCAATAGGAAAGCAGAGGCTTAGAGGAAACAAAGTACCTTCATACGCTTATCTGAAATTTCCACCAATGAATTGCATAAGTATTTCTATCCTAATTTATGATCTATTTCGTTCTTTTAATCATCAAAACCCTAAAACCATTTGAATCCCCCTGACTGAGATTTACAAGATGACCATAGCTTGCTTCAAGTCGACAATCTCCGTGGGATCGACCCTTACTCACGTAAGGTATTACTTGGACGACCCAGTGCACTTGCTGGTCAGCTGCACGAAGTTGTGTATCACGATTTCGTGTACCCACTTACTTATGCATTTCATTTTGATCTCCCTTCCTACACACTTTGAGCAATTCAAAGTGAGTTATGACACTCTGAAGGACACTTGGTCCTTAAATGAGCTTATATCTTACTGTGTACAAGAAGAAGAGAGGCTACAGCAAGATAAGACTGAAAGTGCTCACATGGCTTTATCTTCTCAGTAGAAAAGAAAGCGTGATACTACTGCAGATATGTCTTCTCAACAGAAAAAGGCTAAGAAATAGGATCAAGTTTCAACCTATTTCTTCTGTAAGAAGGTAGGAGACATCAAGAAGGATTGTACCAAATATGCCACTTGGCGTGTAAAGAAGGGTATAACTCTTACTTTCGCTTGTTCTGAGACTAGTTTAAGTTACGCACCTATTGATACTTGGTGGGTAGATTCTGCTGCTACTACTCATGTAAGTGGTACTATGCAAGATTGCCTGTGGAGCCGACCACCAAGTGATGCTGAAAGATACATCAATGTGGCAGACAGAAATATAGTTGCAGTCAAAGCTATAGGAACATTTAGATTATGTTCCACGAGTGGATTTTACTTGGATTTATTAGAGACATTTTAGGTACCGTCATTTAGATGAAATTTAGTTTCTGTTTCTCGTTTGGACAAATCAGGTTATTTTTATTCGTTTGGAAATAATAAAGTCAGTCTCTTTTATAATTCGAATAATATTTGCTCTAGTCGTTTGGTGGATAATCTATATAGGCTTGATTTGAATTCCTATAATAATGAAATATTGCAAACAGGTACAAAACAAAAACTAAATGAGAATTCGGTATCGTTATGGCACAAATGCCTAGGTCATATCTCTAAACAGCAAATTCAGAAGTTCGTGTCGAATGGAATTCTCGGACCCTTAAATTTGGTAGACTTTGAAGTCCACATTGAGTGCATAAAGGAAAAAGGGAAAAATGAAAGGAAATTAGGTGCCGATAGAGCTAAAGATGTCTTAGAACTGATACATACTGATATATGTGGCCCATTTCCTACTGTCTCTTGGAATGGACAACGGTAATTTATTACGTTCATAGATGATTACTCTCGTTACCGGTATCTATATTTAATTCATGAAAAGTCTCAAGCCTTGGATGTTTTCAAGTCTTTCAAAGCTGAAGTTGAACGTCAACTTGAGAAGAAAATTAAAGCTGTCAAATCTAATCGTGGTGGTGAATACTACGAAAGATATGATGGATTAAGTGAGCAACATCTCGGGCCTTTTTCTCTTTTCCTAGAGGAGTATGGTATTGTTTCGCAATACACCATGTCAGGCAAACCTAGCATGAATTGTGTTGTAGAGCGAAGGATTCGAACTCTTAAGGACATGGTGAGAAATATGATTAGTCATTCTTCCTTACCTGAATCACTCTGGGGAAAAGCATTAAAGACCGCAGCGTACATCCTTAATAGGGTGCCAAGCAAAGCAGCTAACAAAACCCCTTATCAAATTTGGATTGGAAAAAGGCCCAGTATAAAGCATTTGCATATTTGGGGATGTCCAGCTGAGGCACGACCTTATAGGCCGCATGAAAGAAAATTAGACTCAAGGACAATTAGTTGCTACTTTGTTGGTTAGGCTGAGCGTTCACGGGGGTACAAGTTTTACAATCCTACGTCAAGATCTATTTTTTAAAATGAGAAATGCAAGATTTCTTGAGGATGTTGAGTTTGGGAGAAAAAAATATTATGAATGTTGCTTTTGATGAAGATTCTGTGATTGATTATGATCAGGTCTTTGTACCTATTATTGTTCAAGATACAGTTCTAGTACAAGAGCACAATGAGAATCCTACTGTAGATTCAGTTACAATACAGGAGAACAATGAGAATATTGTTGTTGCTCAAAATACTACTACAGTCAAGGAAATCCTCCTCAATCCCAACCCATACAGCAAACTCAACAACCTCAAAAAGTGTCATTAAGGAGATCCAACAGAGAAAGGAGAAAATCCATCTATGGTCTCAAACAAGCTTCCCATCAATGGTATCACAAGTTCATCAAGTCATTACCTCATGATTTTGAGGTAAACATTATAGATGAATGTGCATACCACAAGTTCAGTGGGAGTGTTGGGTAGATGCTTGAGCAATCTGGGCATGGATCATTGGATAATTGTTAAACGTGTAATGGGTTATCAAAAGAGAACAAAGGATTACATGCTTATTTATCGAAGATCAGAAAATTTGGAGATCATTGGATACTCTGATTCCGATTTCATGACATATAGCTGCGAAACTTTGTAACTGAGCTTCGTATAGTAGATGACATTGAAAGGCCATTAAAGATATTTTGTGACAATAAGTCAGTAGTACCATACTCCAACAATAATAAGAGCTTGACAAAATCGAAGCATATAAACATCAAGTTTTTAGTTGTCAAGGAGAAAGTTTAAGAAAAACAGAGTTCCATGGGACATATAGGAACAGAGTATATGCTAGCAGACCCAATAACCAATGGATTGATCCCTAAAGTCTTTCATGAGCACACTGCTCGGAAGGATGTCAATATTTGTGATGCCTTGGTTTAGTGGGAGTTTATTTTATGCTATATGTCCTATGACAAATATTGAATTATTTTCTGCAGAATTAAGTTGATGGTTTATTTCATGTTATATGAAATGTTCATTTTGCAATATTTGTTTTGTGTTTGATCTCAATAAAGTTTTAAAGTTGGACCAGCTAAAAATAGACATGCATGAGATCACTTGGCATATAATTTTCATATTACCCATCCAAATTTGATCTATGTCATTAAGTATATTAGGATGGTGATTGTCGTGGTTTAGTCACGATATTAATGTGATAAAATCTGCGATGATTCCATAACTAATATATGAGACGGACCAGGTTGTTAAAGTAATAAGGGAAATAGCATTCAGATGCACGTATAAAGATGTGATTATGTCAAAGAAAAATATATGTATAGCCCAAGTGGGAGATTGTTAGGAAATTATTTTAATTTTCTAATTTGTTTGTAGGCAATACATATATTAATTATAATCACAAATTATGCTATTTCAAATTAAATGACTTATATAACGGTGATCTCATTTATTGTTATAAATGCTAAATTGAATAAGTCATTATTACTTTTGATTTGGAATTAAATAAGAATAAAACTAGATATTATCTTTTGTTCCTTAGATAATTATCTTTTGGATTTTAGATATATTATCTTTTGGATTTTAGATACTATTTTATTTAGGCTTTAGGGTTTAATGGGTGCCATGCTCAAATATAAATAGTGCCTTCAGGATTTCGGTCCCAAATATACCAAAGCCGCCTCAGCAACTCTTTCCCATAAGAGAAGTTGCAATTCAGTCGCCTAGGAATACAGAACACTTTGGTTGAGAAAGATCGAAAGAACCACAAGATCCAAACTCTTCCGATCGTGATTCATGTTTATGAATTCAGGTACGCTTCCGCATTCAAGTATTTTTATTTTTTAATAATTAACATGGATAATCTTTGGGTTAAGGAATTCTGAGAAAATTCTAACATTCTAACCCATGAAAGATAAACAAGAAAAGTTTGAGAAAGTTTAGAAAAAATTTACAATAAAAATAATATATAACAGTATATAAGTCATTAGTCCTAATCTTCTTCCACCATAAACCAAATCAATTTTCTTTTCAACCTTTCAATACAACAACTATAAATAAAACACATACAAGAGTTCTTCAAAGGAGAAGAAAAAACAAGTAGAATAAACAAGTATATTCATAATATTGAATCGGTAAACAATATAGTATGATAAAAATTACCAGCAATTTACCAAGCTCATAAGCAGCATCACCAAATACAGATTTGTATCCAGGTCTACTACCATAGAAGACACATATTCTTTGAAACCTTCCTTTGTGCTTTGTTTCTTATTCTAGCACCTTTCCTTCTCCTTCTCCTTCTCACAGAAAATAAATGCTTTAGTAGCGGTTATAGAGTGATAGAACTTTCTACCTTTGAGCTGTAAGAAAAATGATTCTTGAACATAGATTTCAAAAGAGAGACTTTTTAAAATCTGTTGAAACAAAAGTTTATACACTATTTAAGATCTGTTGCAACTAGCTTCAATCAAAAGACAAATATAAAGAAGCAAATAGAGGAATCAAATATTTAAGTTCATTTTACATTCAATATCTCAAATATCTTATCCAAAATCAATTGGTGCCACTTGGAATAATGCTTCTTCTGCACGAAAGCATTATCAATTTCATTGGTCACTGCTAATTTGCATGATCATGTCCAAAAAAATGTTTGAATATTAGTTCATGCACAAATATTTTTGAAATAAATTAATCTGAAAAATTTGAGCTTGTTAAGAAGCTCTTCTCAGCAAACCTTTTTCGTTCTCTACCTCTACTCTTCTTAGTAAAGCACCTCCTAGCAGCAGGCTCTTTCTCATTGCATAAACAAAGAGAGAAAATAGATTAACAACAACAACAACAATGTAAGCGTGTAACAATAGAGCATTAGAGTATGTTACAAGTGGAAGAAAAAAGGTTTTGACTCAGTATATATACATAAGCATAAACAGAAGGTACCTAGTTATATATATAGCTAGCTTATAGATTTATAACTAATACACGTACTTATGTTCTACTATGATTGCTATTTCAGAATTCAAATGATGTTTCTCACTTTTTCCAAAGAGTTTCTTCTTTTGTGAAGTTACTCATATGCAACAGAACAAAAAGAATCAAAGATGATATGACTACAACTTCCATCAAAGTTTTTTTATTTTTTATATAAAGAAAAACACTTAAACTTCCACACAACTACAATCAAATCAAACAATTAAAGTGTATTTTAACTTGTCAACTCTTCTTCACCTGCTGTGTCCTTTGAGGAACTATTCTCTGCTCTACCACCGTCGCACTACCACCACCGTGATCTTTCTTTGTATCAAATTCTAACCACGCTATGTAGAGAAAAACAAAAGAATATCTTAAGTGAGTTAAATAAATAACAACGAAAAATAAAAATGAACAAATTGAAATTAACCTTAGGTAATTGTGGAGAAGACCAAACGCGTTTAGGATAAGCTTGATAGTACCGCCGGCTACGAACTCATTCTTTCTCTGATCTTAAAATTAAATTTATTGCATGTAGATGACGGAGACAAGGACATGAACGGTAGTAGCGATGATGAATGGCAGCAGCGACGACGTTACTCTCTCTTTGATCTCAGACGCTACAATGAGTTTGATGGTGACAATGGCAAAGAGATGAATACGGTGGCGGCGAGTAGATCTAGGGTTTCATTCTCACTCTTCTTCCTCTTCTATTTTTTTACAAGTTTTTGTTTGGAGTTAAATTTGTTTGGGTTTAATCAGAGTAGGTTAGGGATTGGCTAATTTGTTTGGACAACTGGACTTAAGAATTTAAACTAGCATTAATCAATGGGTGTTTCATATTTTTCCATAAATAAAATATGTCGTGGAGGTTTTCTAAAACTTCCACACAAAAATTTCCACATGTCGATTTAAAAAAGTACATAGGTTGCGAGATTATGTTGTCATGAGCTCCTCTCCTTATATCATTTTGAGGCTATGAAATACCTTTTAAGTTTAGCTAATCTATAAAAATAAATTACTCTTCTCATGTGTTACTTGATATTTTGTTGTGGTATCCCTACTCTTCATATAATATTCCTAGATCTATATGTAATCAATGTTATAACCTTATTTTTAAGAAAAAAAGAATTATTATAATACTATCATTAAACTCATAAATAAAGTTGAGTAATGAGAAATTAAATACATTGATGAAAAATTATTATTGTAGTTTATTCTTTTAAAATATAGTGTCTTAGAAATTGAAATGATACAAGATCATCTAAATGGTTCTTTTAGATTTTAGATACATAGTTCTTAAAAATAATAAGCTCAGAGAAATAATTCATAACAATTACATTTTAGTTAACTTGGACTATATTTGTTTTCGTAGATAGGACTCAGAGATATGGACAGTAAATATCTAAAAAGTGTTGGATAGAGAGACCTAGTATCTCTAAGACAGTTTTCTTTATTTTTGTGTCCACTTTTAAATGAAGGTGATAAACCACTATTTTATGATTTATCTTGTGCTCAATTGAGTGGTTTTTATCAGCCCTTTGCCTACTTATTCATATAATTTGCATGGTTTTACATTCTCCTTTCTGATTTTGTGCTATGATTGAAAATATGCTTCTTTGGGCTTTAAATTTGCTATGTTTAATCCTCTCTTATTACCATTCGATGCCGTGATATGTATGTTAAGTGTTTTTAGAGATTATAGGGCAGGAATGGCTCAGAGGAAGGAAAGGAAGCATGCAAAAGTGGAAGAAATACAAGAAGTTGAAGAAAATGCCAAAGCTGTCAGCCTGACCTCTTCGCACTCAAACGGTCATAACTTGCTCTACAGAGATCCAAATGAGGCGGTTTTAGTTGCGTTAGAAATCTAACGTCCGGGGCTTCGATTTGATATATAATTTGTTATAGTGTTCGTATAGATAGGCAACGCGAACGCATGCTCCACGCGGACGCATTGCAGTGACAAAAAATCAGCGTGGCAGATTTTGTAACCAGCGAATTCTGGGCTATTTTTGACCTAGTTCTCGGCCCAGAAAACACATATTAGAGGCTATAAAGTGGGGGAATGCATCCATTCATCATCATTCATTCATAACTCACACTTTTCATAATTTAGATGTAGTTTTTAGTGAGAGACGCTCTCTCCTCTCTCTTAGGAATTAGGATTAGGATTCCTCTTAAAGGACTTAGGAATATTTTTATCTTCTTCAAATCACAGGTTTAATGTTCTTTTTATTTATTTTCTCCTTTATTTGTTTATGAACTTTTCATGTTAGGATTTTTTTAATTAATATAATTTGAGGTATTTCAGACTCATGATTGCTTTCTCCTATTATATAAATAATTTAGATTTTTTCCTTTTGGCTCTGGTTGATTAATTGGTAACACTTGAGTTGTCAAACTCATCGTGATTGATAATTAATATATTTTCTGATTGATTTAGTTTCCTATAACTCTAGTCTTTCCTCAAGAGTTGACTAGGACTTTAGGTGTTAAATTGATTTGTCCATTTAACTTACCTTCAGAGTTAGAGGTTGACTTAGTGGTAGCAAAAATATAATTCTCATCACCATTGATAAGGATAACTAGGATAGGACTTCCAGTTTTCATACCTTGCCAAGAGTTTTTCTTTTCTATTGATTTATTAATTCCTACAATCTATTTTTCTCATTCAAACCTTTTTCAAAGTCCAAAAATATTGTTTTCCATAACCAATAATAAATCACACTTCCCTGCAATTCCTTGAGAAGACGACCCGAGGTTTGAAAACTTTGGTTTATAAATTTATTAGGTTTTGTTACTTGTGACAACCAAACATTTGTACGAAAGGATTTTCTGTTGGTTTAGAAGCTATACTTACAACGCGATTATATTTTATATTTCTTTACCGATAGAAAATCCGATCGTCAAAATGGCGCCGTTGCCGAGGAATTGCAAACGTGTGCCTTATTATTGGTTATTGTAAATATTTTTCAAAAAAAATTTCAGATTTTTATTTTAAAATTTTTATCTTATCTTATCTTATTTTTCAAAATTCAAATATTTTTCAAAAAAAATCATCATATCTTTTTCAAATCTTATCGTATCTTTTTTTCAAAATCTTATCTTATCTTTTTTCAAAAATCATATCTTTTTCAAAATCTTATCCTATCTTTTTCAAAAAAAAAACATATCTTTTTCAAAATATTTTCTTTTATTAGTTTTTGTTTTTATTTTTTTCTTCTACTATGAACTCTCACCCCTTTGGCTATGAGTTTGGTTACAATTATGTTGCAGGAAGAGGAGATTACAATGAGAACATGCATCAAGGTTGGAACAATCAAAGATGGGAGGAGCCACAAGGATTTGATCAACCCTCATGGCAAGAACCACCTCCAATGGACTATCAACAACCATTCTGATGCATATCAAGGCAATGGCTATGGTGAGCGCTCTTTTGATTATCAACAACCACCACCGTATGCCTATGAACCCCCTCCTCAACATGACTTTGGACCACCATACTCACAAGCCCCTTTCCACCATTCACCTCCATATGACCCTAACCCATATCCACACCAATTCCAATCCAATTACTCCCAAGAACCACCACTTCCCTATGCACCATATTCATATCCATCGACCCAAGAATCACAGGCTCGCCTCAAGGAAGCAGTAGATCAATTTCATGCAACCCTTCATCAACTGGAGCAAGCAATAAATCAATTACCTTCCAGACGTTTAGACACTCAAGGAACCCCATGGCTTCATGTGGAGAATCTAATAAAGAATGTAGCATGAAGGAGATACTAGAAACTCCAGTGGACAGTAAGGATCATGGCTTTGTACTGGAACAAGTGGAGGAAGCCGAAATTATTGAAGAAGAAGAAGTAGTCGAAGACTTAGGAGATGCTGAGCCTCCATTGGGAAGTCCATTCATAAAGTCTCCTTCCAAGGTGTTTGATGTTGATGTTGAGGAGGGTGTACAACCTCCAAGGCATATCATGGTTGAAGGCTTTGAAGGGGATGATCAAGAGATGGATTCGATCATTGATGAATTCTTGTCTACATTTGAATCCTCTCCCATTGGACTTGACATGGAGATGAAAGAAGAGGAAGCACAACCTCCCATGCCCTTGGTGAACAATGAAGAAGAGATTGAATTGGAAGAAATCTACCAAGAGGAAGAGGTTGATATTGAAGAAGCTTGTAAAAAGATGGAAAGTGTCAAGAAAGCACTCACGGGAGTAAAGCCTGCAATTACCTTGCCAAAGTTGTTGGAGACCCCTCCCCTAAGTTGCCATCATCCTTCACAACATTCAAGTGGGTAAAATTCGTATCCCTTAGCTTTCTAATTCCACTTGAATATGGGCTACTAGAGACGGATGGTCAACTTAGAGCTCTTTGTGGCATTAAGACTAAGAGAAAGATGGTCAGTGGTAAGAATTGTCCTGCAAGGTTCATTATGGTTGGAAGCTTTAAGTTTAAACGCAAAGGTTGGTGTAGAGCTCAATTGAATGGGTCTAGGAAGTTGTTTGGATACTTCAGTGAGAATTCTAAAGCTGAACCACCCGGATGGAATCATGATAATCAACTTGAAGATGGGTGTAGAAATAAGATTTGGGATCCAGGAATATATGAGGATCAATTTTGGGAGCTCAAAACTTGTGAAAAACTCTATCAAAGCTTGAGGAATTTACTTAGTATGGATAGAGCTTATTGGAAGACCAAGCATTGATGGAAGTTTCAAGATGAGTTCAAGCACAAGCCGCCATGACAAGAAGCTCCCCAGAACGTCCAACTTAAGGACTTTAACTAAAAGTGCTAGGTGGGAGACAACCCACCATGGTATGATCGTTCCTTTTTCAGTTTTAATTCTAGTCTGTTTTGTTTGTTTTTGAGTTTTGATTGGACCTGGAATCATGCATAACATTTATATTAGCATTGCATTTTGCATACTGCATTCTGCATTTTTGCATCTATTAAAAAAAAAGAAGCGCATCCCACGCGTGCGCGTGCACCACGCGTGCGCGTGCACCACGCGCACGCGTCACATGCGACGCTTAACCTTACAGAGAGTTACGCGGGAGCGCGGCTGGAGGCATGCTTTAGGCACAAACACGCCCACGCGTACGCGTCAATGACGCGCACGCGTGCCTTGCGAATTCGACGTAAAAGGTATATTGGCCGAAAGTTGTGCTGGCCGGGTGCGGGCACTGTGCCCAAGGCACAAAATCACCCACGCGTACGCGTAACTGACGCGTGCGCGCCATTTTTAAATTCTGACCACCCACGCGTACGCATGGGCAACGCTTACGCGTCACATGGTTAATGCGGTTTTCACGCGGACGCGTACCCTGCGCGCGCGCGCCGCGCCCCATTTCTACATTCTTACTCCTTTCTTCTCTCCTTTCTACTTCTTTCTTCCTTCTTTTCTTACTTTCTTCTTCTTCATCTCTTTGACTTCTCATCCATCTTCACTTCCATTCTATTTCATTTAATTTATTTGCATACTTTCATTCATTGCATTATTTTCATTGGTGTTGGAAATTTATTTGGGTCATTATTTTCTATATATTGCTTGTGGATTGTTTAGGACTTGTTTAACAGTTATATATTTTTTTATAGGGTTACTTGTATGTTCAAGTTAATATTTTCCATATCTTATTTAACATGCATGCTATGTGTTTGTGAAAACGTCCATATGGCATTGTGCACTATTTTTGGATTTCTTTTAATCTACTATTCTATATGCTTGCTTTTCACAAAACCCTTTCTCTATTTTATTAATTTTTATATAATTGTTATTACAAGCATATTGTTAGTTTGGAAGACTTGGTAATCTACCTTGGACATTAAATGCTTGATCTATGATACTCATGCCTTTGCCAGCATGCCAATAAACACCTTGCATTTAACTGTCTTCACATGCACTTGCTATATTTCCATTGATGACTTTTCACATGTAGTCATGACCATGTGTTAACATCTTTCTTCTTTACTGTGCATTGATTACTACCTTTCCCGTCCTCTTCCTTGCTCGAACCCCTAGCTTTACATGTTACTTTCTTTTTCCCTTTTCAGGATGGCCACCAAGAAAGGTAAAGAGAAAGCTACTCCCAAACCACCAGCAAGAAAAGGAACACAAAGAGAACTAGCTGCGGAGCCACCCGTCCACTTGCACATCTCAGCATGCACTGAGGACGGTGCAATCTTTAAGTGTGAGGAGGTTGATACCAATCTCCATGGGTTAGCTATTTTCTTCTTTTCAAACACCATTGTTTTATTTTTTTTTGTTAGTTTATGTTGCATTTGCATGTTGCATTGCATGTTTGTTTGATTTTTGCATTTAGTTACTACTTGGTTAAAGTAATATTTTCTTTTTCAAGAAATTTTTATAGTATTTCACTAATTTAATTGAAAAATTTTTGTTAAATTTGTTTGAAGTTGTATTTGGAACATAGTTTAAAAAGCTAAGAACACACAACTCGTAAGATTTTGAGCCTAATTATATGGTTACATTATTTAACCATAAATATTTTATTCTTGTGTATTTTCTTCTCTATAATTGTAATCTTTGCTTTGTTCCATTCTATATGTCCATTATTAGTGTATTTACATGCTTGCATATGATTGAGGCCATTATTTGTATTTTTGCTCACTTATCCTAAATAAGCCTACCCTTTTATGTCACCCTTGTTAGCCACTTTGAGCTTTCTAATCCCCTTCTATTTTATAACCACATGACTAGCCTTAAGCAGAAAAACAAATTAAAAATCCCAAGTTGAATCCTTGGTTAGCTTAAGATAGATATTGTGTATAATTTAAGTATGAGAAATTTTATGGGAACATGGGATGATAAAAAAAAGTAGGGAATTAAATTAAATAAGTTATTTAAAAATCTGGAAAGCATGCTCATGTGAAATCAAAATAATTAAATTACCATATGCATTAATTAAAAAAAATTAAAAAATAAATAAGGGGATACAAAAAAAATATATTACCCCAAATGCAAAATAAAAAGAATCAATGCACATGGGACAAAATTCAAAATAAGTTTGATACATGAGCATGTAATACAAAAGTGGGAAAATTTTGGGTAGCTAGGTAAAGCATTTTAAATTATATAAAGTATGTATATGCTAGGTGAGATCTTAGACTAATCAAGAATTCACTTTGTTAGCTCACTTAGCCTTATATATGTATCCTTACTTTTACCTCAGCCCCATTACAACCCTAAAAAGACCTCATGATGTTTGCATTAGTATGCTAAATATTTGTTGATTGGTTAGATGAAGAACAAGGTTTAGAAAGCGTGACTAGGGAAGAGTAGAGTAATTGACCCTAGACACTTGAGCGATTAGAGTGATATACACTACCAGTGAGGGTTCAATGCTTGATTCTATGTTCCCTGCTTTCATGAGCTATCTTCTTACAAGTTTACTTGCTTTTTATTGTACGATTTGAATTAGTGAAATTTGGTTCATATTTGTCTTGGAGAACTTATTTACTTTTAACCAAGTAGGTAGAAACATTTTGCATGTAATTGCATTCATATAGATTGGTTGCATTGCATACTCTCTATCATTCCTTTTCACTTCTTTATAGCTTCTCTTGAGCTTAGCATGAGGACATGCTAATGTTTAAGTGTGGGGAGGTTGATAAACCACTATTTTATGGTTTATCTTGTGCTCAATTGAGTGGTTTTTATTAGCCAATTGCCCACTTATTCATATAATTTGCATGGTTTTACATTCTCCTTCCTGATTTTGTGCTATGATTGAAAATATGCTTCTTTGGGCTTTAAATTTGCTATGTTTAATCCTCTCTTATTACCATTCGATGCCGGATATGTGTGTTAAGTGTTTTCAGAGATTACAGGGCAGGAATGGCTCAGAGGATGGAAAGGAAGCATGCAAAAGTGGAAGAAATACAAGAACTTGAAGAAATTGCCAAAGCTGTCAGCCTGACCTCTTCGCACTCAAATGGTCATAACTTGAGCTACAGAAGTCCAAATGGGGCTGTTCCAGTTGCGTTGGAAAGCTAACGTTTGGGGCTTCGATTTGATATATAATTTGCTATAGTGGCCGTACCGATAAGCGATGCAAACGTGTGCTCCACGCGGATGCATTGCAGTGACGAAAAACCAGCGTGGCAGATTTTGTAACCAGCGAATTATGGGCTGTTTTTGACCCAGTTCTTGGCCCAGAAAATACAGATTAGAGGCTATAAAGTGGGGAAATGTATCTATTTATCATCATTCATTCATAACTCACACTTTTCATAATTTAGATGTAGTTTTTTAGTGAGAGAGGCTCTCTCCTCTCTGTTAGGAATTAGGATTAGGATTCCTCTTAAAGGACTTAGGAATATTTTTATCTTTTTCAAATCACAGGTTCAATGTTCTTTTTATTTATTTTCTCCTTTATTTGTTTATGAACTTTTCATATTAGGATTTTCTTAATTAATATAATTTGAGATATTTCAGACTCATGATTGCTTTCTCCTATTTATATAAATAATTTAGATTTTTTCCTTTTGGCTCTGGTTGATTAATTGGTAACTCTTGAGTTGTCAAACTCATCGTGATTGATAATTAATTTCTTTGCTGATTGATTTAGATTCCTATAACTCTAGTCTTTCCTCAGGAGTTCACTAGGACTTTAGGTGTTAAATTGATTTGTCCATTTAACTTACCTTCATAGTTAGAGGTTGACTTAGTGGTAGCAAAAATATAATTCTCATCACCATTGATAAGGATAACTAGGATAGGACTTCCAGTTTTCATAACTTGCCAAGAGTTTTTCTTTGCTATTGATTTATTAATTCCTACAATCTATTTTTCTCATTCAAACCTTTTTCAAAACCCAAAAATACTGTTTTTCATAACCAATAATAAATCACACTTCCCTGCAATTCCTTGAGAAGACGACCCGAGGTTTGAATACTTCGGTTTATAAATTTATTGGGTTTTGTTACTTGTGACAACCAAACGTTTGTACGAAAGGATTTTCTGTTGGTTTAGAAGCTATACTTACAACGCGATTATATTTTTATATTTCTTTACCGATAGAAAATTCGATCGTCAGAAGGACAATGATAAACACGAAATTTAGAAAGGTAGGAACAGATTTTTCAATAAAATTTTTTTTTTTGTCCATGGATAATTATTACCCCTTTTTTGAAACCCTAATTTGAGTTTTTTCTCTGTGTCGTCGTTCTCAAAGAGGTTCTCATAGAGGTATACTTAGAGGTACTATCTTCTCTTTCTCTATCTCTGTGTTCTTCTTCTCTCATTGTGTTCTTTTTCTTCTTTCAATTGGAGTAAAAAGACCAAATTCAGCAAATATTGAATCTCCTAATTTACTCCATAAAAAATTTAGAAACAAAAAAATAAAAAATTTAAAGAAATACAAAAATGAATTGTACCCAAAAATTTTAAATGTTGAGTTGGACGAGAAAGACTGAATTGACAAAAGCAGAGTTTAGCAGGTAACATTCTTCTACCATCTTTCAGCAATTTAAGAAGGGTTAGACAACAACAAAAAAGTGAAAAATAGAGAGAGAAAAGAGTAAAAAGATATATCAATTTTAGTCATTTTACATAATATTTTAATTTTATCCATATATATAAATATTAAATATTACATTAATATTTTATACATTATATATAAACATAATACACAAAAAATAATTTTTAATATCTTTATTCTATATCTCATCTCATTATTATATTCCGTCGTGTTCACACAAACAAATGCATCTTTGCATATCAAAAAAAGTTGGACGATTTGGATTCAAAGAAAAATTTATTCTCAATGTTTTAAAATTGCAAATCATGTATGTATAAAAAGGTACTTTATTGAATCATTTTTTTATTATTCAATCCCTCAATTACTTTGTTTTTACAACCTTACTACTTTTCTTTATTATTTCCTTGCATATAACAGATGGAGACGAAATGGACAAATAACACAAAATAGAAATTTTGGGATTTAAATCTTCTAAAATTTCACTTTAGAGAGTAAAGTGTGATCTTCTATTCTTGAATAATTTCTCTTTCATTTTATTTTTGGCCCAACCTATAAAATCAATGGTGAGAGATCACACTTTATTCTTTAAAGTGAAATTCAAACTTTAGAGGATCCAAATCTAAACTTTTGGGGTTTAAATTAAAGGGAAAACGTGTGAACTCTGGCATATTGTTCAGTTCGAATTAGACCCTTGCAAAAATGGTATTAAAAACTAAAAAGTTTGAGCAAGCAGATGGAGGGTCAGTACAAAGGGAAGCTCCACGCCACATAAAGGGCATATAGGATTATGGTTGTGTTGTGGCAGATTGCTTTATGACTTATATATATATATATATATATATATATATATATATATATATATATATATATAGGTGATTTCTTCCATACCCAACTTGTTTGAGGGTATTACATACCCTTCCTACATGTTCCAATTAAGTGTTGACAAATGTATTCATTAATTCCAGTCAGCAAAGGATTTTTTAATTTTTAAAAATTAAAAAATTGTATTTAATACATGTATTATATACTTTATATATACATAACTTAATACACTCTACATACGTTTTAACTCTGGTTAAATCAAATCACCATACATGGTAAACTTTAAATAAATTAAAGAAAAAAAGAAAAAGAAAAAATTGGTTTTCCTCTTCTTCCCTAATCCCAATCCCTTCAACGGCACCAATTCCCCCTAACCCTAATCCCCTCAACGGCACCGATTCCCCAGTGAGGCAACAAGCCAACAACCCCTCCAGGCTCCAACACCGCCGGCCGTCTCGTCGTCTTCATCTCGCCGGACACGGTGCGACTCCGACGACCTCCCTGCACGTCGCGTTTTGGCTCGCAGCCTCGCAGGTCGTCTTCTTCATCGCAGCTCCTTGCTCTATTGATGCTTCCTCTCCGTTACTGCTTCCTCCCCTTCGCCAGAGTTGCTTCGCCGTGCTCGAACAGGTTGGTATCTCCTCACTTCTCTGCGTTGGTGAAGTGAAAGTTTGAAACCCATTATCTCTGTGTTTTTTGTTATTCAAGTGGATTTTAATTTAATTAAGCGAGTGAGTAACTGATTAATGATGTTAAATTGTTGATTATAAATCTGTTTATGTTATGTTGTTAATGGCAGATTGATGATGTTTATGTTATATCTGTTTATGAATCTGATTAATGATGTTGAATTGCTAATTCTTGGCTGTGTAACGTACATAGGTTAATGACAGATTGATGTTTGTTTTCTGATTATTAGTGTTTATGGTTGTTTTGTTGGCATACCAAACTTTATGCCATATTCATCCCAGCCACTCTTCACTGCTACACAGTCATCTCCAGAAACTATATAGCAATCTTCAATTCTGGTGTTTGTGCAAGAATCTAAGAATAGGAAAAAAATCAACAAAATGTAAGAAAAAAAATTTATTAATCTATATTCTATATGATTTGTTTAGGCACTCTTAGTTTGTTGTTTGGAGACGGAGTAATATAGTCTCAAACTCTGCTGGGATGACTTAGGGTGTGTTTGTGAAACACGTTGAAGAGGATAAAAGTGCGTTTCAACATTATCCCAAAAGCTCGTTCACTAGAAGTAAGAAATTATAACTTCTGCGTTTACTTTACTCAACATACGTTTAGGTTTGTTGCTAGTTATTATTGGTTTTTCCATAATTTTTTCTAAATAAATACTGAGAATATTAAAATAATTATTCTAATTTTTGTGCCTTATTTACTATTTTAATTTTTTATAATATGTATTATTATTCCAATTAGAAATAATAAATTAAATAAAAATTAATTATAAATAATAATAAAAATATAAGTTGTAAAAAATTAGAATCTAAAGTAATAATAAAAATAAAATTAAGAGTACTTGAAGAGAGTACCAAAATATGTTATTTTAAAAATTTTTTAATTTAATAAATAAATATTATATTTTACTATAAAAAATATTTAAAAAGTTGTCAATTTTTATGTGATTTTTAATTTCATAAATAAATATTCATTTTTGTTATAACATAATAAAAAAGTATAATATACTAAAATAGAGTACAATAAAAAATTATTATATAAAAAATACAAAAAAAAGAATTAAATACACTTAAAAAAATAATATTACATTTTCTTAATAATTAATTAATTATTTATCTAAAAGTAATTTTAACTAATATTATCCAAATAATATTTATTTTATCAAAATCAATTTTAATAAAAACTACCAAACATAAATCATGTTAGTACAAAGTCACTTCTACCCAAAATTAATTTTACAAAATCACTTCTATTCAAACTCCAATTTGCCCAACATAAATCCAAAGACACACTTAATCGATAGTCATATAAAAGGTTGTAACATTCAAAAAAAATTAAACATACTTGCTGTGTTTTAAAGATGCTAAGGCAAACACTCCCTTAATGGATAGATGCATAATATTGAATCTGTCATGTGATTTGCTTCCGGCGTTGAAGCATAAGAGAATCAAGTGCCTCATAACTTGACCCACCTTTGGCCAACGATTTCAACGCACTCTCTTTGACCTCTTTGACTCTCTCTTTCACCGCCTTCCTTTCTTCATCCTTCATTACACAACCGCACAACTCTTATTACACACCCTCACCACTCTCCCTATTAATAGTACCTGTTATTTTGCTGGGGTCACAAAAGTCAAAAACTCAAATGTGATTTTGAAATGCTTTTAAGACTCTACTTTGAATAATGTGAACATATATGAACTAATAACTATATCACAAGGATAGGATTATTATTATTATTATTATTATTATTATTATTATTATATTATTATTATTACCTGCTATAAGTTGGATGAACATGCCATGATCGTGAATTCAGGAGTGTTAGATTTGAGATTTGGATATTGTTTGAGAACATGAATTCAATTGTAATAGTACGACTAATTTTATGGATTGTTATTTTTATTTAGTCAAATTAAGATACTATTGTAGTAGTACTAACTAATTTCATGTCTATTTTTGTATTAGTTATCTTTAGAATTTGAATGTTGGTTGTTCTTAAAATGTTGGTGAAGATATTATTTTAAATTTTATAAGTCTGTGACTATTTTTTATTTTTTATTTACGTAGGACCGGTTTTACTGGTTCAACCAGTGATTTATCGGTTGAACTAATAAACCAGTGAAGCAGTAGCTTGATCGGTTTGATCACTGATTCGGTTCTTACAACTATGAATATAGTTTTTAATGGGAAGTTTTGAAAAATCTAAGCTACTGTTTTATAACTTTGAAAACTAAATATTGCTTAAAACTATCATCATAAACTTATAAACTTAAAATTAATTAATACATAAGTGCGTTTATCACAAATTTTTCTTATGTATATCTACATTTGTTTACTATTTTCTTATTACATTGATGATTGTGTATTATTATTTATTGTGATAATATTTTTTTAACTATTCAAATTTCCTTAGATGCAATTGAATAGTATTGTGCTCATACATTTTTTTTACATTTTATGTTAATAATAGACTTACAACACAAGTATAGGGAGCGTTCACAAAAATTCAACAAAGAGTTCTGTTGAATTTGATGATTTAAGTTTTGAGTATAGTGATTCTAGTGAAGAAAATGATATAAATATATCTCAAAAGAAGGGTACAATTGATGAAGCTATGAAAATGGTCGATCGTGGAGATGGATTTGGTGAAGTTGAGAAGAAGTTAACTGAGTTGACCAGGGATGACATTTGGGGTATTGAGCATGATAGTGTAGAGGAGTGTGTTCAATTCTACAAAAATTATGCCAAAGTACATGGTTTTGTTGCAAGGTGTGATGAAAAGGGTTATGATTTCAACGGCAACCTTAACATGAGACAAATGGTTTGTAATAGAGAGGGTACATGGAGAAAGAAGTATCTGGAGATGGAGAATAGGAAAAGAGACCACAGGCCGATAACACGTGTAATGTGTCAAGCGAGAATTAGATTTCACTATGATATGAAATTGAGGAAGTGGAAAGTCACTGCATTTGAAAAGACTCACAATCATGACCTCATCCCACCTAAATATATACAATTTGTCCCCGCATATCGCGTAATGACCGAGACCGACAAAGCGCAAGCCAACAGTCTGCATGATTATGGTGTGAGAAGTTGCCATATAATGGGGTTCATGTTAAAGCAAAAGGGAGGACCTGGAAAAATTGGTTTTACAAAGAAGGATTTGTATAATCATTTCGACAAATCAAAGCGTGCTAAAGTGAAAAATGGTGATGCATATGCAGCATTGAGTTACTTGATTTCTAAGGCCGATGAGGATCCATTGTTGCAAGGAAAATTACTCTGAATGATAATAAACTTGAAAATTTAGTATGGGCTGACGGAGCTAGCATAATCGATTATCAATGTTTTAGTGATGTACTAGCATTTGACACAACATACCAGAAGAATAAATATAACAAGCCATTGGTTGTCTTCTCAGGAACTAACCATCAAAACATATAGATGTTTACTAATCTGACTAATATGGAACTTGGTAAGACAAGGGGGTTAAATAACTGAAAAATAAGATTAGTAAAGAATATATATTTTAGTGGAACCAATACAAAAAATGGATGAAATAAAGAAAAAATTGGAGCTACTACCATTAATAGTGTTTAAAATGAATCTGCTAATGAAGGTTACAGATTCGGTCAAGAGGAAGAATATCGGGGTAATCATATTTGCTTCGGAAGATATGCTCTTCAGGCACTTGAACCCGCTTGGATCACATCTAGACAAATAGAAGCAGGTCGGCGGGCAATGTCACGAAATGTCCGCCGAGGTGGACAAATATGGGTACGGATATTTCCAGACAAACCAGTTACAGTAAGACCAACCGAAACGCGTATGGGTTCGGGTCAGAGCGTAAGCTAGTGATGCTTTCGGCTACTGGACTTTCGCCATCTAGGGTGCAGCACTCCACCGCTTCGCCTAGCATACATGCATATTTGGTTGTGGCTTGCTAGCGGATGAGAAGCATGAGACATATGTATTAGTTTTGAAGATGTTTCTTGAAATAATGGGTAATAAACATCCAACAGCAGTGGTGACAGATGGTGATCTTGCAATGAGAGGAGCAATTAGAGAGGTGATGCCAAATGAAATGCACCGACTTTGTGCGTGGCATTTACATCGCAATGCGTGTGAAGCTATCAAAAATTCTGAGTTTCTTCATGGATTGAAGCACCTTATGTACGGGAATTTTTTTCCGGATGAGTTTGAAGATAAATGGCATCGCTTGGTATCAAAATTCAAGCTTTCTGAAAATGAATGGGTGAAAAAAACATACGAGATCAAAAGGATGTGGGCTTCTGCATATTTGAACGACACGTTTTTTGGTCGAATTAGGACTACGTCACAATGTGAAGGAATTCATTCGTTGATAAAGCACTATATCGGTAAAAAATGTTATCTTTTGGATTTGATGCATAATCTTAACGAGGCAGTGAGGCAATATCGAACAAATGAACTGTTATCTGATTTTAAGTCATTGTTCTCAAGTCCAGTTTTAACTACATGTTTCGAAGACATCGAAAAGGAAGCAGCCAATATTTTTACCCATAATATGTTTAAAGAGGTAAGAAATGAGATACTAGAAGCGAGTAAACTAAACGTTGTCGGCCATTCAATTGACGGTAACAAAATTGAGGTGAGAATGAACAAATATCAAGAGCCGGCTATTGAATATAAGGTTCGGTATGATAGAAGCACTAACAACCTTGCTTGTGATTGTCGATTATTTGAGAGCCGTGGTATCCCTTGTTCCCATATTTTTTGTACTATGAGACATGACCATATTAGCACTATTCCTAATACTCTTATTCACAAGAGGTGGACGAAAGATGCTAAAAAAGAATACATTAGTTCACTTACTGCCGAGGATATTGAATCTGAAAAGATTGCTGGTGTTAGGTACGGTGCTCTAGCGACGCTTTGTTTTTCACTATGTGATAAAGCATCGAAACATCGAGATGACTTCATGGAAATCAGAGAAGACATTTTTGGATTGATTATGAAACTCCATAAAAGACACAATCCAAATGACAAGCTTCCTTCTACCGCCAACTTGGTAGGTGACCCAAGTGTTGTGAAGACAAAAGGAGCCCCACGACAAACAACCAAGACTGCTAAGGCCCGTAAGTGTTCGCATTGTAAACGGATTGGTCATACGGTTCATAGGTGTCCAAAACTATATGGTAGAGAATGCTCACTAAGTTCGAACGAAGATAAATTGAATACTGACATTGACCAATCAAGTACAGAATCAAATGGTGTTACGGTAATATCTATTATTAATTTTTCTTTGTTTAGACTACATTCTTTTCTGTACTACTTATTACTTTTAAAATTTATGTGTTGTTGGAATATATTGTATTACAGGATATGTCTGATGAGGAAACAATACACCAATGTAACGAAAAACGTAGTGATTTATTTGAAAATATCCAGAAAAAAGTGAATAAGCCTCATATCCAATCTACAGAAGTTCAAAGCAACCAGTACAACGATAACAGAACAGAAAAGCCTACTGCACAAACAAAAATAAATGCACCTAAAGCTGCTTTTGTGGTATATAACTGTGTATTATAATATAATTTGAACTGCTAGAGATTTTTTAATAGTTTTTATAATTTTGCATGTAGGACACAAAGAAGGATAGAATTTCAAGTGTCGAAAAGAGTAAGAAAAGAAAGCGGTTAGATAATAATCGCATCGAAAAGGTTAGTTTGCCATGTTGTATTATCGTGTATTGATTCAATAATGTATAAAAAATGTTTTTAATAATTTATTTTTTATATTTATTTAACAGGGTAGAAAACCAAATGAAGCAGATCATCAAGAAGTTCCCCCGAAATTGGAACTTATGGTGCTATATCCTCTACAAAGGGTATTGAGAATTTTCAATGCATGAATGGATTACCTATGTACCCCAGTTTTAATAGATATCCCATACCACCTTTTTATTCATACAGTGGAGGTGGAACACCCATGTTCCAGATAAATCCATCACAAGCTAATGTACCAAATTACTACTATTATTGGAATGCAAGAGTTCAAGATTTTAAGAAGAAGAAGAATTAATGCATTCATCATGGATTATAAGTTGTGACTTGTGTTCGCTATGGAAGTGTATTACTGTATTCCAAACAAATTTTATGTGTAAGATTCTGGATTTACGAAAATTAAATAATACGTTATTTTATGATTTATTCTATTTAATCAAGAATATTTTCGGAGATTTTTACATAAAATGCGAGTAATTTCTTAATTATAATTTAAAGTTCTAGTAATTTAGAAATAATGAAAATTTGATATATGATGAGCGGATAATTTATACGCTTTTTGGCATTGTTTTTATATAGTTTTTAGTAAGTTTGAGCTACTTTTAGGGATGTTTTCATTAGTTTTTATGTTAAATTCACATTTCTGGACTTTACTATGAGTTTGTGTGTTTTTCTGTGATTTCAGGTAAATTCTGACTGAAATTGAGGGATTTGAGCAAAACTCTGAAGAAGGCTGACAAAAGGACTGCTGATGCTGTTGGATTCTGACCTCCCTACACTCAAAATAGATTTTCTGGAGCTACAGAACTCCAATTGACGCGCTCTCAACGGCGTTGGAAAGTAGACATCCAGGGCTTTCCAGCAATATATAATAGTCCATACTTTATTCGAAGAATGACGACGTAACTTGGCGTTAAACGCCAAGTTCATGCTGCTGTCTGGAGTAAAACGCCAGAAAAACGTCATGATTCGGAGTTAAACGCCCAAACACGTCATAACCTGAAGTTTGACGCCAAGAAATGCCTCTACACGTGGATTGATCAAGCTCAGCCCAAACACACACCAAGTGGGCCCCGGAAGTGGATTTATGCATCAATAACTTACTCATGTAAACCCCAGTAGCTAGTCTAGTATATATAGGACCTCTTACTATTGTATTAGACATCCTGGATTGTATTTTCTATCCTGTGATCACGTTTAGGGGGCTGGCCATTCGGCCATGCCTGGACCTCTTGCTTATGTATTTTCAACAGTGGAGTTTCTGCACACCATAGATTAAGGGTGTGGAGCTCTGCTGTACCTCAAAGATTAATGAAGTTCTATTTTCTTTTATTCAATTCCTCTCTTATTCTTATTCCAAGATATTCATTCGTACCCAAGAACATGATGAATGTGATGAGTTAATAACCCTCATTAACGTTCTCACTCATGAACGCGCATGATTGACAACCACTTACGTTCTACATGCAACACAAGCTTGAATGTGTATCTCTTAGATTCCCCAACAGAATCTTCGTGGTATAAGCTAGATGGATGGCGGCATTTATGAGGATCCGGAAAGTCCAACCTTGTCTGTGGTGTTCCGAGTAGGATCCTGGGAATCCGGAAAGTCTCACCTTGTCTGTGGTATTCCGAGTAGGATT
The DNA here is from genome assembly GCF_014773155.1 of Arachis stenosperma. Taxonomy (NCBI): domain Eukaryota; kingdom Viridiplantae; phylum Streptophyta; class Magnoliopsida; order Fabales; family Fabaceae; genus Arachis; species Arachis stenosperma. The sequence continues at coordinate 331,725 of NW_026651371.1, forward strand.
CCGGTAATGAATGACTGTGACGTGCTTCAAACTTTAACCTGCTGGGCGTTAGTGACAAACGCAAAAGAGGGATTCTATTCCAGTAGGAGCGGGAACCAACCGGTGATTGGCCGTACTGTGACAGAGTGCGTGCATTAGCTTTCACTGCGAGGATGGGATGTAGCTATCAACCATGGGTGATGCCTCCAGACTGGTTAGCTGTGCGAGTGACAGCCGCACAGGTTATTTCCCCGAGAGGAATGAAAGTAGCCACAGCTGATAGTGAACCCCTATACAAAGCTTGCCATGGAAAGGAGTAAGAAGGATTGAGTAGAAGGAATAGGAGAGCAGGCGTCCGTGAGCTCTACAGCATCTCCATTCCGCTTATCTGAAATTCCTACCAATGAATCTACATAAGTATTTCTATCCCTTTTATTATTTATTTCTTTCTATTTTCGAAACCCATAAATCAATATTTAATCCGCCTAACTGAGATTTACAAGGTGACCATAGCTTGCTTCATACCAACAATCTCTGTGGATTCGACCCTTACTCACGTAAGGTTATTACTTGGACGACCCAGTACACTTGCTGGTTAGTTGAACGGAGTTGTGAATTCCAATAAAGAAAACCTCACACAGGTGCTGCCCCTGCCAATTTCTAAAATCCAATTACAATGAATAAGAATCACAATTTCGTCCACCAAGTTTTTGGCGCCGTTGCCGGGGATTGTTCGAGTATGGACAACTGACGGTTCATCTTGTTGCTCAGATTAGGTACTTTTCTTTTCAAAAATCTTTTTCAAAAATTTTTCTTTTATTTTTCGTTTTTCCAAAAATTATTTTCGAAAATAATTAATAAAAATCCAAAAAAATAAGAAAATTATAAAAATCAAAAATATTTTGTGTTTCTTGTTTGAGTCTTAAGTCAAATTTTAAGTTTGGTGTCAATTGCATGCTTTTAAAATTTTTCTTGCATTTTTTTTCGAAAATCCATGCATTCATAGTGTTCTTCATGATCTTCAAGTTGTTCTTGACAAGTCTTCTTGTTTGATCTTGATGAATTCTTGTTTTATGTTGTTTGTTGTTTTTCATGTGCATTTTTGCATTCATATTTTCCATGCATTAAAGATTTCTAAGTTTGGTGTCTTGCATACTTTCTTTGCATCAAAAATTTTCAAAAATATGTTCTTGATGTTCATCATGATCTTCAAAGTGTTCTTGGTGTTCATCTTGACATTCATAGCATTCTTGCATGCATCTTGTGTCTTGATCCAAAATTTCATGTTTGGGTCATTTTTGTGTTTTTCTTTAAAATTTTAAAAATCAAAAATATCTTTTCCTTATTTCCCTCCAAAATTTCGAAATTTTGGGTTGACTTGGTCAAAAATTTTCAAAATTAATTGTTTCTTACAAGTCAAGTCAAAATTTCAATTTTAAAAATCTTATCTTTTCAAAATCTTTTCCAAAAATCATATCTTTTCATTTTTTTATATATTTCGAAAATTTTAAAAAAAAAAATCTTTTCAAATTATTTTCAAAATCTTTTTCTTATCTTTATATGTAATTTTCAAAAATTAGCTAACAATTAATGTGATTGGTTCAAAAATTTGAAGTTTGTTACTTTCTTGTTAAGAAAGGTTCAATCTTTAAGTTCTAGAATCTTATCTTGTAGTTTCTTGTTAGTTAAGTTATTTTAAAAACTAAATCTTTTTCAAAATATCTTTCTCTTAAAACTTTTATCTTATCTCTTTATCTTATTCTTTTTAAAATTTCATATTTTTCAAAATTTGATTTCAAAATATCTTATCTAACTTCTTATCTTCTTATCTTTTTCAAAATTGATTTTCAAATTTTTTTCAATCAACTAACTAACTTGTTGTTTGTTTCTTATCTTTTTCAAAACCACCTAACTACTTTTCCCTCTCTAATTTTCGAAAATTCTCCCTCTCTTTTTCAAAAATTCTTTTTGTTTTAAATTTTAATTTTAATTATGTTTTGTCTATAATTTTCGAAAATCACTAACCACTTTTTCAAAAATTATTTTCGAAATTTCTCTTCTCTTTTCTTCTTCTATTTAATTATTTAATTACTAACACTTCTCCTCACCTCTCTTCATCTAAAAACCGAACCTCTTCTTCATTCTTCTACCCCTTCTTTTTCTACTGACATAAAGGAATCTCTATACTGTGACATAGAGGATTCCTTTTTCTTTTCTTGTTCTCTTCTCTTTCATATGAGCAGGAACAGGGATAAAGGCACTCTTGTTGAAGTTGATCCAGAACCTGAAAGGACTCTGAAGAGAAAATTAAGAGAAGCTAAATTACAACAATCCAGAAGAGACCTTCTTGAAATTTTCGAACAAGAGAAAGACATGGCAGAAGAAAATAATAATAATGCAAGGAGAATGCTTGGTGACTTTACTAAACCAACTTCCAAGTTTGATGGAAGAAGCATCTCCATTCCTGCCATTGGAGCCAACAACTTTGAGCTTAAGCCTCAACTAGTTGCTCTAATGCAACAAAACTGCAAGTTTTATGGACTTCCATCTGAAGATCCTTACCAGTTTTTAACTGAGTTCTTGCAGATCTGTGACACTGTAAAGACAAATGGAGTTAATCCTGAAGTCTATAGACTCTTGCTTTTCCCTTTTGCTGTAAGAGACAGAGCTAGAGTATGGTTGGATTCACAACCCAAGGATAGCCTGGACTCATGGGATAAGCTTGTCACTGCATTCTTGGATAAATTCTTTCCTCCTCAAAAGCTGAGCAAGCTGAGAGTGGATGTTCAAACCTTCAAACAAAAAGATGGTGAATCCCTCTATGAAGCTTGGGAAAGATACAAGCAGCTGACCAAGAGATGTCCATCTGACATGTTTTCAGAATGGACCATATTAGATATATTCTATTATGGTCTCTCTGAATTTTCAAAAATGTCACTGGATCATTCTGCAGGTGGATCTATTCACCTGAAGAAAACGCCTGAAGAGGCTCAAGAACTCATTGACATGGTTGCAAACAACCAGTTTATGTATACCTCTGAGAGGAATTCCGTGAATAATGGGGTACCTCAGAAGAAAGGAGTTCTTGAAATTGATGCTCTGAATGCCATATTGGCCCAGAACAAAGTGTTGACTCAACAGGTCAACATGATCTCTCAAAATCTGAATGGATTGCAACATGCATCCAATAGTACTAGAGAGGCAGCTTCTGAAGAAGCTTATGATCCTGAAAACCCTGCAATGGCAGATATTAATTACTTAGGTGAACCTTATGGAAACACCTATAACTCATCATGGAGAAATCATCCAAATTTCTCCTGGAAGGATCAACAGAAACCTCAACAAGGTTTTAACAATGGTGGACGCAACAGGCTGAACAATAGTAAGCCATATCCATCATCTTCTCAGCAACAGACAGAGAACTCTGAACAAAACACTTCTAATTTAGCCAATATAGTCTCTGATCTGTCAAAGGCCACTTTCAGTTTCATGAATGAAACAAGATCCTCCATTAGAAATTTGGAGGCACAAGTGGGCCAGCTGAGTAAGAAAGTTATTGAAACTCCTCCCAGTACTCTCCCAAGCAATACAGAAGAAAATCCAAAAGGAGAATGCAAGGCCATTGATTTAATCAAAGTGGCCGAATGCACCAAGGAGGAAGAGGACGAAAATCCTAGTGAGGAAGACCTCCTGGGACGTCCCTCAAGCAAGAAGGAGCTTCCTATTAAGGATCCTGAGGAATCTGAGGTTCATCTAGAGACCATAGAGATTCCTTTGAATCTCCTTCTGCCATTCATGAGCTCTGAAGAATATGCATCCTCTGAAGAGGATGAAGATGTGACTGAAGAGCAAGTTGCTCAATATTTAGGAGCTATCATGAAGCTGAATGCCAAGTTATTTGGTAATGAGACTTGGGAAAGTGAACCTCCCTTGCTCATTAGTGAACTGGATACTTGGATTCAGAGAACTCTACCTCAAAAGAAACAAGATCCTGGCAAGTTCTTAATACCTTGCACCATTGGCACCATGAGCTTTGAAAAAGCTCTATGTGATCTTGGGTCAGGAATAAATCTTATGCCACTCTCTGTAATGGAGAAGTTGGGAATCATTGAGGTACAACCTGCCTTGTTTTCATTACAATTGGCAGATAAGTCCATAAGACAAGCCTATGGGTTAGTAGAGGACGTGCTAGTAAAGGTTGAAGGCCTTTACATCCCTACTGATTTCATAATCCTAGACACTAGGAAGGAAGATGATGAATGCATCATCCTAGGAAGACCTTTCCTAGCCACAGCAGGTGCTGTAATAGATGTCAACAGAGGTGAATTAGTCCTTCAATTGAATGGAGAATACCTTGTGTTTCAGGCACATGGCAATCCCTCTGTGACAAAAGAGAGTAAGCATGAAGAGCTTCTCTCAGTTCAAGGTCAAGAAGAACCCACACAACCAAACTCTAAGTTTGGTGTCCAAACCCCATATCCAAACTCTAAGTTTGGTGTTGGGAATATCACACTTAAATTGACCTGATCACCTTGTGGCTCCATGAGAGCCACTGTCAAGCTATTGACATTAAAGAAGCGCTTGTTGGGAGGCAACCCAATTTTATTTATCTAATTTTATTTTATTTTGTTTCCTTATTATTTTTGTGTTTAATTAGGTACATGATCATGAGAAGTCACGAAAAAATCAAAAAAATTAAAAACAGAGTCAAAAACAGAAGAAAAAATTCTTCACCCTGGAGGACGCACGGGCTGGCGTTCAGCGCCCAGAAGGAGCATCTGGCTGGCGTTCAACGCCAGAACAGAGCATCTTTCTGGCGCTGAACGCCCAAAACAAGCTACATCTTGGCGTTTAACGCCAGAATGCGCACACAGAGGACAATCTGGCGCTAAACGCCAGAAACAAGCTTGAAACTGGCGTTCAACGCCAGCAACAAGCATCACATGGGCGTTTAACGCCCAGAACGTGCATCAATGGGCGTTTAAACGCCAGAATGATGCATGGAGGCATGTTACATGCTTATATGGTGAAGGAATGGTATTTGTTTTTACCTCAGGATCTGTGGACCCACAGGATCCTCACCTCAGGATCTGTGGACCCCACAGGATCCTCACCTAACATATTCCCACCTTACCTCCCAATCCTAGTTTTTGTGATGTGATTCCCCATGTCACAATTCCCAACATCTTCTTCATCAATCACCTCAATTCCTCCTCCCAATTTACCCATTCACCATTCACATCAACCTCCTCTTCCCCATACACCCCACCTACCTCCATAAAAATTCAAATTCAATTTCCCACCCTTTCCCACCCAAAATGGCCGAACCTATACCCTCCCCCCTCCCTATAAATACCCTTCTTTTCTTTTACATTTTCACACAACACAACCCACATTCTCCCACATAGCCGAACACTCTCTTCTCCCTCTCTACCATATTTTCTTCTTCTTCTTCTACTCTTCTTTTCTTTTTTTGCTTGGGGACAAGCAAATTTTAAGTTTGGTATGGTAAAAAGCCTAAGCTTTTTGTTTTTCATTCACCATCAATGGCACCCAAGACCGGAGTTTCCTCAAGAAAAGGGAAAGGAAAAGCAAAAGCTTCCACTTCCGAGTCATGGGAGAAGGAGAGATTCATCTCCAAGAGCCATCAAGACCACTTCTATGATGTTGTGGCAAGGAAGAAGGTGATCCCTGAGGTCCCTTTCAAGCTCAAAAAGAATGAGTATCCGGAGATCCGACATGAAATTCAAAGAAGAGGTTGGGAAGTCATAACCAACCCCATGCAACAAGTCGGATTATTGATGGTTCAAGAATTCTATGCCAATGCATGGATCACTAGGAACCATGACCAAGGTATGAACCCAAGCCCAAAGAATTATCTCACAATGGTTAGGGGGAAATACTTGGATTTCAGTCCGGAAAATGTGAGGTTGGCGTTTCACTTACCCCAAATGCAAGGTGATGAACGCCCCTACACAAGAAGGGTCAACTTTAACCAAAGGTTGGACCAAGTCCTCATGGACATATGTGTGGAAGGCGCCCAATGGAGAGTAGACTCCAAAGGCAAGCCAGTCCAACTAAGAAGACTGGACCTCAAGCCTGTAGCTAGAGGATGGTTGGAGTTCATTCAAAGATCCATCATCCCTACAAGCAACCGATCTGAAGTTACTGTGGATCGGGCCATCATGGGTCATAGCATCATGATTGGTGAAGAAATAGAGGTTCATGAAGTCATCTCCAATGAACTCTACAAAATAGCTGACAAGCCTTCATACATGGCACGGCTAGCCTTCCCCCACCTTATATGCCATCTATGTTACTCAGCTGGAGTTATCATAGAAGGAGATGTCTCCATTGAAGAAGACAAGCCCATTACCAAGAAAAAGATGGAGCAAACAAGGGAAGCTCCTCACGGCCTCCAAGAAGAACATGAGGAAGTGCATCATCAACAAATGCCTCAAGGAATGCACTTTCCTCCTAACAACTATTGGGAGCAACTCAACACCTCCTTAGAGGATTTGAGCCATAATGTTGAACAACTAAGGGTGGAACATCATGAACACGCCCTCACTCTCCAAGAAATAAGAGAAGATCAAAGAGCAATGAGGGAGGAGCAACAAAGGCAAGGAAGGGACATAGAAGAGTTGAAGAACATCATTGGTCCTTCAAGAAGAAGACGCCACTAAGGTGGATTCATTCCTTGTTCTTTATTTCTTTCTGTTTTCGGTTTTTAATGCTATGTTTATTTATGTTTTTGTGTCTCTACTTCATGATCATTAGTATGTAAACCATGCCTTAAAGCTATGAAATAAAATCCATTAGTCCTTCACCTCTCTTAAAAGAAAAATGTTTTAATTCAAAAGAACAAGAAGTACATAATTTTCGAAATTATTAGTAAATTTAGTTTAATTATATTGATGTGGTGACAATAATTTTTGTCTTCTGAATGAATGATTGAACAGTGCATATGTCTTTTGATCTTGTTGTTTATGAGTGTTTAAAATTGTTGGTTCTTGAAAGAATGAGGAACAAAGAGAAATGTTATTGATGATCTGAAAAACATCATGAAATTTATTCTTGAAGCAAGAAAAAGCAGCAAAAAAAAAAAAAAAAAAAAAAAGAGGCGAAAATTCTAAAGCAAGGATCCAAGGCTTTGAGCATCAATGGATAGGAGGGCCCAAGGAAATTAAATCCGGGCCTAAGCGGCTAAATCAAGCTGTCCCTAACCATGTGCTTGTGTCATGAAGGTCCAAGTGAAAAGCTTGAGACTAAGTGGTTAAAGTCGTGATCCAAAGCAAGGAGTGTGCTTAAGAGCTCTGGACACCACTAATTGGGGACTTTAGCAAAGCTAAGTCACAATCTGAAAAGGTTCACCCAGTTATGTGTCTGTGGCATTTGTGTATCTGGTGGTAATACTGGAAGACAAAGTGCTTAGGGCCACAGCCAAGACTCATAAGTAGCTGTGTTCAAGAATCAACATGCTTAACTAAGAAAGTCAATAACACTATCCCAAATTCTAAATTCCCCCAGAGACGCCAATACCTCTAAACTACAAAGGAAAAAGTGAGATGCCAAAGCTGTTCAGGAGCAAAAAGCTACAAGTCCCGCTCATGTAATTAAATTAATATTCATTGATATTTTGGACTTTAGAGTATATTCTCTTCTTTTTATCCAATTTGATTTTCAAGTTGCTTGGGGACAAGCAACAATTTAAGTTTGGTGTTGTGATGAGCGGATAATTTATACGCTTTTTGGCATTGTTTTTATATAGTTTTTAGTAAGTTTGAGCTACTTTTAGGGATGTTTTCATTAGTTTTTATGTTAAATTCACATTTCTGGACTTTACTATGAGTTTGTGTGTTTTTCTGTGATTTCAGGTAAATTCTGACTGAAATTGAGGGATTTGAGCAAAACTCTGAAGAAGGCTGACAAAAGGACTGCTGATGCTGTTGGATTCTGACCTCCCTACACTCAAAATAGATTTTCTGGAGCTACAGAACTCCAATTGACGCGCTCTCAACGGCGTTGGAAAGTAGACATCCAGGGCTTTCCAGCAATATATAATAGTCCATACTTTATTCGAAGAATGACGACGTAACTTGGCGTTAAACGCCAAGTTCATGCTGCTGTCTGGAGTAAAACGCCAGAAAAACGTCATGATTCGGAGTTAAACGCCCAAAACACGTCATAACCTGAAGTTTGACGCCAAGAAATGCCTCTACACGTGGATTGATCAAGCTCAGCCCAAACACACACCAAGTGGGCCCCGGAAGTGGATTTATGCATCAATAACTTACTCATGTAAACCCCAGTAGCTAGTCTAGTATATATAGGACCTCTTACTATTGTATTAGACATCCTGGATTGTATTTTCTATCCTGTGATCACGTTTAGGGGGCTGGCCATTCGGCCATGCCTGGACCTCTTGCTTATGTATTTTCAACAGTGGAGTTTCTGCACACCATAGATTAAGGGTGTGGAGCTCTGCTGTACCTCAAAGATTAATGAAGTTCTATTTTCTTTTATTCAATTCCTCTCTTATTCTTATTCCAAGATATTCATTCGTACCCAAGAACATGATGAATGTGATGAGTTAATAACCCTCATTAACGTTCTCACTCATGAACGCGCATGATTGACAACCACTTACGTTCTACATGCAACACAAGCTTGAATGTGTATCTCTTAGATTCCCCAACAGAATCTTCGTGGTATAAGCTAGATGGATGGCGGCATTTATGAGGATCCGGAAAGTCCAACCTTGTCTGTGGTGTTCCGAGTAGGATCCTGGGAATCCGGAAAGTCTCACCTTGTCTGTGGTATTCCGAGTAGGATTCCGGTAATGAATGACTGTGACGTGCTTCAAACTTTAACCTGCTGGGCGTTAGTGACAAACGCAAAAGAGGGATTCTATTCCAGTAGGAGCGGGAACCAACCGGTGATTGGCCGTACTGTGACAGAGTGCGTGCATTAGCTTTCACTGCGAGGATGGGATGTAGCTATCAACCATGGGTGATGCCTCCAGACTGGTTAGCTGTGCGAGTGACAGCCACACAGGTTATTTCCCCGAGAGGAATGAAAGTAGCCACAGCTGATAGTGAACCCCTATACAAAGCTTGCCATGGAAAGGAGTAAGAAGGATTGAGTAGAAGGAATAGGAGAGCAGGCGTCCGTGAGCTCTACAGCATCTCCATTCCGCTTATCTGAAATTCCTACCAATGAATCTACATAAGTATTTCTATCCCTTTTATTATTTATTTCTTTCTATTTTCGAAACCCATAAATCAATATTTAATCCGCCTAACTGAGATTTACAAGGTGACCATAGCTTGCTTCATACCAACAATCTCTGTGGATTCGACCCTTACTCACGTAAGGTTATTACTTGGACGACCCAGTACACTTGCTGGTTAGTTGAACGGAGTTGTGAATTCCAATAAAGAAAACCTCACACAGGTGCTGCCCCTGCCAATTTCTAAAATCCAATTACAATGAATAAGAATCACAATTTCGTCCACCAATATAACGTATTTTGAATATTTAGTTTCGAATTTATTTTATAAACAAAGAAAAATTTATTTATTTATCTATAATTTTAAAATAGACTATTTAATTAAAAATAATTTGCAAAAGAAAAAATATATATAATATCCTTAAAATTAATTTTATTGACTGAGTTTAGTTTTCAACTCATATTCCAATTCAATCTGTAAATTCCCAATTCAAACCCTAATTTCACCAACCTTAACCCCTATTACTCAACTCACACACACATAACCCCCAGCTGCCACTCACTCACCACCGCTATTCCCCTTTCCCTCTTACCCACACCCACACAAGACACACACATACACTAACAGTGGAAAGATGAAAGAAAGAGAGAGGAAGTCTGAGAAAAGGAAAACAGAGGAAGAGAGCTTTCGAAAAAGAAGGAGGAAGGAGGGTGAAGATGCTGCTGTGCCGTCGCGTCCAGCTCGCCATCGCCCGTCGCCACACCGCGTCACCGTCGAGAGTAGAAACGCGAGAGAGGAACGCGAGCCCATGGCCAAGGAGGGAAGCCCACTGCTGCGACGCCGGAGATGCGGGTCAGGGCCGAGAAGGGGGACGACGTCGCTGAGGCAAGGAGCTCGACGCCATCGCCAAGGCTCTGTCATCGCCGCCACGCCGTGGTCCCGTCGCCACTACCGAACGCTCTAGTGATAGCCGCCGTTGTCTGTTGCATGTGCGAAAAGGAGAGAGGGGACTTGAGTACAAGGAAAGGAGTCGTGTGAGGCTGGTGCCGAGAGACAGAGGGCTGTTCAGCCGCCACCGCTGCTGCATCGTCAACGTTGCGGTTTCAGTAAAAAAAGGGGATGCCGTCGAAGTACCTCTGATATGGTTTAGGTCCCTTCCTCTAATTTGCTCTTTTTCCATTCTTGCTCTGCTGCTATTTTATTTGTTACCCTATTCTCGTTTTATTTCGTTTCAGCCCATAGCTCTATGATTTTTGATAATGTTACTGCTGTTGCTACTGCTGGTTCTAAGCAGCTGCAGCTGTGAATTTAGAGAAAGAGGGTTTGTCGCGTTTAAATTCTGCGGTTTCGCCTAACTGAGGTACGGGATTTTTTTTAAAAAATAAAGGTTTTAAATTATGAATGCCAATAAAATTAAATGAGTAATTGTAAATAGTTTATGGTTGCTTCTGTGAATAATTGTTGGAATTGAGTTGAATCATAGCTGTGATTGATGATGTTGTGTATTTTGAAGTTATACTTGCTGTTAGTACTTGTTGATGATGATTTTGAGTATGGAATATTGAGATGGCTGCTGTAAATATATTTGATGAATCATCACTTGAGATGCTAAAGAATGGATGAGGTTATAATATGGTTATGTTGCACCTATGATGTGAAATCGTGATATATTGAATTAATAGTTCTTGGGCAACTTCGTTAAGTCAAAAGAAGGTTAGAAATGTGGTTTTAGATGATTCCTAGGCTTAAATATATGATTTGGTATGTGAGGTTATTGGAAATATTTTGTGCAGAATTGATGCAGAAAGCTGCTTAACTGGCAGCAGAACGAATGACTTTTTGGGAGCAGTCCAGACCTAATTTTTAGATGAAAGTATTTTTCTGTAAAATTTTAGTGTGTCTTGAATATTCCATAAAAATTTCAGGGAATTTGGCCAAGTGGTTTGGAAGAGATGATTTTTTGAATTTTAGTGGTCATTGCAGATTTTTCTGGTTTTCTGGTTCTGCAGTACCAACTTCCAGACGCTATAACTTTTAATTTAAATAGAATTTTGAGTTGATTTCAAAATAATTTTAAAGATCTATCAGTCTATTTTAAGTGAGTATAAGTTTCATGTTCATATCAATTTTGAGGACTTAGATAAATCCCTTGGAAGGTCGGTTGTTTGCTGGAAACTTTGAACTGGTTTATGAAAACAGGGTTCCACTTCCAATTGATAGTTACAAGGTTTTTAAAAAACCTTTTCAGAGATACAGACAGGATGGCTAATCAAAAAGCTATGGACGAATAGAAGGCTTGTTTGGCTTGTTGCTTCTGGGTTTATTTTCCCTCGCCCTTGATGTTGTAAAGTGTTGTTTTTTTACAGAGGGGTAGGTTGTATTTAAGTCTTGTATGAATAATTATTATGTAATCAAAAAGCCCTTTGCATATGGCCGCTAGTGCAATTGCATGTTGAAAAACATGTTCAATGAAAATTTTTTGGACATAAACAATAGATTTTTATGATTGAATCCATATCTTATATATCAATACGATAATTTTTATTTTGATTTGTGGTTTACCACTAAAAATAAAGTTATTTATTTTCATAATATAAGTGAAATAGTAAAAACTTAGAGATGGTCATATGAAGAAGACAAAGAAATGCTTAAAAATGTGATTAATCCCATGGCGAGAAAGCCTTCAATAATTAATTCACAATAAACTAAAAACATGAAAAAGAATCATTACAGTTTACAAATTCCTAACAAATAGACTATTTTATTAGTGAGGATTAAAAATACAACTTTGTATGATATAACATAAAAGTAATAAAATCAGGAATGTTCGCCATGTGGGTAAAGTTTTAAAGAGCATTGATGTAAATTATATTTCAAAATTTATGTGCTTAATATCTTTTATTAGTGATGTTATTATTAATTATTGTTTTAAAATACTATGATACTTGGGCTTCTGGCCGTTTAAACGTAAAGTAAAATTATTTCTAAATCATTTAATTATATTTAATAGACTATTATTTTTTAATTAGACGGTATAAAAAATGTATGCTGAATACCCTATTCACAATTAAATGAAGAGGATGCAGAAGTAACTTCTGGACGCCTCTTCTCACCCTATAGTATGTTTTCTATCTTTAACTCATCCTTTTCATCTTTCGTCTTTCACCCCATAGTAAATTTTCCATCTTGTAATCACTCCTTTCATCTTCCGTCTTTCCTTTTTCTTGTTACAGAAATATGAGAAGTCAGGCTTTATGAAAAATTACTTCAGAAATAATTAATGTGAAACCCATATACATGATGACCTTTGATGTATCTAGTTTCTAAATTTTCTATAAATGGATAAAATTATTTCCAGTTATCACCGTGGAATTTGAATGTCTTACAGTCATATATGTGTATTGCTTTTTCTACTAGTAATTATGTCTTCAAGAGGAACTAACAACTCCATTTCAAAAAAAGTCATAGCCGAAAGCAATCACACACCTCAATCACCATCTGATGACATTGGAGAAAACCTTGGCAGCGCTCAACAAAAATCAAATGTAACAAAAGCACAAGTGAAGAACACTCTGATGGAGGCCATCGAAATTTCGTCTAGGTTGGAATACACTTTAATTGATTCTATGAATTTAAAATTTTTTTCCGTATTTTTCTTAAGAATTTTGATATTTACTTATTTATTTATAATGGTTTTCAGTCTCAATGAGGGCGTCAAGATGGTAGAAAATAAGGAGGAATTAAAATCTAAAGTAGTGGATGTGCCAGGTGAAACCATCTTTAACAAGGTGATCTTCAATCTCTTCTGAGATTGTTATGTTGAATCCACTAAGTATTGGTCGGTCTTCAATTAATTCATCGGACAATTAGTTGATTAAACGTCTATAGCATTTCGTGGAATACTAATGTAATCATTTTCTTATGACTTTCCAAATATTTTGTAGGAGAATAAAGGTGAAAAATATGATGCGCTCAACTCACAAATCATGAAGATGCAAGAAGTTGTCACTAACTTGCAAAACATGGCCTCTGTCAATCAATCTATGATGCCAATGATGCCTTACTTTCACCCCATGCCGTCACAATTTTATAATCATTTGGGAGGATTTAACCCAAGCTCACCTCCTTATCCATCGCTTTCAATGCCAATGACCATGTCTCCATATGCAAGTCCCTTTAAAAACCTTTCTTCTGAGCAAGCCATGACAGACACGATAATAAACAAGTTGGCCACTCCCCCGGTTGAACAACCTTCTTTTAAGAGAAAAAAATCTTTTCTCGGTGTGAAGAAGACTAATCCTAAAATTTCTAGAGCCCAGTCATCCAAAAAATACATGGTAAACAATTTTGTATAGCAGATACTCCATCAACTGATGTTGTCAAATCATTGCTGAGTAACGCATCTCCTACTGGTTATCATATAAATCAGAGGATGCCAGGGTTTACAAAACTCCAACCGAGAAATCTTGGGGTTGAAGCTCCATTTGTGAGTGTCAATTGCTTAAGTTTTATTCGTCCAAACACTTTTGAAGATTTTCTAAATCTTGAGTTATTTTAAATTTCGAGGCTTAATTTTTGTTACCTTTTATTTTTCTTAATAGTGGCTACCAGTATTGTTTGCACCGCCAACTACCATGGAATTAGATGACACTGAAATCATGGTTGCAACCTACATATTTGGAACAAATAAAGATAATGAGTTTGGGAGGTAACTTATTTTGAAAAAATATGATCTTTATACTTTGTCATCTTACGATCGTATTAGAAGAACAATGCTAAATTATTTTTTTATATTTAATCAAATTGTAGGCAAGAGATATTAGCAAAAGGATGCAAATTTGATGCAACCAGAGATTCTTTTTTTAACTTAATTCCAAAGGGTTGGATTGACCAAACTGTAAGTTATTTTAGTTGATTTAATTTTCGATATCAATTCAATCTCATGATTATTATCATTATCTAACCATGTCTAATATGCATTTAGATACTGGACGTATATGCTCATATGCTAAATGATGAGGAGAAGACTACTTTCGGAGTTTTAAGACATTGGTATATGCCCACAGTCTTTTTGGTAAGCCACGTGTAATTTATAATAAATTTTTTAATCAACATTTCAATAATTGTTAATATTTGTCACACTTGCTTGTATAACGTAATATAAGTGCTCCAAATGCTTATATTATATAAATAAATTGAAATTTTTGCACCAAAAGAAATATATAATTTTCTTCCTCATTCTGTGCAATATTTATATGTAATATTAGTTTGGCAATTTAACATTGACAAAATTATATTCTTCTCATTGTATAGCAAATGGCATTGTCGGGAACTATCCCAAGTAGTCAAGTTCGAGAGGATTATAAAGAGGCATTTATGGGCAAAGTGGAAGTCCTTAGAAAGGTAAAATCATATGATATAATTTCATCTCTACTAAATAAAAATCTGTTCCTTTATTTGTTATGCATGCTTAATAAAGAAAATAATTATCTTTGGTTTCACAACTTTTTTCATCAACATGTAAAGTGTTGAATCTTGTGATAATAAGTTTGTTTTGGATTATAAGTCTTATGACTATATGAGACTTCACATTGAAGTCACTCCCGTGATAGAAACTTTAATACTTTTCATAAATAGAATTATATTTTTAAACCATCACACTCAAAACATAATAATTATTTCTTGTATATATGTACAGATTTATGTGCCTGTTAATGAAGATAATCTTCATTGGTATCTTGTTATCTTCAACATGAATCAGTGTCAAGTAATTTTGTTGGATTCCAACCCAGATCTTAAGAAGAAAGCAAGTAAAATATTCAGCATTAAGCAATTGGTATATCATTTCTGTATTCAAACATTTATGACATCAATTTTACATCTTCATTTATACTATTTTTACCATTTATAAAAACACTAATTCAATGTTAACCACGTATTAGGCTTTGTACCTTGAAGGGATGCTTCAACATGACTCTTTCTATGACTTTGAGAGTACAATTAGGTCTAAGGTGTCTGAGTTTTCCATTTTGGAAGCTCTCGGAATAGGAAGACAAAGAAATGACTCGTAATTTTCTAGCTCTTTATTTGGTTTGTCAAGTAATCTTTTTCCTTTTGTCACATTGTCTAACTAGTACTTTTTTTTTTCCATATAAAATTTAACATAGCTTTGATTGCGGTATTTGGGTAGCAACTTGGATGAAGAACTGCATTTGGATTGATGATTACAACATTTATGTAAGTTACAACACATGATAAATTTCTAATTGTTTAATTTCTAATTACATAAGTGTGACTTACTACTGGTTTTATGATTTGAAGGTTGATGATGCAACTAGGATACGCATTGCTATAGATTTGATCATGAAGTCATACAATCTGAAAAAAAAAACACCATTATCAAGGCTGCTAAGAAGAACTTCAAAAAAATTGAGGAAAAGAGCAAGAATTTAGTTAAAAAATAAGAGTATATGTTATTTCTGATTGCATCAGTTGAAAAAATTCTAAATAAATTATGTTAACTATAAATGATATAAATAAGTTATTTTGGTGCTAGTACTTTTGTAATGAGACTTTTTTTTGTGGTAGCTATCTATTGTTATAGAATCTTTCTATATAAATTAACATCTATAACAATCCTATATATTTATATTTTGGAATATTGAATTTTCTTTATTTTGTAAGAATGGATTTTGTTATGACAGATTTTTTTTATAGAATGTTTCAACCATTTTTATCATTCAAAGAAATTTCTACTGATTAAAGACTATAAAAATCAACAATAAATAAGGGTATGTTTACAAATTTTTAATGTATATATCACTTTAAATTTCTGGTAAATTTGTGTACCAATTCTTATTGAATGGTTAGGCCGCTCGAAATGAACATCACATCTATATAATCAAGTATAAACTAATAAATCATAAACAGGAGATTATAATCATTAATACCAGAAATTTTATATGAGCTATAACCTGTATCTATGTTGTACGATTATTAAGAATTGTTACTATTAATTTTTTTTCTACTACTCTTTGAAGTACTCTTTGTTTCTGTAATTCTAAATTAATGCTATCGAAGGAAAAAAAATTGGAAAAAGAAAATCAAATGGAACTGGGACAACGGATATGTTTATGTATTCAATGAATTGGTTATTCCATCAATCCAGAAGTTTGGACCTGATATGATTGTTTTGACAATTGGACTAGACTCCAGTGCAGTAAGTTCTATTTTTTATTTTCTTTAGGTTCATGATTTATACTCTTGCCATAGTTAGCATTTTCACCTATTTTTAACCCCTCAACCAAATATACCCTTAGAAATTATCTGTTTCATTTCAATCACAAAAAAGATTGTTCTCATCAATTACAGCAGAAGTAAAGTTAGTTTTCTTTCACAATTAAATCCTTTAAATAAGATATTAAAAAAATACTTCTTGTGTAAAATTTCCTTCTACAGACTTCAATTGAATGGAACATGACAATGTTAACAGTAGTCAAATCACATTATCTTTACTTTTTCCCTCGTTATCTAACAATAAAGAATCTTTACTTACTTTATGTGCCTCAGTTTGATCCAAATGGAAGGCAATGCTTAACAATGGAGGGTTATAGAAAAATTGGGAAGATTGTTCATGATCTTGCAAAACAGCACAGTGATGGACACCTTGTAATTGTTCAAGAAGGTGGATACCATGTTACATATTCAGCATACTGTTTACATGCATTTCTGGAGAGTCTTCTCAGCCTAGCATCATTGCCTCCATTGCCAGATCCTATTGTTTATTACCCTGAGAATGAACCATAAACACTAATAATCAGAAAACAAACATCAATCTGCCATTAACCTATGTATGTTACACAACCAAGAATCAACAATTCAACATCATTAATCAGATTCATAAACAGATATAACATAAACATCAATAATATTATTTTTTTAAGTGTATTTAATTCTTTTTTTTTGTATTTTTTATATAATAATTTTTATTGTACTCTATTTTAGTATATTATAATTTTTTATTATGTTATAACAAAAATGAATATTTATTTATGAAATTAAAAATCACATAAAAATTGACAACTTTTTAAATATTTTTTATAGTAAAATATAATATTTATTTATTAAATTAAAAAATATTTAAAATAACATATTTTGGTACTCTCTTTAAGTACTCTTACTTTTATTTTTATTATTATTTTAGATTCTATTTTTTACAACTTATATTTTTATTATTATTTATAATTAATTTTTTATTTAATTTATCATTTCTAATTGGAATAATAATACATATTATAAAAAATTAAAATAGTAAATAATGCACAAAAATTAGAATAATTGTTTTAATATTCTCAGTATTTATTTAGAAAAAATTATGAAAAAACCTATAATAACTAGTAACAAACCTAAACGTACGTTGAGTAAAGTAAAGGCAGAAGTTATAATTTCTTACTTCTAGTGAATGAGCTTTTGGGATAATGTTAAAACGCACTTTTATCCTCTTCAACGTGTTTCACAAACACACCCTAAGTCATCCCAGCAGAGTTTGAGACTATATTACTCCGTCTCCAAACAACAAACTAAGAGTGCCTAAACAAATCATATAGAATATAGATTAATAAATTTTTTTTCTTACATTTTGTTGATTTTTTTCCTATTCTTAGATTCTTGCACAAACACAGAATTGAAGATTGCTATATAGTTTCTGGAGATGACTGTGTAGCAGTGAAGAGTGGCTGGGATGAATATGACATAAAGTTTGGTATGCCAACAAAACAACCATAAACACTAATAATCAGAAAACAAACATCAATCTGCCATTAACCTATGTATGTTACACAGCCAAGAATCAGCAATTCAACATCATTAATCAGATTCATAAACAGATATAACATAAACATCATCAATCTGCCATTAACAACATAACATAAACAGATTTATAATCAACAATTCAACATCATTAATCAGTTACTCACTCGCTTAATTAAATTAAAATCCACTTGAATAACAAAAAACACAGAGATAATGGGTTTCAAACTTTCACTTCACCAACGCAGAGAAGTGAGGAGATACCAACCTGTTCGAGCACGGCGAAGCAGACTCTGGCGAAGGGGAGGAAGCAGTGACGGAGAGGAAGCACCGACAGAGCAAGGAGCTGCGATGAAGAACCTGCGAGGCTGCGAGCCAAAACGCGACGTGCAGGGAGGTCGTCAGAGCCGCACCGTGTCCGGCGAGATGAAGACGACAAGACGGCCGGTGGTGTTGGATCTTGGAGGGGTTGTTGGCTTGCTGCCTCACTGGGGAATCGGTGCCGTTGAGGGGATTAGGGTTAGGGGGAATTGGTGCCGTTGAAGGGATTGGGATTAGGGAAGAAGAGGAAAATCAATTTTTTCTTTTTCTTTTTTTTTTAATTTATTTAAAGTTTACCATGTATGGTGATTTGATTTAATCAGAGTTAAAACGTATGTAGAGTGTATTAAGTTATGTATATATAAAGTATATAATACATGTATTAAATTCAATTTTTTTAATTTTTAAAAATTAAAAAATTCTTTGCTGACTGGAATTAATGAATACATTTGTCAACACTTAATTGAAACATGTAGGAAGGGTATGTAATACCCTTAAACTAGTTGGGTATGGAAGAAATCACCATATATATATATATATATATATATATATATATATATATATATATATATATATATATATATATATATATATATATATATATATATATATATATATATATATATATATATTACTTTTATGTATATTTTTTTATAAATTTTCCTATTTTTGTATTACAGATAATGGATAAGGAAAAAATAGATAAAAATTAATTTTTTATATTATAAAAATTTAATATACATCATAATTCTTTTTTATATTATAATCACAGGAAATAACTATGCTATCAATTATCAAAATAATTGTCAATATAAAATATATATTAAAAATATATTAAATTATATAAATTATCTCTTCCCTTCTCTCATTTGATTCATTGGCAAGTTTAATTTAACCCTAAGTCATCATCGTCCATACTTTATTTCCGAATTCCTAGCCATAAAAATTATATAAATTATTCAACTATATTAGTTAAATATGTATTAAAATTAATTATTAATACAAAATATATATTAAAATATAAAATATATAATAAAAATAAATTAAATTATAAATATATTTATACATAAATACAACTAATTTAATATACTAATAATATTTTGTGTTTATAAAAAAATATTAAAATATTATTAAAATTTATTATTTTTAGTTATTATTTAGTCATTAATTCAACTTTTTTAAATTAGTTCTTTTAGTTTAGTAATCTACCCACATATTATATTAATAACTAACGATAGACAAAAACAATAAACTTGAATGGTCTGAATACAATTTTCTAATCAACTAATACCATACGCTATTGAAAAAATAAATAAATTCCCGAAATAAAAAAAAAAATTTAGTCCAGTATAATGTGATGGAAAGCTAAGCGGGCGAGCGAGGAAAATAAAGCATAGTATGTAGAGAGAACGGGAGTGGCGTGAGGGGACATGTATGAAAAATGATTTGCCATCGAAGTCAATTAATTAATCACAGTAATACAGTGGATTCTTAAGCGTGATTAATCGTAATGGTGGTGATGAGAAATGTAACGCGCTGCGGAGCGAGCGTGAAGAGTAGTGAGGGTGAGGTCATAGTGTGAATGTGATTGTGCTGGCCAGGGAATACAAAACCTTTGGTAATGCCAATTTGTTTGCTTCTTTCCCCATTTCCACCATTTCATCCTCAAAACCCTGCAGTTTCATTTCATACTTCCCTTCGGACACGCACACGCTCTCTCTTGTTACCCAATAAATAAGAATAAGAATAAGAATACATATAGAAATAGAAAATCCTTCCATCGATTAATGAGAATTGTTGAGATGGCTGGAAATTGCTAGGGCATCGTCTTCTTGCAAGCTGGCAAACAAGTTGTGGGAGAGAAGTAGCAGTGATGAGGGTATGGCAGGGTTCAGCACCAACAATAACAATAACGAAGGAAGAGATCACTTCAATTTAGGGCGCTTTGTTCCACATCTTTTCAATCTCCACCTCCAAACCCCTAACAACAACAACAACAACAACAACAACCCCTTAACGCATCACCACCACCACCAACAACAATTCAACTCTCCTCCTCCTCCTGCACCTGCTGAAGCTGACGGTGATGCTGCTGGTGGTTCAAGAAGCGGAGGAGTATCCGCTGAACCCTCAACTGGGCGCCGTCCGAGGGGCCGTCCAGCAGGATCCAAGAACAAGCCCAAACCGCCTATCGTAGTCACGCGGGACAGCCCCAATGCACTCCGCTGTCACGTGCTTGAGGTCTCCGCCGGGGCGGAGCTCCTCGACGCACTCTCCACCTACGCTCGCCGGAGGGGGAGAGGCGTTTGCGTCCTCAGCGGCACTGGCACCCTCGCTAACGTTACGCTTCGCCAGCCTGGAGGCACAGTCGTAACCCTTCACGGAACCTTCGAGATCCTCTCCATCACCGGGACGATTCTCCCGCCGCCTGCTCCACCTGGATCCGGAGGGATTTCGGTGTACCTGTCCGGCGGGCAAGGGCAGGTGGTCGGAGGGAACGTGGTGGCTCCTCTTGTGGCTTCAGCTGTTGTGGTTCTGATGGCTGCTTCGTTTGCAAATGCAATGTTTGAGAGATTGCCTTTGAACTTGGACGATGGTGATCCTCGTGAGGACGATGACCACTTCAATCACCAACGACAACCTGCAGCATCGCAATCCTCTGGCGTAACTGGCCAGATCGCCGATGGCGCCAGCAGTGGTGGTCGCGCTGTTTCTTTCTTCAATTCGGCTGCAGGTGTTGGTGGTGGAGGAAGGGGTTTGAACGGCAGAAGCGGCTATCCCTTGTCGCTTCCCAGCGGCGGCGATCTATTTGGATGGGGCGGTGGTGGTGGTGTAGGTGCAAGTGCAGCAGCGGCGATCAAGCCTCCACCGTTCTAGCTAATAACTTATATGTATATGTATATCTATATCTATATATTTCTATTAATATATAGTATTGTGGTGGAACAATATACATGTGATTTGGAACACATGTAAAATTAAGTAGGTTAAATAATTTAACCTGATCATGAATCTGTGTGAGTTACTGTGTTTCCCTCTTTCAATTCTGAGTTTAATTTCTGGTACTTAAATGCTTCCCAATATTTTATATCTTTGACCTTAATTAATTTCTGATCTCATCAGCTTGCTAGTTTATTTATTAAAAAATTAAATAAAAGAATCTTATAATCATCATATATATTTAAGTATTGAGACAGGAGTATTATTTTATGTGCATCTTATGATTGTTATTATAATATTGAGAACTTAGTCCCACAGCGCCGCTGGTTTGTCTCCTGAAGAATCAATCATATAGTGGCTTCTCCATCATCTATCTTTGTTTTTGTTTAATTGATTATGTTTTTCAGTTTAATTTTAATTTAGACGCCTCTAAACAGGCACGGACAATATTATTTTATTTCTAATGATACTATAATAATATTAATTTGTTGATAACTCTATTATATGCCCTACTAGATAGGTCGTATAATTAAGTGTAAGTGTGTAACTAATAATTAATCATCGCACTTGTTCAGTTAGGTTATAAGATCAGGAAGCACTGAAACCTCAAATTGCAGATTTATTAATTTGTTGATTCCATGTGCTTTGCGTTGATGCTCTAAAGCACCAACGGAAAAGCATGTTCCTCTTTGCACCAAAAACGTAACCCTAGTTCTTGCTATACTGTTATATTCTATACTTTGGGAAGCAAGGTATAGTAGAACTTCCAACTGAAAGTTTGACCAAATTAAGTCTTAAGGCTAAGACTTACACCCTTAATTTGCATTGAAGAAGAACTTTCTTCTGTCAGTTACTACTTATACTACACCACAGAATTATCTCATTATACTATTGTTTTCCTTACGTCTATTTTATATTTTATTTTAACGTTTCGCATTTATTAAAACTATTTTGCATAGTGGATGGGTTTGTTTTCCCGAGAGAAACAACCACTTAACTCATTTGCATACTGTAACCTCTGGAGGAAAAGAAAACCGAGGAATTATTGGAGCTGCCTGTGACATTGAAATTTGAGTAGAGTATAAAAATATATTCTTGGAACTGGGAATGAATATGCATCTCATCTTATTTCTTTAAATGGTTTATTTTATTATTTCCTGATCGAAACTGGTTTTAGTTAAAGGTTGAGCTTTTTAGATTTTCATTTCATTCATGTCCCCAAGATTGCTGTCTGAATTTCAGTTTTACAAAAAACATTAGTTAATTATATTTGCCATGTATGTGTTGTGCAGAGTGTAGACACACACATACGCATGGCATAGACAAATGTTATATTCACAAGGTACTCCTTAATCAGCATAGCATGCTTTAATTTTGGCCTTCATATACTTCCACTAATTGAGTAGCAAGAAAAAGAAAGGAACCTAAAAAGTGATGCATGCAATAGACATCTATATTCACTGTCAACAATTTGGGAATAGGCAGTATTATGTAGGTTAGCATTTGTTTTTTACTTTTCTTGGAAATACTAAATCATTTTGGGCTTGTCTTTTTTTTGCCTGGTTAAGGAGCAAAGCTATTACGTGGTCTGATATTAGTTCATTTGTATAGTAATACATGTTGAAATTTTGATTATGACTAATTATACCTACTACTAAATTTCTGCACTAATATTGAAGTTCATAACAAGATTTTTGAAGTCTATATATATTATAAAAGGAATGTTATAGCATTATGTTTGTGTACACCTCTCCTATATCACACCTTTCAATTTTGATGTTAAATGATTCACACGAAATGAAAGAAGACAAAAAAAAAGCTTTACTATTTTTATTTAAGTATGCTTAAGCTTTCACTGTTTTACTTTAGAAGAGCTTAATCTAAAACAGAATATACAAAAAAATAGTGTAAATATCATTTCTCTATATATTAGAGAGTTTTAATTTGACTCTCCACTATGAAATTTGAGGTTTCAAATTTAAAAATTATATAAACTAATGTTTTAAACTTTAAAAGATTATATTAATTTTGTTAAAATTTTGAACATTTAGTTGTTATGAAATTATTTAGACTTTCAAATCATGAAAAAACATAAATTTATGATATTAAAATCCTAAAAGATTTTGCTCCTTTTGTAGGGGTTTGAAAACCCCTATTACTACAAAATTATTTATATTTCACATACTAAAAAATATATAACTTGGGATTTTAAATCCTAAAACAGAATTTCTTTTGTAAAGCATAAAATTATTTAGAATTTTAAACTCTAGATAAATAATTCAGAGAATTGAATGAAACCCTAAAAAGTATATTTATTTTGTGAGATTTGAACTTTGAAGTTTGAACCCTCGCTACTATTAAAATTATGTTAGAATCTTAAACTAGAAAATAAATAGGTTTAATTAAGTTTTGTATTCCTATAATAAAATATCCGTTTTATATTTTAATCCCTATAAAATTTTTCATTTGAGTTTGATTCCAGTAAAATTAAAACGTTTTTGGTCCTTATAAAATATTCGTTCTTGTTTTAATTGCAAGCGCTAGATTTTGGTCCCCATAAAATACCCATTTTGTTAATTGCTAACATAACAAGTTAAATGTTAATATAGCACATCTTGCTATATCAACATTTTAGTTTGCCATCCATTATCTTCACAAACTAACACCAACAATTAAATTAAAAAAAAAATCTAAATTTTACTAAAGAAAAATTTTAAGTACCAAAACAAAAACCCAGATATTCTATAGTGACCAAATTTTTTATTTACAATTTTAATCCAAAAAATGCTCATTATATGTTAAGCCCCACTATTGTATAATTATTTAGGATTATTAATGTTTTAAACATAACTAAATATTTATATAAATATGTCTTTATGTAAAAATTAAAACTAATATAAATATATTATATGTTAAATAAGTTTGTTAGATATACAAACCATTTAATAATTTTTAGCTATTATATTTGCATGAAAATGTTTTCATACAAATATTTACATCAAACACAAATAATCTGTTCTTTTTGTGGAATTTTAAACTCTTCTATAGTATGTAGAGTTGCGAATCCTAAAAACCTATAAAACTTCCTTAAGAACGCGCTTTTGGTCTTTTCAGGAGTTCTTTAACCACTCACTACTAGTGATGCTGCAGCGAAAAATAAAGTATGAACAGGCAATTGTACTTGCGCACAGGATATGAAGATAATCAAAGCATATATATTGCATCCGTGAAAATGTAATTTAACAGTAAAAATAAAATAAAAATGAAAAAACAATAATAACAGTTGGGTGGCAGTTTCCGCTATTCCATACATAGTGATGCCCTGGTTGTAGAGCACATTTCAAGTCCTGAGTGATGAACTTCAAGAAGCCAACCAATGAAAGGAGAAAAGTTACACAGCTCCCTGCTCAAAGGGAACACGTACAAACAGTCGGCCATGCAAACTAACTACAGCAGATGTCTGAAGCGGATCAATTCTTGCAGGTAAGTTCACAACCTGGAACAAGAAACAAATATTTAAAGTGAAGAAGTTAATTAAAATATTGCCGTACTAGCATTATAACTTTTACTACTACTGTCACCATTAAGGTATTCGCCCGAAAATAGAATTATGTCTAGACTCTGTTATGGATACATAAGATTCACCTTCTTGAAAGGGGTAATTCCCCATGGATTGTCAACATGTTCTGGGAGACCAGTTATAACTAGACGACCAACTGGATCAGATTGGACTCGCACCTGCGGATTGGTTTAAATCTAGTTAGCAGTTAAAATTTACACCAAATAAACAGGCAATAGACAATTTCGATAAGTGGAAACGAAATACTCATTTTACATGATATCATGGTACTGCTATTTATTGTTTAGCGTTTACAGACAAAGAACCAAAGCGATTACCTCCTCGCGAAGGAGTCCAGGAACTAGTGCATAAACCTCAAAACAATCCTTCTGTACATAGATACAACAAACATTCCATGTTCATTTATTTATCTATTTACTTCAGAAGGGAGAGAAAATCAGGCAAGTGATCTGTCAAAAGGACAGGGATAGTCGAAGAATAAAAAAGGAAACCGACTTACAGTTTCTCGCACATTGACCTTCACCCAGTCTGCTGGGGGTCCAACATCTACAACTGCCGTGACCAATCTGCCAGATGAAAATCATTAGTCACAAACTTGAATGAAATGCATACATATCTTTTTTGGCTTCAAAGTAGATACTACAAATTATAAATGGTTAAACTGATAAAGAAATCAGCAGTAATAGTAAATGCCAAAGGGTAAAATTTTACTAGTCTGTTGCTTCAAGTTAACAAAACCTTCCATGAAGAAGGACATAGATATAGAAACCTTGGGGAACGAGGGGTTTACAATACCATGAAAGGAGAAGTCTCAAGATATGGGCAGGGTAGTTTGACTGTGACACACTGAATTGTGTTGTATTGTTAATTCTTTATTTTATTGTTATGTAAAGGTGTAAACCAAGAAATCTAGTAGAAAAATGGTATCTGTTTATTCTGTAATAACAAAAGTACTTTTAATCAACATCTTATATTTTATAAAAAGATATCAATATTAGAAGTTATTAAAGAGAGAACTTTAGGCACTTGCTACTAACATGAACAAAGATCATGGATGGATAAGGCCGAACAGTGACACAAAAATAATGACTATATGGAAAAGACTATAGATCAATCAATTCAAAAGACAAGAAACTTAACTGTCTATCTCCTTCAATATTTGCAGCTTTCCCAGCATGCTCAAGAACAGATGGTGTCCTGTGTTTATTTAGCATACCTAATTCATCAAATCATGTAGAAGGAGCTCAAAATCAATTTGAATAACAATTGGGTATGTTGTTAAGAAAATAAACAAATAATGATTTATCATGCATATAGAGAGCATACCAATACTTTTGAGGTTCTTTTCTCGTTTCGGAGTAGAATTGGAGTTCTTATCCTATGCAAGAGAATTACACAAGTTCTAATGATAAAACAATTGCCATAAAACAATCATGTATATATAACTATATACGCAAATACACAACAAATAAGAATGCAAAGTTTATAGGTCTCAACAGACCTTAATAACTGGCTCAGCAACCTCACCATATCCAAGAAGGCGCTGGGCATGCCAACCTTGCATTGCACGTGCTGCCGCATCCCTTCGTGCCCTGCCAGAGCCAGAGCCTGGAGCCTGGTAAACAGCAGTCTGCAAAATTAAATTATTATAGCTATATATATAAACAATATGTCTTATCAGGTAAGCAGCTATTTTGTTCAAACCCATTTATATGAAGCACAATTGCTTCACATGCCAACTTGAGTCTCTTGTAAGATACAATATAATTAAGGAAAAAGAACAAGCTTAGTCAGTTTCATAACTTATTAGGCCCATTGCTTGGCAAAAGGAAAACAAAAGGTGGTTTGCAATTAAGAACTAGCAAAAAAATAAATAAATAAAATAAAATAAAATACAAACCTCTTTTTCCACACTTGAAGATTGATGAAATGATCCAACAGGGAGCTGTAGCTCCCCAATTTCTCTCTTATACTTTTCAT
Organism: Arachis stenosperma; assembly: GCF_014773155.1. Lineage (NCBI taxonomy): Eukaryota > Viridiplantae > Streptophyta > Magnoliopsida > Fabales > Fabaceae > Arachis > Arachis stenosperma. The sequence continues at coordinate 358,566 of NW_026651371.1, forward strand.
ACTCTAAAAGTGCCTGACATAATTGAAAAAACATCAGGAATAAAGTAGATCAACAGATCATGCAAGTTGCATAGAAAAGGTATCAGAACTCAGAAGTGACATGGGAATGGCACAAGGCAGTAAAGGATACATAATGGTAACTCTGTTTAGTTTCATTTGTATTGGAGAAGTCCTGTGACAATGACAGCTAATGTGATGGTAAGGTGAACAAGAGACAGGATACAGATTAGTTTCTTTTACATTTAAAGAGTGGGAGACAATGAAGTAGACAACAATTCAAACAAAAAATGATATATGTGTCATCAGATGTCTTGTTAAAATGTAGTCTATTTTGGTATCAACAATAGCTAGAAATTCTATCAAATTCATGAATGCTTGAAATATTAAACATGCAGTCTTACCAATAATTAGAGATGACAGCTATTTATTATGCAAAATTCCTTGAAAAAATGAACATTACCTTCTCATAAAAGATTCTAAACGTCCATGAGACTGTAGTGCAAGTCCTGCGAGAGAAATGTATTCAATGTCCCAATGAGCAAAGGATATGGCGTTGAGATGAATTCTTGAAGGCTATTTATCTCTTAGAAACTATTTATGCTAATATGCTAATGCTAACAAGCAGCTGCAACAAACGACATATTGCTCACATGGTATTTATTACTGGTAGTAAACAGCACAAAAGCCAGCTATGGGGCTATGCAGGCATAGTAAGATACAGGGAACACTGAAGACACAAGAGGTGAGCATGCTCCGACACTCTTTTATTACAATCATATATATAATCAGGCAAATTTTCATTTCTTTCCTTCCAAATACATATCAATCAACCCATGATGTAAGATTGAAGTATTTCATACACAATCCGTGAAAACTAAACTCAGTATATGATGCTCTGGCTGATAGAAGATGATGCACAAGTGACAAAAAGAAATTAGTCAATTTAAGGAACACAATGCCCTATTCCCTATCCTGCCACAAAACTATAAAACAACAGACTTACTTGGGTGGATGGAAAGACTCTCCTACTTGCCGCCACAACTTGGATCCAGTTACCTGCATAAAAGAGTAGGTTAGATTAGTTCTGTCACCCATTAGAATGATTAATTAAAAAAAGAAAGGCACAAAACATGTCATCAATAATCATATGTTGTAGAAAAGGCATGGATAAGATTGTGACACTGGAAGAATAGTAGTAAAAGGCAGCCTTGGTTTGAAGTTTACTATATAGACAGCAATATTAAAGAGCATTAGAATGTGAGAACGATGGGGATGACCAACAACAAGCAAAAAAATGACGAAGTATGACTACTAATGTAGGAGATGGATCCATACCACATCGTAGCCACCAAGTTTGATGACAGCTCTCCATAACCTACAAACCATGATAACGTAAGAAATCAACCAACAGAATGGTGAGAAAAACAACAAAAGCTAGTATGTACATAGGAGGAGCAGGCCAAGCATGATTTACAATGCCATTAAGATATGGATTATTCCAATGAGTTGGAAAAGATATGTTACGCACTTGAGGCAATTTAATGGCTCTCCATAAAACTTAGGAGGCTTGAACTCCAAGGATCTCTCTCTATAGAAACTCTCCAGCTCTCTCATAAATGCTTCTCGTTCGGAGTACGAACCAGACTCATCATAATCAGTCATCTGCAGGTAAAACAAAGACAAATACAATCTTTGAAACTTATAATGAATGAGCAACCCAAGTATTCTAGCTAAAATTACCTCAGTATCATGGAGCACGTTTTTCATTTCCCTAACATTCCTCTCTTTAGGCTTCGGAGTGAGCAATTCATGGTGCGAATGGACTTTAAGATCTTGAAAGCGATTCTCATGGCGCGTGTTACTACTATCCGTCTTGGTCTCTAGCACAGAAAGAAGAGCAGAATTGGCATTCTTGTTGTCATCACTTTGCCGATCGAACATGACATGATCCTGTTGGAGCTGAGCAGGGGAGTTGGAATCCACATTCTGATCCTTTTCTGAATGGTGCTGGCGCTGCAAAGCGGCATCGTCATCGTCAACAACCTCCATTTCTGAATTTTCATGAGAGTTCTCAACTAGCCGCTCGGGGCCATCCTCCATGGGTGACTGGAATCCTGAGCTCCACTCAAACACTAAATCATGAGCATCGTGCCGCTAGGGTGTTAACGGAATTCGAGTCGCGGTGTAGAAGAAGACGAGAATTAAAAGCCCTAATAAAAGGAAAAAAGAAAAACGGTTTACGATTTATAAGGGGAACAAACAAGGCCTTGAATGTGAATGTGAATGTGATGTGCTGCGTAGCGTACCTTAGGTGAATTGGCGAGGGTTTGGGGAGTGACAATGTAGCTTGGTTGAATGAAGAGAGCGTGTTTGTGTGAAAGCATGGAATATTGGAAGAAAAGAAGAAGAAGAAGCAGACCTGAGCTGAGCTGAGCTGACCCAACGGTGGTTGGGTTCAGTAGACTTCACTTAGGATTCGTAGTTGCGAGTTGGGACCCTAAAGTAGCCTCCGCAACGGCGGTTAACTTAAAAACGCACCTCCTTACCACCACCGCTCTACGTCACAGATCCACTGTATTCCACCTTCTTTCACCTCAAAAGACCATCTTATCCTTCATTCTGTGTGCTTGCGTTGCAAATTATATTATTTTGAAATTTTATATACGGATTATTATTATTATTATTATTATTATTATTATTATTATTATTATTATTATTATTCTAATTTTTTCAATAAAATATTTTTTATTATTATCGTTTTCATTTATCCTTCTCACTTTAATTGTTTATCTCACTCCACCACCTTGATTACATCTAGGGTGTGTGGTTCAAAAATTAAATTTTATTACCAAAAATATCATTCATAGAATTATAATGCCTAGAAATGAGATTACTTGGAATATAAGATTCCTATATTTGTTTATAAAATTTAATACATTGAAATATTATGTAATAATCTTAAGAATAACTAAATTTTTGTTTGATTTTTTGGTGACTAAATAGAAAAGAAAGAAAAAGAAAGAGACAAAACCAAATTAATTGGCTAGGTTCATATCTAAATCTATTAGATGTTGAAGCTCACTCTATGGTTGGCTCCAATTCGAGTGAATGTACGCGACAGAAGCAGCTGCTTTAGCCATACAATCTGCAACACTATTTGCATTCCTCTGAATTAAAAGAATAGAGACTCTCCAATTCCAATTCATAATCCCTTGTATATGCTTTGCCAAATCCCATTTCAAAATATCCTTACCAAGCATTCTTTGGTTTACCAAGAAAAGAGCTTCTAAACTGTTTCACAAATAACCTCACGAAATCCACTCTCCCAAGCAAGAAGTAAACCTCTCCAAATTGCATACAATTCAGCAAAAAGAACACTGCACACTTCGACTTTTCCAGTGTAACCTTTCAACTAACATCCATCAAGATTGCGAATGATACAACCAAAACCAGCATAGCCAAAAGGAGCAAAACAACTAGCATCACAATTCAATTTAACAGAATGAACTGGAGGTGGAACCCAATGCAAACAAAGAGAAGGAAGAGACAATGATTGATGCATAGCAAAAATAGTGTGAAACTCCCTTACTGAACTACGAATCAAAACTCACCACTTTATTAGCACTCCAAGAATCATCTAGATTAAATAAATCATGATTTCTGCTTCTCCAAATCCACCAGATGGTCGAAAAGAAAAGAAAAACATATCCACTCTTTGCACCTCTGTAGAGCCAATCATGTAAATCCGAGTTATCTGAATACAGGCCTAAAAGGTTCCAGACCTCTTTGGCACTAGGGCACTCCCGAAGACAATGAAGAATGGATTCAGAACCATTCTGACACCGATGACAGGTGCTAGATAAAGTTAAGCCACGACCCAAACGAAACTCTGCCGTAGGAATAGCATTATGAAGACTGAGCCAAATCAAGAACTTGTACTTCTCAGGAATATGCAGTCGCCATACCCACAACCAATTATCATGCTCATTCCAGTCAAACTTTCTTTTGGCTAGCCAACTGTACCCACTCCTAGTTGAGTAGAGTCTAGAAGATGCCACACCCCACGACCAACTCAAACTCTCTCCAGCATTCAAATCCGGATTTTAAGCATTCAAACGCTATTTGACATCTTCTGGAATGATAGAGAAAATATCATGGAGATTCCATTGACTATCTTTCCAAACGTCTCTAATAGTTAAATCAGAGTCAAATAAATGTACAAAAGGGACATCTTGAGCAATTGGGCCCTCAATACTCCAATTGTCAAACCAAAAAGATTGATCAAGTGACCCAACGCACCAAGAGAAGGCATCCTTAAGAGCACCAAAAGCCTTTGAGATACTCTTCCAAACATGAGAAGCATTGCAAGGGACAGGGCCATCTAAAACTCCCTCATTCCTCAGATACTTCGCCCTCAGTAGAGCAACCCAAGGCTTGTCCGATAATGAAAAAGTTGCCAAACCAATTTACCAAGCAAAGATACATTAACACACACAGGATCATTAACACCCAGGCCACCAAATTTCTTTGGAGTGATCACGGTCCCCCAATTAACAAGAGAAAGACCTCTACCATCAACTTGACCCTTCCAAAGGAACTGTCTCATCATAGAAGATAATTTATTGCAAACCCAATTTGGAAAAAAAGATACATGCATATGATAGACAGGAATGAATGCTACAACAAAATTGATCAGGCAAAGTCTCTCGGCTTTATTTAGAAGCCTTCCTTTCCAATTAGCTAATCTTCCCCTCACCTTTTCAATCACTGGTGGACAAAATTATGATCTATATTCTTTAAGTTGTACTCATTGTAAAATTATGGAATTTGAAATTGGCACGAGTGATCATAACTCCGTTCAACTAACCAGCAAGTCTACTGGGTCGTCCAAGTAATAAACCTTACGCGAGTAAGGGTCGATCCCACAGAGATTGTTGGTATGAAGCAAGCTATGGTCACCTTGTAAATCTCAGTTAGGCAGATTAAATTGGTTTATGGTTTCGAAAATAGAAATAAGAAAATAGAAGAAATAAAAGGGAGAGAATACTTATGCAGATTCATTGGTGGAATTTCAGATAAGCGAATGGAGATACTGTATGCTCAAGGACGCCTGCTATCCTCCTGCTTCATTTCAATCCTTCTTACTCCTTTCCATGGCAAGCTGTGTATAGGGGTTCACCGTTCGACGATGGCTACTTTGAATCCTCTCGAGAAAATGGTCCTCTGCGGCTGTCACTCGCATGGCTAATCGTCTGGAGGCATCACACTGGCCGAAGGCTACATCCCATCCTCGCAGTGAAAACTACGCTCACGCGCTCTGTCACAGCACGGCTAATCACTGGTTGGTTCCCGCGCCTACTGGAATAGAATCCCTTGATTCTTTTGCGTCTGTCACTAACGCCCAGCACTTGCGAGTCTGAAGCACGTCACAGTCATTCATTACCGGAATCCTACTCGGAATACCACAGACAAGGTTAGACTTTTCGGATTCCCAGGATCCTACTCGGAATACCACAGACAAGGTGAGACTTTCCGGATCCTCATAAATGCCGCCATCTATCTAGCTTATACCACGAAGATTCTGTTGGGGAATCTAAGAGATACACATTCAAGCTCGGTTGCATGTAGAACGGAGGTGGTTGTCAATCACGCGTGTTCATAAGTGAGAATGATAATGAGCGTCACATAATCATCACATTCATCATGTTCTTGGGTACGAATGAATATCTTGGAATAAGAATAAGAGAGATTTGAATAAAAGAAAATAGAATTGCATTAATACTTGAGGTACAGCAGAGCTCCACACCCTTAATCTATGGTGTGCAGAAACTCCACCGTTGAAAATACATAAGTAAAAGGTTCAGGCATGGCCGAGAGGCCAGCCCCCAAAACGTGATCACTAGATTCAAAATACAATCCAGGATCTGGTCAAAGACTACTAATACAATAGTTAAATGTTCTATTTATAATAAACTAGCTCCTAGGGTTTACATGAGTAAGTAATTGATGCATAAATCCACTTTCGGGGCCCACTTGGTGTATGCTTGGGCTGAGCTTGATCAATCCACGAGCTGAGGCTTCTCTTGGAGTTGAACTCCGAGTTATGACGTGTTTTGGGCGTTCAACTCCGGATCATGACGTTTTTCTGGCGTTTAACTCCAGACAGCAGCATGAACTTGGCGTTCAACGGCAAGTTACGTCGTCAATTTCCGAATAAAGTATGGACTATTATATATTGCTGGAAAGCTCTGGATGTCTACTTTCCAACGCCGTTGAGAGCGCGTCATTTGGAGTTCTGTAGCTCCAGAAAATCCATTTCGAGTGCAGGGAGGTCAGATTCTAACAGCATCAGCAGTCCTTTTGTCAGCCTTTTTCAGAGTTTTGCTCAAGTCCCTCAATTTCAGCCAGAAATTACCTGAAATCACAAAAAAACACACAAACTCATAGTAAAGTCAGAAATGTGAATTTCACATAAAAACTAATGAAAACATCCCTAAAAGTAGTTTAAACTTACTAAAAACTACCTAAAAACAATGCCAAAAAGCATATAAATTATCCGCTCATCACAACACCAAACTTAAATTGTTGCTTGTCCCCAGGCAACTGAAAATCAAATAGGATAAAAAGAAGAGAATATACTATAAATTCCAGAATATCAATGAATATTAATTATAATTAGATGAGCGGGACTTGTAGCTTTTTGCTTCTGAACAGTTTTGGCATCTCACTTTTTCCTTTGAAGTTTAGAATGATTGGCTTCTCTAGGAACTTAGAATTTCGGATGGTGTTATTGACTTTCCTAGTTAAGCATGTTGATTCTTGAACACAGCTACTTATGAGTCTTGGCTGTGGCCCTAAGCACTTTGTTTTCCAGTATTACCACCGGATACATAAATGCCACAGACACATAACTGGGTGAACCTTTTCAGATTGTGACTCAGCTTTGCTAGAGTCTCCAGTTAGTGGTGTCCAGAGCTCTTAAGCACACTCTTTTGCTTTGGATCACGACTTTAACCACTCAGTCTCAAGCTTTTTCACTTGGACCTTCATGACACAAGCACATGGTTAGGGACAGCTTGATTTAGCCGCTTAGGCCTGGATTTAATTTCCTTGGGCCCTCCTATCCATTGATGCTCAAAGCCTTGGATCTTTTTTACCCTTGCCTTTTGGTTTTAAGGGCTCGTGGCTTTTTCTATTGCTCCTTCTTTTTTTTTTTCGCCATTCACTGCTTTTTCTTGCTTCAAGAATCAATTTCATGATTTTTCAGATCATCAATAACATTTCTCTTTGTTCATCATTCTTTCAAGAGCCAACAATTTTAACATTCATAAACAACAAGATCAAAAGACATATGCACTGTTCAAGCATTCATTCAGAAAACAAAAAGTATTGTCACCACATCAATATAATTAAATTAAATTCAAGGATAAATTCGAAATTCATGTACTTCTTGTTCTTTTGAATTAAAACATTTTTCTTTTAAGAGAGGTGAAGGATTAATGAAATTTATTCATAGCTTTAAGGCATGGTTACATACTAATGATCATGAAATAAAGACACAAAACATAGATAAACACAATATTAAAAACCGAAAAACAGAAAGAAATAAAGAACAAGGAATGAATCCACCTCTAGTGGCGTCTTCTTCTTGAAGGACCAATGATGTTCTTTAGCTCTTCTATGTCCCTTCCTTGCCTTTGTTGCTCCTCCCTCATTGCTCTTTGATCTTCTCTTATTTCTTGGAGAATGATGGAGTGCTCATGATGTTCCACCCTTAATTGTTCCACATTGTGGCTCAAACCTTCTAAGGAAGTGTTGAGTTGCTCCCAATAGTTGTTTGGAGGAAAGTGTATCCCTTGAGGCATCTCAGGGATTTCTTGATGATGAGCTTCCTCATGCACCTCTTGAGAACCGTGAGGGGCTTCTCTTGCTTGCTCCATCCTCTTCTTGGTGATGGGCTTGTCCTCTTCAATGGAGATGTCTCCTTCTATGATAACTCCAGCTGAGTAACATAGATGGCAAATAAGGTGAGGAAAAGCTAGCCGTGCCATAGGTGAGGGCTTGTCGGCTATTTTGTAGATTTTATTGGAGATAACCTCATGAACTTCTACTTCCTCTCCAATCATGATGCCATGAATCATGATGGCCCGATCCACAGTAACTTCAGATCGGTTGCTAGTAGGAATGATGGAGCGTTGAATGAACTCCAACCATCCTCTAGCTATAGGCTTGAGGTCCAGTCTTCTTAGTTGGACTGGCTTGCCTTTGGAGTCTCTCTTCCATTGAGCTCCTTCCACACAAATGACCATAAGGACTTGGTCCAACCTTTGATCAAAGTTGACCCTTCTAGTGTAGGGGCGTTCATCTCCTTGCATCATGGGCAAGTGAAACGCCAACCTTACATTTTCCGGACTGAAATCCAAGTATTTCCCCCGAACCATTGTGAGATAATTCTTTGGACTCGGGTTCATACTTTGATCATGGTTCCTAGTGATCCATGCATTGGCATAGAACTCTTGAACCATTAAGATTCCGACTTGTTGCATAGGGTTGGTTAAGACTTCCCAACCTCTTCTTCGGACTTCATGTCGGATCTCCGGATACTCATTTTTCTTGAGCTTGAAAGGGACCTCAGGGATCACCTTCTTCTTTGCCACAACATCATAGAAGTGGTCTTGATGGCTCTTGGAGATGAATCTTTCCATCTCTCATGACTCGGAGGTGGAAGCTTTTGTCTTCCCTTTTCCTTTTCTAGAGGATACTCCGGCCTTAGGTGCCATTGGTAATGGAAAAACAAAAAAAAGCTTATGCTTTTACCACACCAAACTTAAAATATTGCTCGCCCTCGAGCAAGAGAAGAAAGAATAGAAGAAGAAGAAGAAGAAGAAAGTATGGTAGAGAAGGGGGAGTGGTAGGTTCGGCTTAGGTGAAGAAGAAGGGGTTTGTGTTGTGTGAAAATGAAGTAGAAAGGAAGGGTATTTATAGGGAGAGGGAGGAGGTATGTTCGGCCATTTTGGGTGGGAATGGGTGGGAAATTTGTTTTGAATTTTTGAAGGTTGGTGGGGTTTATGGGGAAGAGTGGATGGATGTGAGTGGTGAATAGGGTAATTGGGAAGAGGAATTGAGGTGATTGGTGAAGAGTGTTGGGAAGTGTGGCATGGGGAATAGGAGAGTGTGATTAGGATTAAAAGGTAAGGTGGGAATATGTTAGGTGGGGATCCTGTGGGGTCCACAGATCCTGAGGTGATCCTGTGGGGTCCACAGATCCTGAGGTGTCAAGGAATTCCATCCCTGCACCAAATAGGCATGTAAAATGCCTTCGTGCATCATTCTGGCATTTAAACGCCAATTGGTGCACATTTTGGGCGTTCAACGCCCATGTAAAGCATGTTTCTGGCGTTGAACGCCAGTTTCATGCTTTTTACTGGCGTTCAGCGCCAGTTTTTCCTCTCTGGGCACATTCCTGGCGTTCAGCGCCAGAATGTTGCTTGTTTCTGGCGTTCAGCGCCAGAATGGTGCTCTGTTCTGGCGTTGAACGCCAGCCAGATGCATCTTACTGGCGTTGAACGCCAGCCTGTGCGTCCTCCAGGGTGTGAATTTTTTCTTCTGCTGTTTTTGACTCTGTTTTTAATTTTTATGATTTTTTCGTGACTCCTCATGATCATGTACCTAATAAAACACAAAATAACAATAAAATAAAATTAGATAAATAAAATTGGGTTGCCTCCCAACAAGCGCTTCTTTAATGTCAATAGCTTGACAGTGGCTCTCATGGAGCCACAAGGTAATCAGGTCAATGTTGTATAGTTGCCAACACCAAACTTAGAGTTTGGATATGGGGTCTTAACACCAAACTTAGAGTTTGGTTGTGGCCTCACAACACCAAACTTAGAGTTTGACTGTGTGGGCTCTTCTTGACTCTGAACTGAGAGAAGCTCTTCATGCTTACTCTCTTCTGTCACAGAGGGATGGCCATGTGCCTTAAACACAAGGTAGTCCCCATTCAATTGAAGGATTAATTCACCTCTGTTGACATCTATCACAGCTCCTGCTGTGGCTAGGAAAGGTCTTCCAAGGATGATGCAATCATCTTCTTCCTTCCTAGTGTCTAAGATTATGAAATCAGCAGGGATGTAAAGGCCTTCAACCTTTACTAGCACGTCCTCTACTAATCCATAAGCTTGTCTCAATGACTTGTCTGCCAATTGTAATGAGAACAAGGCAGGTTGTACCTCAATGATCCCCAGCTTCTCCATTACAGAAAGTGGCATAAGATTTATCCCTGACCCCAGATCACACAGAGCTTTTTCAAAGATCATGGTGCCTATGGTACAAGGTATTAAGAACTTGCCAGGATCTTGTTTCTTTTGAGGTAGAATTTTCTAAATCCAAGTATCCAGTTCATTAATGAGCAAGGGAGGTTCACTTTCCCAAGTCTCATTACCAAACAACTTGGCATTCAGCTTCATGATAGCTCCTAAATATTGAGCAACTTGCTCTCCAGTTACATCTTCATCCTCTTCAGAGGATGAATAGTCTTCAGAGCTCATGAATGGCAGAAGGAGATTTAATGGAATCTCTATGGTCTCTGTATGAGCCTCAGATTCCTTTGGATCCTTAATAGGAAACTCCTTCTTGCTTGAGGAACGTCCCAGGAGGTCTTTCCTCACTAGGATTTTCGTCCTCCTCCTCCTTTGTGCATTCGGCCATATTGACTATGTCAATGGCTTTGCACTCTCCTTTTGGATTCTCTTCTGTATTGCTTGGGAGAATACTGGGAGGAGTTTCAATGACTTTCTTACTCAGCTGGCCCACTTGTGCCTCCAGATTTCTAATGGAGGATCTTGTTTCACTCATGAAACTGAAAGTGGCCTTTGACAGATCAAAGACTACATTGGCTAAATTAGAGGTGTTTTGTTCAGAATTCTCTGTCTGTTGCTGAGAAGATGATGGATATGGCTTGCTATTGCCCAGCCTGTTGCGTCCACCATTGTTAAAGCCTTGTTGAGGCTTTTGTTGATCCTTCCATGAGAAATTTGGATGATTTCTCCATGATGAGTTATAGGTGTTTCCATAAGGTTCACCCATGTAATTAACCTCTGCCATGGCAGGGTTCTCAGGATCATAAGCTTCTTCAGAAGCTGCATCTCTAGTACTGTTGGATGCATGTTGCCATCCATTCATATTCTGAGAGATCATGTTGACCTGTTGAGTCAACACTTTGTTCTGAGCCAATATGGCATTCAGAGTATCAATTTTAAGAACTCCTTTCTTCTGAGGTATCCCATTGTTCACGGAATTCCTCTCAGAAGTGTACATGAACTGGTTGTTTGCAACCATGTCAATGAGTTCTTGAGCCTCTTCAGGCGTTTTCTTTAGGTGAATAGATCCACCTGTAGAATGGTCCAATGACATTTTCGAAAATTCAGAGAGACCATAATAGAATATATCTAATATGGTCCATTCTGAAAACATGTCAGATGGACATCTTTTGGTCAGCTGCTTGTATCTTTCCCAAGCTTCATAGAGGGATTCACCATCTTTTTGTTTGAAGGTTTGAACATCCACTCTCAGCTTGCTCAGCTTTTGAGGAGGAAAGAATTTATCCAATAAGGCAATGACCAGCTTATCCCAGGAGTCCAGGCTATCCTTGGGTTGTGAATCCAACCATATTCTAGCTCTGTCTCTTACAGCAAAAGGGAAAAGCATGAGTCTGTAGACTTCAGGATCTACTCCATTCGTCTTTACAGTCTCACAGATCTACAAGAACTCAGTTAAAAACTGATAAGGATCTTCAGATGGAAGTCCATAAAACTTGCAGTTTTGTTGCATTAATGCAACTAGCTGAGGTTTCAGCTCAAAGTTATTGGCTCCAATGGCAGGAATGGAGATGCTTCTTCCATCAAACTTGGACGTTGGCTTTGTGAAGTCACCAAGCATTCTCCTTGCATTATTATTATTTTCGGCTGCCATCTCCTTCTCTTGTTCGAAAATTTCTGAAAGGTTATTTCTGGATTGTTGTAATTTAACTTCTCTTAATTTTCTTTTTAAAGTCCTTTCAGGTTCTGGATCAATTTCAACAAGAGTGCCTTTATCCCTGTTCCTGCTCATATGAAAGAGAAGAAAACAAGAAAAGAAAGAGGAATCCTCTATGTCACAGTATAGAGATTCCTTTATGTTAGTAGAAAAAGAAGGGGTAGAATAGTGAAGAGGGAGATTCGGATTTTGGATGAAGAGAGGTGAAGAGAAGTGTTAGTAAATAAATAATTAAATAGAAGAAGAAAAGAGAAGGGAAAATTTCGAAAATAGTTTTGAAAAAGAGGTTAGTGATTTTCGAAAATTAGAGATAAATGTAATTGAATTTAAAATTTAAAACAATTAATTAATTAAAAATAATTTTTGAAAAAGAAAGAGGCATTTTCGAAAATTAGAGAGAGGGAAAAGTAGTTAGGTGGTTTTGAAAAAGATAAGAAACAAACAAGAAGTTAGTTAGTTGATTGAAAAAGATTTGAAATCAAAATTGAAAAAGATAAGAAGATAAAAAGTTAGATAAGATATTTTGAAATCACTTTTTGAAAAAGATAAATTTTTTTGAAAAAGATAAAATAAAAGATAAAAAGATTTAGTTTAAAAATTTTGAAATTATTTACTTCACTAACAAGAAACTACAAGATAAGATTCTAGAACTTAAAGATTGGACCTTTCTTAACAAGAAAGTAACAAACTTCAAATTTTTGAACCAATCACATTAATTATTAGTGAATTTTCGAAAATATGATGTAAAGATAAGGAAAAGATTTTGAAAAGATAAGATTTTTAAAATTGAAATTTTGACTTGACTTGTAAGAAACAACTAATTTTTAAAAATTTTTGACCAAGTCAACCCAAAATTTCGAAAATTTGGAGGGAAATAAGGAAAAGATATTTTTTTTATTTTTGAATTTTTAATTATGAGAGAGAAAACAACAAAAATACTCAATGCATGAAATTTTTAGATCAAAACCATGAATGCATGCAAGAATGCTATGAATGTCAAGATGAACACCAAGAACACTTTGAAGATCATGATGAACATCAAGAACATAATTTTGAAAAAATTTTGATGCAAAGAAAACATGCAAGACACCAAACTTAGAAATCTTTAATGCATGGAAAATATGAATGCAAAAATGCATATGAAAAATAACAAATAACACAAAACAAGAAAACATCAAGATCAAACAAGAAGACTTACCAAGAACAACTTGAAGATCATGAAGAACACCATGAATGCATGAATTTTCGAAAAATGCAAGAAAAGATTTTTAAAGCATGCAATTGACACCAAACTTAAAAATTGACTCAAGACTCAAACAAGAACACAAAATATTTTTGATTTTTATGATTTTATGATTTTTTTGAATTTTTATTAATTTTTTTTCGAAAATAAAGTTTAGAAAAACGAAAAATAAAAGAAAAATTTTGAAAAAGATTTTTGAAAAGAAAATTACCTAATCTGAGCAACAAGATGAACCGTCAGTTGTCCATACTCGAACAATCCCCAGCAACGGCGCCAAAAACTTGGTGGACGAAATTATGATCTATATTCTTTAAGTTGTACTCATTGTAAAATTATGGAATTTGAAATTGGCACGAGTGATCACAACTCCGTTCAACTAACCAGCAAGTGTACTGGGTCGTCCAAGTAATAAACCTTACGCGAGTAAGGGTCGATCCCACAGAGATTGTTGGTATGAAGCAAGCTATGGTCACCTTGTAAATCTCAGTTAGGCAGATTAAATTGGTTTATGGTTTCGAAAATAGAAATAAGAAAATAGAAGAAATAAAAGGGAGAGAATACTTATGCAGATTCATTGGTGGGAATTTCAGATAAGCGAATGGAGATACTGTATGCTCAAGGACGCCTGCTATCCTCCTGCTTCATTTCAATCCTTCTTACTCCTTTCCATGGCAAGCTGTGTATAGGGGTTCACCGTTCGACGATGGCTACTTTGAATCCTCTCGGAAAAATGGTCCTCTGCGGCTGTCACTCGCATGGCTAATCGTCTGGAGGCATCACACTGGCCGAATGCTACATCCCATCCTCGCAGTGAAAACTACGCTCACGCGCTCTGTCACAGCACGGCTAATCACTGGTTGGTTCCCGCGCCTACTGGAATAGAATCCCTTGATTCTTTTGCGTCTGTCACTAACGCCCAGCACTTGCGAGTCTGAAGCACGTCACAGTCATTCATTACCGGAATCCTACTCGGAATACCACAGACAATGTTAGACTTTCCGGATTTCCAGGATCCTACTCGGAATACCACAGACAAGGTGAGACTTTCCGGATCCTCATAAATGCCGCCATCTATCTAGCTTATACCACGAAGATTCTGTTGGGGAATCTAAGAGATACACATTCAAGCTCGGTTGCATGTAGAACGGAGGTGGTTGTCAATCACGCGTGTTCATAAGTGAGAATGATAATGAGCGTCACATAATCATCACATTCATCATGTTCTTGGGTACGAATGAATATCTTGGAATAAGAATAAGAGAGATTTGAATAAAAGAAAATAGAATTGCATTAATACTTGAGGTACAGCAGAGCTCCACACCCTTAATCTATGGTGTGCAGAAACTCCACCGTTGAAAATACATAAGTAAAAGGTTCAGGCATGGCCGAGAGGCCAGCCCCCAAAACGTGATCACTAGATTCAAATACAATCCAGGATCTGGTCAAAGACTACTAATACAATAGTTAAATGTTCTATTTATAATAAACTAGCTCCTAGGGTTTACATGAGTAAGTAATTGATGCATAAATCCACTTCCGGGGCCCACTTGGTGTATGCTTGGGCTGAGCTTGATCAATCCACGAGCTGAGGCTTCTCTTGGAGTTGAACTCCGAGTTATGACGTGTTTTGGGCGTTCAACTCCGGATCATGACGTTTTTCTGGCGTTTAACTCCAGACAGCAGCATGAACTTGGCGTTCAACGCCAAGTTACGTCGTCAATTTCCGAATAAAGTATGGACTATTATATATTGCTGGAAAGCTCTGGATGTCTACTTTCCAACGCCGTTGAGAGCGCGCCATTTGGAGTTCTGTAGCTCCAGAAAATCCATTTCGAGTGCAGGGAGGTCAGATTCCAACAACATCAGCAGTCCTTTTGTCAGCCTTTTTCAGAGTTTTGCTCAAGTCTCTCAATTTCAGCCAGAAATTACCTGAAATCACAGAAAAACACACAAACTCATAGTAAAGTCCAGAAATGTGAATTTAACATAAAAACTAATGAAAACATCCCTAAAAGTAGCTTAAACTTACTAAAAACTACCTAAAAACAATGCCAAAAAGCGTATAAATAATCCGCTCATCAATCACCGAATGAAAAGAAGCCCTACTGGTACGAGAATGATTAAGATTAACTCCAAGATATCTTCCTAAGTCCAAAGCAAAACGTATTGAAGAAACACTAATAAAAATATCTCTTCTACGAGCAGTCACATTTTTAGAATAAAAAGCTTTAGAATTTTCAAGATTCACTTTCATGCCAGATGCCTTGCAAAAAATGTTAAGAGAATGCATGACCATCTGGACCTGACTCTTTGTAGCCTGACAAAAGAGTAAGAGATTGACGAACGGACTTTTCCTTGGTCTAGAATTTCACAATTAAGTTCTCGTTGAAAGTATAGCTTCTAAACCAACAAGAATCTTTTCGTACAAAAACTTGGTTGTCACTTAAGCAATCCCAATAAAAATAATAACCGAAGTATTTAAACCTCGGATCGTCTCTCAAAGAATTGCAGGGAGGTGAATTTATTATTGGTTATGATTTTTCTGGGAAATTTGGAGTTTGGACAATGGGCACATAAATGTTTATAAATTGAAGCAATGAAAATTAACAAGAGGTTTTATGTAATTAAAATAAATAAAAAGCCTTGACCAGGAGAAGATTAATCTGAAGTTCTATCCCTGTTGGATGTTCCCAAGTGTAATGGTAAGAGGTTTCTACTTGGTTATCCTTTATTGATTTAAGGAAAGTCAAGTAAGTTGGGAGCCAACTTCTATTCACAAGTCCTAATCCTCTCCCTTGGGAAGGGTTAGTGTTAGTAACTAGAAAGTTGGCCAACAACTTCCAATTACCAATTAACTCTTGAGTATTCCAACTCAAGGGTCTCAAATATTAATCTAACTCCAACGTCAAGTTGAGAGCCTACTCCATTGACATGGATGCCAATTTTGCATACATGTGAAGGGAGTAGAAAGAAGACATGGCAATTAAACAAATAATAAAATTAAATGGAAAAATACTTCTTGCATTAATAAATCCTAAAAATAATCCAATTGTAATTCTGAATGGAGATTAAGGATATGAAAGAGTAAGGGAAAAAGGAAACAAACTAGAATGATAAAAACTTCAACGGAAGTAGTAACTCTGTCAATATCCAACTCAAAAGCATAAAATCCTAAATCCTAAAACCTAGAGAGAGAAGAGAGCCTCTCTCTCTAGAAAACTACATCTAAACCTAAAATTGTGTGAATGAAAGTTGTCTTCTTGATTCCTCCACTTTACAGCCTCTAATCTGTATTTTCTGGGCCGAGAATTGGGTCAAAAACAGCCCAAAAATCGCCCCCAGCAATTTCTGATACGTCCAGCACGTGGCTCTATCACGCGTATGCGTCACCCACGCATACGCGTCGTTTGTCTGTCGCACTATCCACGCGTACGCATCACTCAACAGCCTGGAAACTATGGAAAATTATATATCACTGTGAAGCCTCGAATGTTAGCTTTTCAACGCAACTGGAACTACCTCATTTGGATCTTTGTAGCTCAAGTTATAGTCGATTGAGTGCGAAGAGGTCAGGGCTGACGGCTTTGCAGTTCCTTCAGCTTCTTGTATTCCTTCCATTTTTGCATGCTTCCTTTCCATCCTCTAAGCCATTCCTGTCCTATGAAATCTGAAAATACTTAACAACATATCATGGCATCAGTTGGTAATAAGAGAGGATTAAGATTAGCGAAATTAAGGCCAAATAAGCATATTTTCAATCATAGCACAAAATCAGGAAGGAAAGTGTAAAACATGCAATTTCTATGAATAAGTGTGAGATTAGTGGATAAAATCCACTCAATTAAGCACAAGATGTACCATGAAATAGTGGTGCATCAAATCTCCCCACACTTAAACATTAGCATGTCCTCATGCTAAGCTCAAGAGAACTAAAGAGTGAAGAGGAATGGTAGAAAGTATGAGATGCAACCTATCTATATGAATGCAACTACACGCAAAATGTTTCTACCCACTTGGTTAAAATTAGATAAACTTTTCAAGAACAAATATGAACTGGATTTCACTAATTCAAATCATAAAAATAAAGTACAAATAGACTTGCAGAAGAAAATAGCTCATGAAAGCCGGGAACAGAGAATCGAGCATCGAACCCTCACTGGAAGTGTATACACTCTAATCGCTCAAGTGTTTAAGGTTCAATTCTCTCAATTCTCTACTAATCTTTCTTTCTAAGGCTTGCTCTTCTTCTACCAATCAACAAAGAATTAATGCACAGATACACATATCAAGAGGTCTTTTAAGGGTTGTAATGGGGTTAGGGTCAAGGTAGGATTGTATTTGGTCAAGTGGACTAAAATCTGAATCCTTAATTAACCTAAACTTCTCACCTAACTTAGGACAATCCATGTAATCATAATATAAAACCTAACTACCCATTAACTATGTTTTGTCACATATTAATGCATCCCAAATTTAAGTACAACTCATATTCATTGATATTATTACTTAACTTGAGGCATTTTGTCCCCTTTTATTATTGTTTGCTCTTTTCTTTTCTTTTTTTTCTTTGTATTTTTTTTTGTTTTTTTCAATGCATATGGTTAAGGTATTGAATGCATAAACATGTCCTCAACATTCTTTTTCACATTTTCTCAAGAATATACAACACTCAATTCTTAAACTAAATATTGGCAAATCCAATTTTTCCACACTTAATTCATGAGCACTCTCACTAGTCTAAGCTAACCAAGGATTCAAATTAAGGACATTATTGTTTTTCGCTTAGAGTTAGTGATGAGTTAAAGTAAAGAACAAATGGGCAAAATAGGCTCAACTTTGCTTTGCAAAGGATAATGAAAGGTAAGGCCATATGGGTGTGTATGCTCAGTGAAATAAGGCCTCAATCATATAAGTGCATGCATACATCAAACAATGGAAATATAGAATCAAGCAAGTATAGATCACAATTTTAGAGAGAACAACACACACCAAAAATAAAATATTGGTTGATAAAATACAACCAATCAAATAGGCTCAAAATCTCACTGGTTTTGTGTGTTCGAGCTCTAAAACCATGTTCCAAATTAAACTTCTTCAAACAAGTTTAACAAAAATTTTAATTCAAGTTAGTGAAATTTTATAAGATAATTTCTTGGAAAAGAGTTCATCACTTCAACCAAGCAGTGGTAGAATATGCAATTACACATGCAAATGCAGCAATGAACTAACAAAGAAAAATAAAAATTGGTGTTGAGAAGAAAGTGACTAACCCACGGAGATCGGTATCGACCTCTCCACACTTAAAGATTTCACCGTCTTCGGTGCATGCAGAGATGTGAAAGTGGATGGGTGGCTCCAATTGATGCTTTTCTCCAATGATTGTGCAAATGGACTTGTTTGTTGCCCCATTGAGAAGCTTTCCCTTTCCCTTCTCGGTGGCCATCTTGAAAGAAGAGAAAAAGGAAGAAAAGTAACCCAGAAACAAAGATAAGGAAACAAATAGAATATGGGTAGGTTGATGCCAAATAATGAGGATCTCAACTACATGGTAGCTACAACATGTAAGTGAGAAAAACAATAGAAGCACATGGCATATCAATAGTGCATGAGTTACAACAATGGGGGAGAGAGTGGGTCATAAAAGACAATATAAGTTCAAATCAATGCAAAAGGAATACAAGTGTCATAAAAGAGTAGCATTGACCTATAAATAATATTACCAATAATGGAAACAAGTCACGAAGTATCAAAAGAAAGCAATAGAAATGCAACAGTGGAATAAGAACATTTAACACCAATAGAAAAATAATAAACATAGAAAAGAAAATAAAAACATGCATACAGTTAAAATGCAATGAATGAAAATATGCAAATAAATTAAGTAAAATAGAATGAAAGAGAATAAGGAGGAGAAGTCAAAGAAATGAAGAAGAAGGAAGTAAGAAAGGAAGAAGAAAGAATAAAAAGGGAGAGAAGAGAGAAGGAGAAGGGAATTTGCGAAACGATGCGTAAGCGTCGCCCACGCGTACGCGTGGGTGAGCAGAAATCCAATCAACGCACAGCGTCGATCACGCGTACGCGTGACCGCTAGTTGTGCTAAACGCACAATACCAACACCAAGGCAGCACAACTCTTGGCCAAATCACTCATTGACGCCGATTTTCCATCCACGCGTACGCGTCGCTGACGCTTACGCGTGGGTTGACTAAAATACGGGTAACGCGCACGCGTCGCCCGTGGGTACGCATGGGTTGGCTCATGTGCAAGGCATCCTTCCTGCACAGCTCCCGCGTAACCTTCTGTAAGGTTTAGCATTGCATGTGACGCGTGTGCTTGATTCACGTGCGCGCGTAGAACGCGCTTCTCTCTCTCTCTCTCTCTCTCTCTCTCTCTCTCTCTCTTATAAATGCAAAATAAAGGTAAATATGCAGAATTGGAAATTAAAACTGACAGAAATAAATTAAAACTAATAAAAAGAAGGATCATACTATGGTGGGTTGTCTCCCACCTAACACTTTTAGTTAAAGTCCTTAAGTTGGACATTCGGGGAGCTCCTTGTCATGGTGGCTTGTGCTTGAACTCATCCAGGAATATCCACCAATGTTTGTAATTCCAATGGCCTCCAGGATCCTGAACTAGGCGCATATAGCCTTCAAGTAAGTGACAAGACCCCAGGAGTGTTGATTGCTAGACTGAATTCTGGGGTCCTAAATCTTGCTTTTGCACCCGTCTTCTTGTTGATCAACATTGTTCCAACTGGGTGGCTCGCGATTTGAATTTTCATAGAGACATCTAAACAACCTTCTAGACCCCATTCAATTGAGCTCTACACCAATCCTTGCACTTCAACTTGGATCATGCAACCATATTGAACCTTGCAGGACAACTCTTACCACTAACCATCTCTCTCTTACTCTCAATGCCACAAAGAGCTCTAAGTTGACCATCCGTCTCCAGTAGCCCATATTCAAGTGGGAAAGTAAAGGTTAAGGATAGGAATTTTACCCACTTGAAAGTTGTATTGGATGGTAATGGCCTTGGGAGAGGTGTTTCTAGTGATCTTGAAATTTCCATTCCCTTGTGTTCTCCCTGGATAACTTTCACCTCTTTGCGAGCTTTGATAAACCCCATTTTTAGGGTTTATATTGTATTGAATTTAGAGTATTTTGATGACCTTTTCTCGCATTTAGCCTATGAATTGGCATGGTTTTGTTATCTCTCCCGTATTTGTGCTTAAGTGTAAAAACATGCTTTTTAAGCCTTTAATTTGATAATTTTAATTCATCCTTGATTCGATAAGATGCCTTGATGTGTTTGCTAGTAATCTCAGGTTGAAATAAGCTAGACATGGATCAAGGGAGCAAGGAAGAAAGCATGCAAGTGGAGAGAAACACAAAAACCAAAGAATTGATCTCGACCAAGCATGCGCACGCGCACAAGGCGCTCGCGCGCACATTGCAGAATCGGCCAGGGACGCGCACGCGTACCGTGTGCGCACGCGTCGATAATCGCACATGACGTCATTAAAGCAACACGTGCCTGGCGATTTGAGAGGGTTTCTGAACCCATTTTGGCGCCAATTGCTGATAGAAAGGAATAAAAGGATCAAGGATTGGGGGAAAGGTATCTAGGAAGCTAGCATATACCATAATTAGGATTAGTTTAGAGAGAGAAGCTCTCACTTCTCTCTAGAATTAGGAATAGGATTAGGTTAATTTCTCCTCTTAGATCTAGGTTTAATTCATGCTTCAATTCACTTTTCCTTCATCAAGTCTTAATCTTCTCTTCTTCCTCTTTCTAGTTATGTACTTTAATAATTGTAATTCTTCATTTTGTTTTGGATAGATTGTTGTTCCTTTGTTTTCTTTCAATAATGCAATTTGAGGTAATTCATGATAATTGTGATTTCCTTGATTGTTATTGTTAATTCTTTGTAATAATTGTTGTTAGACTTCATTCTTGTTGTTGATTTACTATGCTTTCCTTTTGTGCCTTCCAAGTGTTTGATGAAATGCTTGGTTGAGTTCTAGTGTAGATTTTGTTCCTCTTGGCCTAGGTAGAGTAATTAGTTACTCTTGAGTTATCTAATTCCTTTGTTGATTGATAGTTAGAAGATGCTAATTGATTTGAATGTCTCTAAAGCTAGTCATTCCTTTAGGAGTTGATTAGGACTTGAGGAATCAAATTGATTCATCCACTTGACTTCTCTCCATGGTTAGAGGTTAACTAAGTAGGATCAATGAACAATTCTCATCACAATTGAGAAAGATAACTAGGATAGGATTTCTAGTTCTCATATCTTGCCAAGAGCTTTGTTAGCTGTTAGTTTATTTTTCTTGCCATTTATCTTTCATGCCTCTTATCAAAACCCCAAAATAACTCATAACCAATAAGAAGACATTTTATTGTAATTCCTAGGGAGAACGACCCGAGGTCCAATACTTCGGTTTATAAATTTTAGGGGTTTGTACTAGTGACAAACAACTTTTTTTGTATGAAAGGATTATTGCTCGGTTTAGAAACTATACTTTACAACGAGATTTCATTAGTGAAATTCTAAACCGTCAAAAATCCAATCATCAAAATGGCGCCGTTGCCGAGAAATTGCAATGGTGTTATGTTATTGGTTATTGTACATATGTGAATAGTGTGAATATCTTGCTTTTTGCTTTATTTGCTAGTTGTAGAATTTTATTTTCTCCTTCCACCATGAATTCTCACTTTGGCTATGAGTGTGATTACAACTATGTTGTAGGTGATGAGAGCTTCAATGAGAATGTGTATCAAGAATGGGACAATCAAAGGTGGGAAGAGCCATATGCTTATGATAAATCCTCTTGGCAACAACCCCCACCAATGCACTATGAAGAAGAGCCATTCTATGATGCATATCAATCAAATGGCTATGGTGAATCTCCTTGTGATTTTCAACAATCACCATCATATGCCTATGAATCTCACCCTCAATATCAACCTCAACCACACTTACAAGCCTTTCATTACCAAACACCACCCTATGATCCATATCCATCATATGACCAAACCCCCATACCATACTCTTATGACCATTATGAGCAAGAACCCTTAGAACCACCACAACCCTATCAAGATTACTCCCAAGAACCACCTCAATACACACAACCTCCACAACCTTACCAAGAAGAACCACCTTCCTATTATGAACCCTCTCTTCAAAATGATGAACCCCCCTACCCACCCCAAGCCCCAATAGACGATCCTCTCACTTTGTTACTTCAAGGACAAGAAGCCATGAAGCGAGATACACTTGAGTTTGTGACCAATTTGACCAAGGTGGTGCATACTTTAGCCCACCAATGCTTGAATACTCAAGGTACTTCCGTGACCACATGTGAAATATCAAAAGAAGAGCAAAGCATGAAGGAGAAATTGGAAAATTCGGTGGAGAAGGAGGAGTCGAATTTTGTGTTGGAACAATTGAAGGAGCCTGTGATCATTGAAGAAAAGGAAGAAGTGGTTGAAGATTTAGGAGATGTTAAAAGTCCATGGGAATGTAGCATCATGGAGCACTCTTCCAAGAAGCTTGATATTGATGTTGAGGAGGGTGCGCAACCTCCAAGGCATATCATCGTTGGAGACTTGGAAGAAGCTTATCAAGAGATGGATTCAATCATGGATGAATTTCTCTCTACAATGGAACCCTCTCCCATTGGACATAAAGTTGAAGTTATAAAAGAGTGTGCACAACCTCCCAAGGAAGACGAAAATGGCATGATGTATATTGAAATTGAAGAATATGAAGAGGTTGATCAAGAGATGGATTCATTCATCAATGAATTCCTATCCAAAATTGACTCACCTCCCATTGGGCAAGATGAAGTTCTTGAAGACAACACCAAGCCAAGTGAAAAAGGGGATAAGGTTGAAATTGAAGAAGCTTGTGAAGAGGTGGAAACAACTAAAGAAGAGCCTAAAGAAGTGGACCTTGCATTGTCTAAGTGTGGGGAAGTTTCCTTCCCCAAGATACCATCCAATGCAACATTTAAGTGGGTAACGCCTCTATCTCTAAGCTTTATTTTCTCGCTTGAATATGGTTTGATTGAAACGGATGGTCAACTTAGAGCTCTTTGTGGAATCCAAAGTAGTGATAGGAAATTTGATATAAAGCTCACTAAGGTCAAAGCTTTAAGGTATAGGAATGATGTTGGGACAAGAACCACTTTGTATGGGTCTAGAAGGAAGAATTGGTGGACAAAAGAGAATTCTATGTATCAACTACAATCATGTCAACCACCCGTACAGAATAATCATGGAATTCAACTCACGGATGGGTGTGAGGATAAGATATGGGATCCCGGTTTGCTATGTGAAGACCAACTATGGGGACTCATATCTTGGGTAGAACTTTGCCCAAGCTTGATGAAAATGGTTGGAAATTCTGTCAACCAATTGAGAAGCAAAGATCCTTGGAGATTCAAGGATGAGTACAAACATAAGCCACCATGACAATAAGCTCCTCAAAATGTCCAACTTAAGGACTTAAACTAAAAGTGCTAGGTGGGAGAGACCCCACCATGGTAAACTCTTTCCATTCTCTTTTATTTTAGCTTCACAAGTGATTTGAGTTGCCATTGTAGGTAGATGTTTCATATAAATTTGTTTGTACAACTTAATTGTTAGTATATTCACATGTATGTTGTGTTTAGTAGTAGATGAATAATATCATATTGCATTTTTGTGAATTGCATTTTTGTGTTTAGTAGTAGATGAATAAAGAGTTGTGAGCAGTATGGGGAGCACCTGAGCATAATTTTTCTGATAAAAAAAGGGGGGTGGACGCGCGCGCAAGATGTACGCGCACGCGTCCCTGAGCGGATGCATCACCACCCACATTCTTGAGAGTTGGGCCTCTCTTGGGCAAACACTATGCCCTGAGCCCAACACGACCCACGCTGACGCGCACTACGTGCGTGCGCGCCAATCACGAGAACAAGGAAGTTCACGTGGACGCGCACCTGCCGCATCCGCGTCGATCTACTGCTGCAATTTTTGAACCAAGCCCCAGAGAGTTGTGCTGGATCTGGGCCACCTTTAAGCCCCTAGCCCAACACAATCTGCGCTGATGTGCACTCGCCGCGTGCGCGCCCATACGCCAAAAGGAGGAACAGACGCGAGCGCATGCATCGCGCTAGCGCGCCTTACGACAAATTATCAATATATGCAGACGCGCACTTGCCGCACGTGCGTCCCTTATATGATGCTGCCACTCCAGGCCTTTGCCCAGAGAGTTGGGCGTGCGTCAAGCCCACTCCATGCCTCCAGCCCAACCCCATGTACACGTGCGCACAATGTACGCGCACGCGTCCTTGTATAGTCTCCCTATCCACGCTTGAGCGCACTGCACACCCACGCGTGGGTCCCTAGTTTCATCAATGTACGCGGATGCGCACGGTGCGCGCTCGCGTCGATTCAAAAATAGTATAACCCTAGTGCGCGAAGGGCGTTGCGCAGTCGCGCACTCTCTCCTCCCCCTCATCATCTTCTTCTTCTTCTCACCCTCAACCCCCGCCGCCGTCGCCACCACCGCACGGACAGCTTCCCTCTCTCACCACCAACCAACTCCTATTCGCATTCTCTCTCTCACACTCATCAACTCCGCCTTGTCTCTCACTCCGCCGTTGCCGTCAGCAGCTTCCTCGCTGCTCCGCCGTGCCCGCCACCCTCCGCGGCGGCGCCCCGCCCAGTCACTCCCTTGCTTCCTTACGCCCCTGCCCTATTTCCATTCCCCCTCTGCTCCAGGTTTCTGCTTCGACCCCTGTATATTCTGTTTACTGTTAGTATTGTTAGTTGTTTGTAGTTAGTTTGAATTGAAATATTGCATGTTAGGATTAGTTAGAGATAATTGCGGTTAGGTAGCTAGGACTGGATAGAGGATTCTAGACCTGATAAGTGCTCCGTTTGTGTTCATATTCTGTTTGTTCACTTGTCTGATTAGTGCCAATTTTGAGTTGCTCTGTATGCAATCTGTGTTGCCTGGATGCTGTCTTATTGCTGCTGTGATTAGTTGATATTGTAATCATGCTAATTGTGCTATGTTGCCATCCGGGAACGTCCAATTTTAAGCCGAAATGCTGCAAAAATTTTAAAGAATTATTTTTCCCTCTAATTTTTATTGACAAATTGAACTTGGCATATACATTTTCTAAACCTTTGCTTAATGCACACCAAGTTCATATTGGGCTAATTTCCGTTTCTATTTGACTCCTGGTTCGGCATTGGCCTAATGGAAACAAGTGTTGGTGTACTTCTATGTGCAACTTTTTCTTTCTTCCAAATTCGATTTCTACTTGTTCATAGTTGCACAGTCTCTTTCTAGTGTTTACAGCACTAATTCTTGTGAAAGCTACTTCTGTTAGGACCATACCCTCATGCTTGTGAACATGATTTGTTTACTTAAAAGATTCATCTCTCATCATACTAATAATTTCTACCTCCACTTTTCTAACTCACTGCCTTCTTTACTTACTAACTTCACTTTCACTTGCATTTTAACCATTTTAACCATTCTTTTGAGTCATGATGATGAACATGCCTATTCCTTAAGATTTGTGCTCATTGTTTGAAACATTGAATTCTTGGTTTATGGCTATGTATTCTGTTCTTACTTGCTACCCATGTTTCAAGTTTACTTCACATCATGCTTGCATGCCATCTATTTTACATCCTGAACATGTTTTCGTGTCTGTGCTAAGTGCTTTATTGCTTATATTCTATTATATTTTTTCAGGATGTCGGATAAAGGAAAGGCTATAGCCACTTCCTCCAAGAAAAGAAAACATTCTACACCCTCTATTCCCTCAATTTACAAGAATTATGCTAAGAATCCTTTGAATGACGAAGAAAAGGAAAATCAGTTGCTACCTTCTAATGATCCAACTAAGTTCCCCAATCTTTACTGTGAGCTTCGCCTTTCCAAGTATCGGACGAAGAAACTGAATACTGAGAAGAAGCTTGTCCTTCCCAATGATGTGAGACGGTCAATTACTAGTCGGATCCTAGAGTTGGGTATGGATTTGTTGACAGAGATTTGGGGGATATCAATATTTCTTGGGTGAAGGAATTTTATTGCAATTTCTTCCGTCCCACTTTGGATTCAGTTCAGTTGAGGGGTAGAGAGGTCATGATTACTGAGACTACTATAGAGGAGGCATTGCAGTGTCGACATCTTCCTGATGGCACCTGCACCCATCAGCAGGCTGAGTCGGCTATTCACAGCATGACCTTTGACTATGAGGCGCTTAGGCGCGTGATCGGTTTACCAGATGCTACATGGGTCATGGATGCAAACAACACTAAGCCTAAGGGGATGCTTTTCGCTCAGCTGACTAGAGAGGCCAAGACTTGGCAGATGATATTTGCCCACTATGTCTTACCCACCACTCACTTCTCTGAGATCCCTATGGAGATGCTACTGCTGATTGGGTGTGTTAAGGAGGGGAAGGAAGTTTATTTTCCTCGATTGATCCGGCAGTGTATATGGCGAGTGCATATTCGTGGCCTACTTCCATTCCCTACTTTGGTTACCAGCATGGCTGCCCTAGCTGAGGTCCCATGGCTGGATGATGATGTGATACCACCACCCCCAGATGACGATGAGAAGGAGGTTACTATTCCTTGGGGTGGTTGGGTACACGAGAAGCCACCAGCTAGACGCCGTTCCAGGGCTAGAGCAGTAGTGGGGACAGTTGGACCTTCAGCCTCTACAGCAGCCCCATCCTCTTCTACAGCAGCAGCTCCTTCTTCTTCGACAGCTCCTCCTTCAGCACCTGAGCCCACTTATCTACTGGTCCAGCGTCTATTTCAGTTTTTAGAGCGTGAGAGGCACCATGTCAGACGCCGACTAGATCGGATGGATCATGCACTCATCTCCCTTGGTGCTGAGTTACCTCTGCTTCCCGACTCTCCGGCCTCCGATGAGCAGGATCATCAGGAGGAGGATGCAGAGGCGCCAACTCAGCAGGATGCACCTCCAGCTGCTCCTGACACTATAGAGACACCACAGACCCATGAGGAGCCGGTTCCACAGCCTCAGCCAGATTCAGCAGCTACCGTTGTACCTTCCATTGATCCTCCGGTTTAGCATCGAGGACGATGCTTGGTCTTAAGTGTGGGGAGGTCACCGATAGCATCATTAGAGGACCGGTGAACATTTTGGCCACTTTCTTAGTTACCTTGCTTTGCATATCTTTTGTATATATTTGATGCATTTTGAGTTTATTTCGGATACTCTTGCTATTTTGAGTTTATTTTGGATACCTTTACTGCTTATTTTGGATTTTAGATATTTTGATGCTTTTGGATATCTTTAGATGTTTTAGATGATAGATTTCATACTTTTAGTTGGATTTTTCTTTATACATTTTTGCATATCTTTCTTTTTAGTTTGTGGTTGTGATTAGAAATCATACTTTGAATTGCAAAAAACTTAGTCACCCTTTTTGCATAAGAAATTGGTTTTAAGCAGAAAAGGAAAGGGAAACTAAGGAAATTTTTGAATTTTGCAATCACAATAATGCTTAGTCAAATATTGAGATTTTTTCAATAAATTTAATTATAGGGCACTAACCCAATTGATTGAAGAAAAATTTTGGTGAAACTTGCTTGAATTCATACTTTGTGAAGCATGTATTGAATTAAGAACACAAGCTTGTGAGACTTGAGCCTATTGATGTGGTTACATTTTATAACCACTTATTTTCCATTCTTGTGTGAAATTGTTCTCTTTCTATGATTGTGATCCTTGATTTTCTTGATTCTATATGTTCATTTATTTCTTGTATTTATGCATTTGTATGATTGAGGCCATTATTTCGTTAGCCCACTTAACCAAATAGCCTACCTTTTACTCTCCATTGTTAGCCAATTTTGAGCCTATGCTTAACCAAATTATTCTCATTTTAGCACATTACAAGCCCAATGCGGAAAACTAATGAAAAGTCCTTGTTTGGATCCTTGATTAGCCTAGGCTAGTGAGAGTGTTTATTATTCAAAGTTGGTGAGGCTTGGGAACATTGGAAGGGATAAAAGGGGTAGTACAGTTTCATATTTAGGAATTGGGAACACATTTATGTATTGATTAAATGTATGAGACCTTATGCAATTGATGTCCCTGTACAAGGCATAAAAAAAAGAAGAGAAAAATAAAATGAAAAAAAAAGAGAGGGGACAAAATGCCCCAAGATGAAGTTCAATAAAAAGGAATCAATGCATAAGTGTTATGAACTAAGGAATAGAGTGCATGAATATGTAAGAAAAAAAAGGTGAAGAATGGGTAGTTAGAATAGTTTGAATTTGTACAGGTCATTATATAGTTAGGTGGGAAAGTCTATACTAATCAAAGATCTAAACTCTAGTCCACTTAGCCATAAATGATCCTACCTTGACCCTAACCCCATTACAACCTAAATGAAAGACCTCATGATGAATGTATGCATGCATTGAATAAATGTTGATTGTTAGAAGAAAAATCAAATTTTGGAAAGCATGATTAGAGGAGAATCGAGTGAATCAACCCTTAAAACACTTGAGTGAATAGAGCAGATACACATCCGGTGAGGGTTCAAAAGTTCAATCACATGTTATCTATATTCTTGCAAACTTGAATTTCTTTTGATAATTCGATACAATTGTGGTTGGGACTTAACTCCTATTGCCCTAGCTATTGTGCTTATGCATGTCTCTTGGGAATTGATTTGTTTGAACTAAGCATTTGCCCTAGTTTAGTTGCATTCAATAAATGTCATACCCCTTAGTTCCTTCTTATTTTAGCATGAGGACATGCTAAGGTCTAAGTGTGGGGAGGTTGATAAACCCCATTTTTAGGATTTATATTGTATTGAATTTAGAGTATTTTGATGACCTTTTCTCGCATTTAGCCTATGAATTGGCATGGTTTTGTTATCTCTCCCGTATTTGTGCTTAAGTGTAAAAACATGCTTTTTAAGGCTTTAATTTGATAATTTTAATTCATCCTTGATTCCATAAGATGCCTTGATGTGTTTGCTAGTAATCTCAGGTTGAAATAAGCTAGACATGGATCAAGGGAGCAAGGAAGAAAGCATGCAAGTGGAGAGAAGCACAAAAACCAAAGAATTGATCTCGACCAAGCACGCGCACGCGCACAAGGCGCTCGCGCGCACATTGCAGAATCGGCCAGGGACGCGCACGCGTACTGTGCGCGCACGTGTCGATGATCGCACATGACTTCATTAAAGCAACACGTGCCTGGCGATTTGAGAGGGTTTCTGAACCCATTTTGGCGCCAATTGCTGATAGAAAGGAATAAAAGGATCAAGGATTGGGGGGAAAGGTATCTAAGAAGCTAGCACATAGCATAATTAGGATTAGTTTAGAGAGAGAAGCTCTCACTTCTCTCTAGAATTAGGAATAGGATTAGGTTAATTTCTCCTCTTAGATCTAGGTTTAATTCATGCTTCAATTCACTTTTCCTTCATCAAGTCTTAATCTTCTCTTCTTCCTCTTTCTAGTTATGTACTTTAATAATTGTAATTCTTCATTTTGTTTTGGATAGATTGTTGTTCCTTTGTTTTCTTTCAATAATGCAATTTGAGGTAATTCATGATAATTGTGATTTCCTTGATTGTTATTGTTAATTCTTTGTAATAATTGTTGTTAGACTTCATTCTTGTTGTTGATTTACTATGCTTTCCTTTTGTGCCTTCCAAGTGTTTGATGAAATGCTTGGTTGAGTTCTAGTGTAGATTTTGTTCCTCTTGGCCTAGGTAGAGTAATTAGTTACTCTTGAGTTATCTAATTCCTTTGTTGATTGATAGTTAGAAGATGCTAATTGATTTGAATGTCTCTAAAGCTAGTCATTCCTTTAGGAGTTGATTAGGACTTGAGGAATCAAATTGATTCATCCACTTGACTTCTCTCCATGGTTAGAGGTTAACTAAGTGGGATCAATGAACAATTCTCATCACAATTGAGAAAGATAACTAGGATAGGATTTCTAGTTCTCATATCTTGCCAAGAGCTTTGTTAGCTGTTAGTTTATTTTTCTTGCCATTTATCTTTCATGCCTCTTATCAAAACCCCAAAATAACTCATAACCAATAAGAAGACATTTTATTGTAATTCCTAGGGAGAACGACCCGAGGTCCAATACTTCGGTTTATAAATTTTAGGGGTTTGTACTAGTGACAAACAACTTTTTTTGTATGAAAGGATTATTGCTCGGTTTAGAAACTATACTTTACAATGAGATTTCATTAGTGAAATTCTAAACCGTCAAAAATCCAATCATCAAAATGGCGCCGTTGCCGAGAAATTGCAATGGTGTTATGTTATTGGTTATTGTACATATGTGAATAGTGTGAATATCTTGCTTTTTGCTTTATTTGCTAGTTGTAGAATTTTATTTTCTCCTTCCACCATGAATTCTCACTTTGGCTATGAGTGTGATTACAACTATGTTGTAGGTGATGAGAGCTTCAATGAGAATGTGTATCAAGAATGGGACAATCAAAGGTGGGAAGAGCCATATGCTTATGATAAATCCTCTTGGCAACAACCCCCACCAATGCACTATGAAGAAGAGCCATTCTATGATGCATATCAATCAAATGGCTATGGTGAATCTCCTTGTGATTTTCAACAATCACCATCATATGCCTATGAATCTCACCCTCAATATCAACCTCAACCACACTTACAAGCCTTTCATTACCAAACACCGCCCTATGATCCATATCCATCATATGATCAAACCCCCATACCATACTCTTATGACCATTATGAGCAAGAACCCTTAGAACCACCACAACCCTATCAAGATTACTCCCAAGAACCACCTCAATACACACAACCTCCACAACCTTACCAAGAAGAACCACCTTCCTATTATGAACCCTCTCTTCAAAATGATGAACCCCCCTACCCACCCCAAGCCCCAATAGACGATCCTCTCACTTTGTTACTTCAAGGACAAGAAGCCATGAAACGAGATACACTTGAGTTTGTGACCAATTTGACCAAGGTGGTGCATACTTTAGCCCACCAATGCTTGAATACTCAAGGTACTTCCGTGACCACATGTGAAATATCAAAAGAAGAGCAAAGCATGAAGGAGAAATTGGAAAATTCGGTGGAGAAGGAGGAGTCGAATTTTGTGTTGGAACAATTGAAGGAGCCTGTGATCATTGAAGAAAAGGAAGAAGTGGTTGAAGATTTAGGAGATGTTAAAAGTCCATGGGAATGTAGCATCATGGAGCACTCTTCCAAGAAGCTTGATATTGATGTTGAGGAGGGTGCGCAACCTCCAAGGCATATCATCGTTGGAGACTTGGAAGAAGCTTATCAAGAGATGGATTCAATCATGGATGAATTTCTCTCTACAATGGAACCCTCTCCCATTGGACATAAAGTTGAAGTTATAAAAGAGTGTGCACAACCTCCCAAGGAAGACGAAAATGGCATGATGTATATTGAAATTGAAGAATATGAAGAGGTTGATCAAGAGATGGATTCATTCATCAATGAATTCCTATCCAAAATTGACTCACCTCCCATTGGGCAAGATGAAGTTCTTGAAGACAACACCAAGCCAAGTGAAAAAGGGGATAAGGTTGAAATTGAAGAAGCTTGTGAAGAGATGGAAACAACTAAAGAAGAGCCTAAAGAAGTGGACCTTGCATTGTCTAAGTGTGGGGAAGTTTCCTTCCCCAAGATACCATCCAATGCAACATTTAAGTGGGTAACGCCTCTATCTCTAAGCTTTATTTTCTCGCTTGAATATGGTTTGATTGAAACGGATGGTCAACTTAGAGCTCTTTGTGGAATCCAAAGTAGTGATAGGAAATTTGATATAAAGCTCACTAAGGTCAAAGCTTTAAGGTATAGGAATGATGTTGGGACAAGAACCACTTTGTATGGGTCTAGAAGGAAGAATTGGTGGACAAAAGAGAATTCTATGTATCAACTACAATCATGTCAACCACCCGTATAGAATAATCATGGAATTCAACTCACGGATGGGTGTGAGGATAAGATATGGGATCCCGGTTTGCTATGTGAAGACCAACTATGGGGACTCATATCTTGGGTAGAACTTTGCCCAAGCTTGATGAAAATGGTTGGAAATTCTGTCAACCAATTGAGAAGCAAAGATCCTTGGAGATTCAAGGATGAGTACAAACATAAGCCACCATGACAATAAGCTCCTCAAAATGTCCAACTTAAGGACTTAAACTAAAAGTGCTAGGTGGGAGAGACCCCACCATGGTAAACTCTTTCCATTCTCTTTTATTTTAGCTTCACAAGTGATTTGAGTTGCCATTGTAGGTAGATGTTTCATATAAATTTGTTTGTACAACTTAATTGTTAGTATATTCACATGTATGTTGTGTTTAGTAGTAGATGAATAATATCATATTGCATTTTTGTGAATTGCATTTTTGTGTTTAGTAGTAGATGAATAAAGAGTTGTGAGCAGAAATCATACTTTGAAATCATACTTTATGGGGAGCAATGAACAATTCTCATCACAATTGAGAAATATAACTAGGATAGGATTTCTAGTTCTCATATCTTGCCAAGAGCTTTTTTAGCTGTTAGTTTATTTTTCTTGCCATTTATCTTTCATGCCTCTTATCAAAACCCCAAAATAATTTATAACCAATAACAAGACATTTTATTGTAATTCCTAGGGAGAACGACCCGAGGTCCAATACTTCGGTTTATAAATTTTAGGGGTTTGTACTAGTGACAAGCAACTTTTTTTGTATGAAAGGATTATTGCTCGGTTTAGAAACTATACTTTACAACGAGATTTCATTAGTGAAATTCTAAACCGTCAAAAATCCAATCATCAAGCTTCTTCAATATCAACCTCTTCCTCTTGGTAGCTTTCTTCCAATTCAATCTCTTCTTCATTGTTTACCAAGGGCATGGGAGGTTGTGCTTCTTCTTCTTGAATCTCCATCTCTTGATCAACCTCTTCCAAGTCTTCAACCATGATATGCCTTGGAGGTTATACACCTGATAAACCCCATTTGTACGGTTTATCTTGTATTGATTTTAGGAGATTTTAACACCTTTTACCCGCATTTATTCAATTAATTAGCATGATTTTGTAATTGTTTCCTAATTTGTGCTTAGATGTGAAAACATACTTTTAGACCTTTAATTTGATGGTTTTTATTCACCTTTGATTCGTACTTATGGCGAGTTACTGGAAGCCAGGGAGAGGTTGGAGTCTGCTCAAGCTGATTATACCGAACTCCAGGGCCATCTCATGGGCAGTGTGACTGATGCCTATGAAAACCTGAAGGCTCAGGTTCGAGTTCTTACTCCCGAGCTCGACCTGACTCTCTTCAGTTTGGACAATACTGTGGAGGATGGTAAAATCGTCCCTACCCCTGATGAAGATGATGAAGAAGGTCCTCCCCCTGAGCCGCCAGTCAAAAGTTCTACTGCCCCGACTTCTTCAACTCCTGCTGCTGAGATCAGTCACCATGAGTCCGACCCCAATGTCTAGATCTTAAATCGGGATGATGGTACTGTGGATGTGACTCCTTTGAAGACCATTCCTCCTTCCACAACTCAGGGTGCTGTTGCTGTGGAGAGCTTGGCCCCTTGATAACTTATCTTTGATGTATTTTGTATAGCCTGGTCTGTGGGCTTTTAAACTCTGATTTTTTGTAATTGAGCCTGATGTGGTTTTGACACTTTAGTTGCTTTTCTTAGCAACTTTATTTAGGAAAAACAAATGCTTTCAAATTCTTGAGGTCGACTTTCGGGTGGCCTTCTGAGTCTTTATTATGTTTGCTTGCAACTTTTAGCACTTCCAGGAATCTTTAGAGTGTTGGAGTTTTGCTATCCAACCTCTTTTTGATTGCCTTTTGTGTTTCTTTGTTTCCTGCTTTAGTCGAAGTGACCTTTGAGGCTAGCTTTGTTTGTTTATTCTCATAGAATACTTTTTAAATCAATTTTGGTAAGGTCGTGGATTTTTGGGTCGAGCTGTGTCCCTTCTAGCGCACGCCTTCTGTTGGTCGACTTCCCTTGTCGCTCCTTCCCGAGTTATTTTTAGTAATCCATTTTTAATCAGGGCTGACCAGGCCTCTTTTTATGAATTACTTTTTATAACTTTGTCGCTTTGATTGGTCTAGTCTGACTTCTTCATAGTCGATCATTTCTAAGTTATTTCTAGTAATCTAGTAATCCATTTTTACTCATACCTCGTCAGGCCTCTTTCTATGGATTACTTTTTATAACCTTTGTCGCTTTTGTCAATTGGTCCGACTTTTTCGTGCCGGTCCATTCTAAGTTATTTTTAGCAATCCATTTTTCTCAGACCACGTCAGGCCTCTTTCTATGGATTACTTTTTATAACTTTTGTCGCTTTTGTCTATTGGTCCGATTTCGTCGTGCCGGTCCATTCTAAGTTATTTTTAGCAATCCATTTTTTCTTAGACCTCGTCAGGCCACTTTTTATGGATTACTTTTTATTACTTCTTACATTAATATATTTTTATCGCTTTTTCATCTTGCCGATTTTGTAGATATCAGGCGGTGAGTTTGGTTCTCACTTAGCCGCCCTTGTCGAAGTTGGGCGGTGAGTTAGGTTTTCACCTTGCCGACCTTTGTCGAAATTCAGACGATGAATTTGTTTTTCATTGTGATCGGGCGGTGAATTTGTTTTCACCTTGCCGACCTGTAGCTTCGTAATCTGGCGATGAAATTTTGCGTTCAGATTAATGCGTCTTGGTAGAGAGGCTTTGTAGAGAATTTGGGAAGTTTTATTCAAATAGAAAAATAGACATGTAGGCAAAAAATATATACATGTGGGTGCTTACCCTTCTAAGTCAGGTAATTTTGCAAATCTTGGCTTGGTGCATCGTTAAAAAACCTTTTCAGGAAAAAGAGTGCACCTTGTCCTAAGATCTTTTATTATCTCCTAACTATAATACCTTCTTAGGTTGCAGGCATTCCATGACCTTGGTAGATCTCGCCCCTCGAGTTCGAACACCCTATAGTAGCCTTTTCCTAGTACCTTTGTAACTCGGTAGGGTCCTTTCCAGTTAGTTGCTAGCTTTCCTTCTCTTAGTCGACCTGTTCCGATGTCATTTCGGATTAGGATGAGATCGTTGTTGGTGGAACTTCGCCGAACTACTCTCTGATTGTAACTTGAGGCCATTCGACGTTTTAATGCTTCCTTCCTGATCCGAGCTCTCTCTCGGATTTCTGGAAGTAGGTCAAGCTCTTCCCTTTGATTTTGGGAGTTGACCTCTTCATTATAGTGGATCATTCTGGGAGATCCTTCTTCGATCTCTACTGGGATCTTTGATTTTAACAGGGGTGTTGAAATCCCTCTCCTGTATAGGATGTTGTTTATGACGGTGTAGTGTTGTGCCTCCCGTTTTAGCCTCTTCGCCTCCTTCTTCTTTTTCTGGGCTCATCCAATTTTTTAGCTAAATATCGATCTAGTCATCACTCTTTTACCAATTTCTCTATGACATTTTTCAAGTCGAATCACTCGTTTGTAGGATGTTCATAGATTCGGTGGTATTCACAATATTCTGTCCGATTTCTCCTCCTTTTTTGCTTTTGATTGGACAAGGTGGGGGAATCTTCTCGGTGTGGCACACTTCTCGATAAACATCCATAAGAGACACCCGGAGAGGGGTGTAATTATGGTATTTCTTAGGCTTCTCTCCATGTTGATCTTCTTTTTTCTTAGACTCTTTATCCTTATCCCGGGAGGAGTAAGAGAATCCGGGTTTTGAGGTCTCTCCTAGCCGGG
The DNA here is from genome assembly GCF_014773155.1 of Arachis stenosperma. Lineage (NCBI taxonomy): Eukaryota > Viridiplantae > Streptophyta > Magnoliopsida > Fabales > Fabaceae > Arachis > Arachis stenosperma. The sequence goes on from NW_026651371.1 coordinate 394,646, forward strand.
AATTTTCTTCCATGTTGATATACTTCTCTGCCCGTTCTTGCACTTTATTTAAAGATGTTGGGTATTTCTTTGATATGGAGTGACTGGCGGGCCCTTCTCACAAGCCATTGATGAAACCCATGATGGCTGCTTCTGTTGGTAGGCTTTGTATGTCCAGGCATACTTTGTTGAATCTTTCCATGTAGTTGCGAAGACTCTCCCAATTTCCTTGCTTGATCCCTAATAGGCTCGGGGCGTGTTTGGCTTTGTCCCTCGGGATAGAGAATTTGGCAAGAAATTTCTTGGCTAAGTCATCAAAACTTGTGATAGACCTAGGAGGCAAGCTGCCGAACCACTTAATCGCTGTCTTTTTCAAAGTTGTTGGGAAGGCCTTGCATCGAATAGCGTTTGAGGCGTCGGTGAGATACATTCTACTTCTGAAATTATTGAGATGATGGCTTGGATCAGAGGTACCGTCGTATGTGGTCAAGTCGGGAACTTTGAAATCCTTTGGAACTTTAGCTTTCATGATTTCTTTGGTGAAGGGATCTTGATCTTTGTGGGGGTTGTCACTGAGACCAATTTGAATGGTTTTGGATTTTAGATCTGCCTCGAGCTTTAGGAGCTTATCCTCTAGTTCTTGGTGTCGCCTCGTTTCTCTTTGCAAGTCCCTCTCGGCTTTTCATTGATGCTCGGCTTCTTTTTCGAGTTGTTGGAGACGGTTTTGTTGAGGTTGTAGTGCCTCCATGATCTATGTACTTGGCAAATTTTTCTCTTTATTTGGTGGAGATGCATCTTTTGGTATGGTGTCCACGTTCTTATGCGGCGTCCTGTTCTCTAGATCTGAGTCATGGTCGTTGTCAAGGTTGTCTGGCATGATGATGGGATGACTTCTAGGGTCCCCGGCAACGGCGCCAATGTTCCGAGAGTTACCTGAAACTGAAGGTCGATCTCGGATGAGATCTTTTGTGCTTGTCGGTGCTGCTATGTCTGACTTGTTGGATCTGGTGGAGCTGCTGATCCTTCATCGCCGGAGGGTGGTGGTGCCTGCAAGAGACTCCGATGCTTAAGTTAGCATGGGCTTTAAGCAGGTTTTTAGTGGAATCAGAGTATGAGTTATACCTGGGTGCTCTATTGTATTTATAATGGTGTAGAGTGACCTTTCTGGAGATAAGATAGTTATCTTATCTTATCTTTGAGTGAAGTCATCTTATCTTTAAGGGAAACCGCCTTTATCTTTCTAGGCTTTAGCTGCCTTTAGATTTGGGCTGGGTTCCTTCGTTTGGGCCCTCTTTGGGCTTCTCTGGCGATTTGGCCGAGCTCTTTGAGAAGAGGTCGGGAACTTCCGGACCTGAAGAGGTTGGTTGACTTGTCCTTTAATCAGCCCGGGTCATACAGCTCGACCCAGGGCATGAGCAGTGTCCCTTTGGTTTTTGTTTCTTTTCTGGAACTTTCGAAAATCTGTTCTTGTTTGCTTTCTTATTGTTTCGAATTCTTAAAATTTTTAAGTTTGGTGTCTTTTAGTGTTTCTCCTTTTAATTTTTTTGAATTTATTGTTAGTTATTTTCAAAATTTTTAAGTTTGGTGTCCCTTTTTGTTTTTCTCCTTTTTGAATTTAAAAAAAATTACTTTGAAACTCCTTCCTTTTTTAAGTCTTAAATTTTAAAAATTTTAGATAGGTTCTTGCATTCCTATTTTGGAATTTTCATTTTTATTATTGTCAATTTTACTTTAACTCATCTTATCTCTCTTTAGTACATCTCACCGAGAGCTCTCTATACTCTGACATAGAGGCCCCCACCTTTTCTTTGCTTTGCTTCTTGTTTGTGTACGTAGGAGCAAGAAGAATTCATTATTGACCCAATTGAGAGTGCACAACCAAGAAGAACTTTGGGGTCTTATACAGCCTCCAGCTACTCCTGACTTCTATGGAAGAAGTATTTGTGTACCATCTATTAGAGCAGCCAATTTAGAGCTCAACCCATAGCTAATTACTCTAGTGCAACAAAATTGCCAATTTTAGGGACTTTCGCAAGAAGAGCCCACGAAATTTCTTGCAGGCTTCCTGTAGATCTTTGACACAATATGAACCGACGGAGTAGACCAAGACGTTTACAGGCTACTACTTTTCCCGTTTGCTGTAAAAGGCAAAGCAAAGAGGTGGTTGGATGCTCAGCCCAAAGCAAGCTTGAACACATAGAATAAGCTGGTGGAAAAGTTTTTGAATTAATACTTTCCCCCAAAGAAGCTGACCTAGCTAAGACTGGACATTCAAGGCTTTAAATAAGGAGATAATGAATCTCTTCACGATGCTTGGGGGAGGTACAGGATAATGATGGGAAAATGTCCCACAGAAATATTCTCAGAGTGAGTAAAGCTGGACATTTTCTATTACAGACTCACAGACATAGCTCAAATGTCCCAAGATAACTCTGCTGGTGGTTTAATACATATGAAAAAGACAATTGAAGAAGCTCACGAACTCATAGAGACAGTCACCAGCAACCAATATCTCTACTCATCTGGTGAGACCTCAATGAGAAAAGAAGTCAAGATAGTGTCCACTGACTCTGCCACTTCGGAGCAAAGTGGATCATTAAGCCAGCAGCTACACTCTCTCATACAGCAATTGCTAAGCTTACAAAAAGTGTTACAGGAGACCCGAGCCTCCAACAAGAATATAGAAGCACAGTTGAGCCAAGCCAAACATCAACTGCCTGAACAAATAAGAAGTGGTAGGACCTTGAACACCCAACCTCAGAATAGTAAGAAGCAGGGGGAAAAGGAAACGGTAGAAGATGAACAAGCAGTAGTCTAAGGCACTGTCAGAGGCATTGGAGCAAAGTGGTTCATTAAGCCAACAGCTACACTCTCTCACACAGTAATTGCTAAGCTTACAAAAATTATTGCAAGAGACCTGAGCCTCCAACAAGAATATAAAAGCACAGTTGAGCTAAGCCAAACAGCAACTGCCTATCCAATTAAGGAGTGGCAGGACCTTGAACACCCAACCTCAGAACAGTAAGAAGCAAGGGGAAGAGAAAACGAAAGAGGATGAACAAGTAGCAGTCCAAGGCGCTGTCAGAGGTGTTGAATGCCCAGAAAGGGATGGCATTGGCATCCAACGCCCAGGAGGGGGCAACATTGCTGTTCAATGCCTCGAAAGGACCAGTAGTGGCGTTGAACGCCCAGATAGGAGAGGCCATGCATTTGCAAGTTCAGGGAACCCCTCTCCTTAGCAAGCTGGTAACCCTTATCTGGCACTATGGACACTCACCCTGCACCACTCAGAACGCATAAGTACAAGACCAAGATACCATTTCTTCAAAACTCCGTCAAGCAGAAAAAGTTAAGCAGTTTGCTGGGTTTGCAGATTACCTCAAGACACTGGAGATTAATATCCCATTTGAAGAAGCCCTTGAATAAATACCCTCCTATGCCAAGTTTATGAAGGACATATTATGTTACAAAAAGGAATGGAGGGAGGTAGAGACAGTCTTCCTTAATGAATAATGTAGTGCAGTCATCCAGAGGACCCTACCGGAGAAATTTCAGGACCCTGGGAGTTTTGTTATACCGTACACCCTCGGAGACAGTTGTACAAGGACAGCCCTTTGTGATCTTGGAGCGAGCATCAACCTAATGCCTTCATCACTAATAAAGAAACTTGGGATCCAAGAAGTTAAGCCTACCCACATATGCCTTCAGCTTGCTGATGGCTCTATCAAGTTCCCATCAGGAGTGGTGAAAGACATGATTGTGAAGGTTAGACCTTTTTCATTTCCCATATATTCATGGTATTGGGTATGGAAGAACATAAGAATGCATCCATAATTTTAGGGAGGCCTTTTCTGGCTACAAGAAGGACCATCATTGATATGCAGAAAGGGGAAGTGACACTGAGAGTTGATGAGGACAAATTCGTACTGAATGCTGTCAAGGCCATGCAGTACTCTGACACTCCAGAGAAACACATGAGGATTGATATCATCGACCCCCTGGTGGAAGAGGTACATGCAATTGAGAGACTCTTGAAGGAGCTGGATGACATCCTTGAGGATGCCACGCCTGACATGGAGGCACCAGAAGAACACGAGGAGTCGTTAAAAGCTCCTAAAGTAGAAGATGGACCTCCCAAGCTCGAGCTCAGGTCGTTGCCATCATCCTTGAAATACGTGTTTCTAGGAGATAGTGACACTTATCCAGTAATCATAAGCTCTGCTCTAGAGCCGCAGAAAGAACAATCATTTATTCAAGTGCTGAAGAACACAAAACAGCTCTCGAATGGACCATAAGTGACTTAAAGGAAATCAGTCCAACTCGGTGTATGCACAAGATCAGGCTCGAGGAAGATGCTAAATTAATGGTGCAATGACAAAGGCAACTAAATCCGGCTATAAAGAAAGTGGTCTAAAAAGAAGTCACAAAATTGTGGAAGGCTAGGATTATCTATCCCATTTTAGATAGTCCTTGGGTAAGTCCTGACCAAGTTGTACACAAGAAAGGAGGGATAACAGTGGTCCACAATGAAAAGAATGAAATGATCCCTACAAGGACAGCTACATGATGGCGTCTGTGCATTGAATATAGGAGACTCAACCACACCACAAGAAAAGATAATTTTCTTTACCATTCATAGACCAGATGTTAGAGCGCCTAGCTGGGCATGCATTCTACTCTTTCCTGGATGGCTACTCAAGCTACAATCAAATTACAGTGGATCCTCAAGACCAAGAAAAGATAGCATTCACATGCCCATATGGAGTGTTTGCCTACAGGAGGATGCCATTTGGCCTCTGCAATGTACCTGCAACCTTTCAGAGGTGTGTGTTCTCCATTTTCTCAGATATAGTTCAGAAATTCCTTGAAGTATTCATGGATGATTTCTCTGTCTTTGGTGATTCCTTTGATTCCTGCCTTAACCATATAGCCCTAGTTCTGAAACAATGCCAAGAAACAAATCTGGTTTTAAACTGGGAAAAATGCGACTTCATGGTGACCGAAGGAATTGTTCTTGGACATCGGATTTTGAACAAGGGAATAGAGGTTGATAAGGCTAAGGTGGAAGTAATTGAACGATTACCACCACCTACTAATGTTAAGGCAATGGGAAGCTTCTTAAAACATGCAAGATTCTACATGAGGTTTATAAAGATTTCTCCAAAATTGTAAACCCCTGTGCAATCTCTTGGCCACTGACACTCCTTTTTGTTTTTGACAAGGATTGCCTGCATGCTTTTGAAACTCTAAAGGCAAAGCTTATCTTTGCACCCAACTGGAACATGCCATTCGAACTGATGTGCGATGCCAGCGATTATGCCACTGGTGCAATTTTGGGGCAGAGACATGATAAGCTCATGCACTCATTTATTATGCCAGTCACATTCTAAATGACGCGCAAAGGAACTATACCACCATGGAGAAGGAATTACTTGTAGTGGTCTATGTCATTGATAAATTCAGATCATATTTAATTGGCTCTAAGGTCAATGTCTATACTGACCATGCCGCTCTCAAGTACCATCTAGACAAGCAGGATTTGAACCAAGATTGATAAGATGGGTATTGCTCTTTCAAGAATTTGACATAGGGATCCGGGACAAAAAAGGATCAGAAAATCAGGTGGCTGACCATTTTTCCCAAATTGAACCTGCAGCAGGGACATCCCCTCACACTACTGAAGTATCCGAGACCTTCCCTGATGAGTAACTCTTTGAAATACGCAAAGCACCTTGGTTTCTGACATTGCAAATTACAAGGCTATAAGATTCATCCCCAAGGAATGCAGTAAGCAACAAGTTCGAAAAGTCATACATGATGCTAAGTACTACTTGTGGGATGAACCATATCTTTTTAAAAGGTGCTCAGACAGTATAATCTGCCATTATGTGCCCGAAGAAGAAACACAGTAGATTTTCTGGCACTGTCATGCATTACAGTATAGAGGTCATTTTGGAAGTGAGCGAACAGCCACCAAGGTCCTTCAGAGAAGCTTCTACTGGCCATCGCTCTTCAAGGATTCCCGGGAGTTTGTCCGCAATTGTGACAACTGTCAGCGAGTTGGGAACCTCCCTCACAATCATGAAATGCCACAATAAGTGATTTTGGAAGTTGAGCTATTTGATGTATGGGGCATTGATGAGCGGATAATTTATACGCTTTTTGGCATTGTTTTTAGTATGTTTTTAGTATGTTTTAGTTAGTTTTTATTATATTTTTATTAGTTTTTAGTTAAAATTCACTTTTCTGGGCTTTACTATGAGTTTGTGTGTTTCTGTGATTTCAGGTATTTTCTGGCTGAAATTGAGGGACCTGAGCAAAAATCTGATTCAAAGGCTGAAAAGTGATTGTAGTTTGCCAACAAGGCTCTGTTTTTTTATTATGGAACGAAGGAGGTGAAGCTATTAGACCAAAGCACACGGTGTCACACAGGAAGGAAATGGGATGACTGATTGATGGATAGGTGAAAATATTATACTCCTGAATACAACTTGGTTCTCCCAGGATTTAAGAAAACTTCCACCAAAGTACCCCTCAATATGAGTTCACCTGGTACTAGCAGCTTTATCGGGGAATTTCCCATCTCAGTAGGAGCTTTCCAAAGGACTGCAGATGCTGTTGGATTCTGACCTCCCTGCACTCGAAGTGGATTTTCTGGAGCTACATGAGCCCAATTAGCGCGCTCTCAATTGCGTTGGAAAGTAGACATCCTGGGCTTTCCAGCAATGTATAATAGTCCATACTTTGCCCGAGATTTGATGGGCCAAACCGGCGTTGCAAATCAGCTTCAGAATTTCCGGCGTTTAACGCCGGAACTGGCACAAAAATTGGAGTTAAACGCCCAAACTGGTACAAAAGCTGGCGTTTAACTCCAGGAAAGTCTCTACATATGAAAGCTTCAATGCTCAGCCCAAGCACACACCAAGTGGACCCCGAAAGTGGATTTTTACGTCATTTACTCATTTCTGTATATCCTAGGTTACTAGTTCAATATAAATAGGACTTTTTGCTATTGTATCTGTACCTCATGACACTTTACATGTTTCATATTGTACCTTCTATGGCATGAGTCTCTAAACCCCATAGTTGGGGGTGAGGAGCTCTGCTGTGTCTTGATGGATTAATGCAATTACTACTGTTTTTCATTCAATCATGCTTGCTTCTATTCTAAGATATCACTTGTTCCTAAACTTGATGAATGTGATGATCCGTGACACTGATCATCATTCTCACCTATGAACGTGTACCTGACAACCACCTCCGTTCTACCTTAGATTGAGTGGATATCTCTTGGATTCCTTAATCAGAATCTTCGTGGTATAAGCTAGAATAATTTGGCGGCCTTTCTTGAGAATCCGAAAAGTTTAAACCTTGTCTGTGGTATTCTGAGTAGGATTCAGGGATTGAATGGCTGTGACGAGCTTCAAACTCACGATTGTGGGGCGTTAGTGATAGACGCAAAAGAATCACTACATTCTATTCCGACATGATCGAGAACCGACAGATGAATAGTCGTGCTGTGACAGAGCGCGTTGAACATTTTCACTAAGAGGATAGGAGGTAGCCATTGACAACAGTGAAACCCTACATACAGCTTGCCATGGAAGGAGTCTTGCGTGTATGAAGAAGAAGACAGTAGGAAAGCAGAGATTCAGAAGATAGAGCATCTCCAAAACCTCAACCTGTTCTCCATTACTGCAAAACAAGTATTTATTTCATGTTCTTCTACTTTTCATAATTAAACCTGAGAATTATTGATATCCTGATTGAGAGTTACAAGATAACCATAGCTTTCTTCAAGCCGACAATCTCCGTGGGATCGACCCTTACTCACGTAAGGTATTACTTGGACGACCCAGTGCACTTGCTGGTTAGTTGTACGGAATTGCAAAAGTGTAATTGCAATTTCGTGCACCAAGTTTTTGGTGCCGTTGCCGGGGATTGTTCGAGTTTGGACAACTGACGGTTTATCTTTTGCTTAGATTAGGACTGTTTTATTTTTGTTGGTTTAGAGTCTTTTATTTGAGTTTAGTTTCATATTTTAAGTTTGGTGTCAATTGCATGCTTTTGTTTTCTTTTAATTTTTCAAATTTGCATGTTCTTAGTCCTTTCTTGATCTTTAAAAATTCTAAGTTTGGTGTCTTCTTTGTGTTTTCCTTTAGGTTTTCAAAATTTGTGTGTGATTTTCTAAAATTTCTAAGTTTGGTGTCTTCTTTGTATTTTCCTTTAAATCTTCGAAATTTTGCATTAATTTTCAAAATCATATCTTTTTCAAAATAATTTTCAATCATATCTTTTTAATTGCTAATTCCAAAATCTTTTTAATTAATTAATCTAGTTTTCAATTTGCTTTGATTTTATTTTCTTTTAGTTTTCGAAATTTTATTTTCTTTTATTTTCTATTTTATTTTATTATTTTCGGTCATTCCTAATTAAAAAAAAAATTTATACTTTACTTGTGAATCCATATCATATTCCCTTTCTCCATCATGGACCTGAGTGGAATTGAGCAGTCTAGAAGGACTTTGGGATCATATGCTAACCCCATTATAGCTGCATATAGGAGTAGCATCTGTATACCTCCCATTAAAGCAAGTAGCTTTGAGCTAAATCCTCAATCATTATCATGGTACAGCAAAATTGCCAGTATTCCGATCTTTCACAGGAAGAACCTACTGAGTTTCTGACACAGTTCTTAAAATTTCTGACACAGTACGTGATAAAGAGGTGGATCAGGATGTCTACAGATTATTACTGTTTCCATTTGCTGTAAAAGATCAAGCTAAGAGGTGGTTGAATAACCAACCCACAGCAAGTATAAAAACATGGAGACAGTTATCAGACAAATTCCTGAATCAATTTTACCCTCCAAAAAGGATGACACAGCTGAGACTGGACATCCAAGGCTTTAAAAAAGAGGATCATGAATCCCTTTATAATGCCTGGGAGAGGTATAGAGGTATGCTAAGGAAATGCCCCTCTGAAATGTTTTCAGAGAGGGTACAGTTAGACATCTTCTACTATGGGCTTACAGAAAAAGCTTAGATGTCTCTAGACCACTCAACTGGTGGATCTATACGTATGAGAAAGACGATTGAAGAGGCTCAAGAGCTCATAGATACAGTTGCTAGAAATCAACATCTATACTCAAGCAATGAGTCCTCTACAAAAGAAGAAACTATGGCAGTAGCTACTGATCCTAATCCTCAAGAATAGATTATTGAGCTTAATCAGCAATTACTTCTAATGACAAAACAGTTAGCAGAGTTAAAGAGATACTCCAAGAAACTAAAATTGCTAACAAAACATAGAATCACAGTTGAATCAGACAAAATAGCAGTTATCTAAACAGATAACAGAAGAATGCCAAGCAGTTCAACTGAGGATTGGGAAGACATTGAATAACACTGCTCAAAGTGGCAAAAAGCCAAGAAAGGAACAACTGACAGAGGATAACCAAAACACTGCCCAAAATCTCTCTGAGGACAGTAAGAACCCAGAGAGGAATACTCCTGGCGTTCAAACACCAGAAAGGGGGGAAAAGTTGGCGTTAAACGCCCATTCCTCACCCAGTCCTGGCGTTCAAACGCCAATGAGGAATCAGACACATGAGAGTGCTGATAGTATTGATAAACCCCATTTGTAGGGTTTATCTTGTGCTTGATTTAGGGGATTTTATAACCTTTTACCCACATTTATCCATTGAAATAGCATGGTATTATAACTTCTCCTTTAATTGTGCTTAAGAGTGAAAACATGCTTTTTAGGTCTTAAAATAAATAAATTTAATTCACCTTGATTCCATTAGATGCCTTGATATGTTTGTTAAGTGATTTAAGGTTTAGGAGGCAAAGATGAATCAAGGGAATGAAGAAAGAAAGCATGAAAAGTTGGAGAACTCATGAAGAAATGAAAGAACCGGAAAGTTGTCAAGCCGACCTCTTCGTACTTAAATGACCATAACTTGAGCTACAGAGATCCAAATGATACGGTTCCAGTTGGGTTGGAAAGCTAACATTCGGGGCTTCAAAAAGATATAAGATTTGCTATGGTTAAATCATGCATGGTGACGCGTACGCGTATAGTACGCGCACGCACGTTGCTGCCACCTGGTTCACTTAAAGCAAAACGTGGCCAGCGAATTTTAAAGCCTTGTGGGCCCAATCCAACTCATTTCTGATGCTATTTAACCCAAGGACTGAAGAGGGAAACACATGTTAGTTACCATTAGTCATAGTTTAGTTTTAGAACTAGTTTCTAGAGAGAGAAGCTCTCACTTCTCTCTAGGATTAGGATTAGGATTAGGTTTAGTTCTTAGATCTAGATTTTAATTCATCTTCTTCTACTTCTATCTTCTCAATTCCTTGTTGTTACATTCATTCTTCTTCCATTCTTTTGTTGTAATTTTCTTTATGTTGTTCTTGTGTTTGTTGTAGATCTACTTTTGTTTCTTCTACTCTCTTTCAATTCAATCAAGGTAATTCATAATAAATGTGTTTCTCTTGATTTGTTGTTGTTAATTCCTTGCAATTGAGTAGTGTAGATTTACTTTTCTTGCAATTTTACTATGCTTTCCTTTATGCCTTCCAAGTATTTGATGAATGCTTGGTTGGATTTTAGAGTAGAATTTTATACTCTTGGCTTGGAAAGGTAACTTAGGAACTCTTGAGTTACTAATGTCCAAGTAATTGATGATTGGGATCCATTGACTCTAGTTCTCACTAATTGAATTAGTGGAGAGTTAGGACTTATGGACTAGGATTGATAAAGCTCATTTGACTTTCCTTTACTACTAGTTGGAGGATGATTTAATGAGATTAATCCTTGCCAATTCTCATATTGTGGTTAGTGATTAGGATAGAGATCCTTGACCACCAACCCTTGCCAAGACCCTTTTAGCCATTAGTTTACTTTCTTGCCATTTATCTTTCATGCCTCTTATCAAAACCCCAAAAATAACTCATAACCAATAACAAGATACTTTATTGTAATTCCTAGGGAGAACGACCCGAGGTTTGAATACTTCGGTTTATAAATTTTAGGTGTTTGTTTTAGTGACAAACAACTTTTTGTATGAAAGGATTAGTGATTGGTTTAGAAACTATACTTGCAACGAGAATACATTTGTGAATTCTAAACCGTCAAAAATCCAATCATCAAAATGGCGCCGTTGCCGGAGAATTGCAATGGTGTTATGTTATTGGTTATTGTACATATGTGAATAGTGTGAATATCTTGCTTTTATGCTTTGTTTGATATTTGTAGAATTTTGTTTCTCTTATTTTCTATTAGCTTTTGATTTTTGTTTTCTCTTTTCACCATGAATTCTCATTTGGCTATGAGTATGATTACAACTATGTTGTAGGAGATGTGAATTTCAATGACAACATGCATCAAGGATGGGACAACCAAAGGTGGGAGGAGCCATATGCATATGATCACTCTTCATGGCAACAACCTCCACCAATGCACTATGAAGAAGAGTCATTTTATGATGCATACCAATCCAATGGCTATTGTGAATCTCCTTGTGACTTTCAAAAACCACCACCATATGCCTATGAATCATATCTTCAACATGATCATTAACTATACTCACAAGCCTCTTTTCACCAAATACCTCCATATGACTCTAATCCTTATCCACCACACCAACCACCTTTGAACCATATGAGACATACATGGAATCACAATTCCAAGATTACTACTCCCAAGAACCACCTCAATACACCACCACCTTATCAAGAAGAACCACCTTCCTATAATGAACCCTTTCTCCAAGACAATGAACCCTCTTATCCACTCCAATCCTCAATGGATGAAATCCTTAGCCTATACTTTAAGGGCAAGGAGAAATGCAAAGGGAGACACTAGAATTTATGGCTACATTGGCCAAGGTAGTAAGCATTTTAGCCTCCCAATGCTTGAGCACTCAAATCACTCCCATGGTCACATGTGGAGAATCGATTAAAGAGCATAGCATGAAGGAGAGATTGGAAACTCCGGTGAAAAATGAGGAATGCTACTTTGTGTTAGAACAATTGGAGGAACCTATGACCATTGAAGAAAAGGAAGAAGTGTTTGAAGACTTAGGAGATGCGGAACCTCCATGGGGACCTAGAGTATATAAAACTCCTCCAAGAAGATTGAAGTTGATGTTGAGGAGGAATGTGCACAACCTCCGAGGCATATTCTATATGAAGACTTGGAGAGAATGAAGCAAGAATTGAGTTCCCTTGGTGATGAAGATCATGCATCCAATCTTCTTGGTGAAGAATCCTTTGAATTTGAAGAACCTTCTCCCAATGAATTTAAAAGTGATGTGGAGGTAGATTTCTCTCAACCTCCCATTTATGACTTGAGTGATGAAGAAGAGTTAGAGGAAGTTGATGAACAAAGGATTGAGAATGAAGAAGTTTATGAAGAGGTGGAGATTGACAAAGAAGCAAACAATGGAGTAGAGCTTGCAAGCACATTGGAGACACCTCTCCCCAAGCCACCACCATCCATTCTCTCATTCAAGTGGGTAAATTCCTTATACTTAAGCTTTGTTATCCCCCTTGAATATGGTTTTCTTGAGACGGATGGTCAACTTAAAAAAATTAGTGGCTTTAAGAGTAAAAAGGAGATGGTTAGTGGTTGGAAGCATTATTCTAGGTTCACTATGGTCACATGTCCAAAGCTTGATAGCAAAGGTTGGTGTATAACTAGAGTACATGGGTCTAGAAGGATGTTTGGTCACTTTGTTGAGAATTCACCTTGCTCACCACTGATGAGCGGATAATTTGTACCTTTTTGGCATTGTTTTTAGTATGTTTTTGGTAGTTTTAGTTGAGTTCTTAGTATATTTTTATTAGTTTTTAGTTAAAATTCACTTTTCTGGACTTTACTATGAGTTTGTGTGTTTTTCTGTGATTTTAGGTATTTTCTGGCTGAAATTGAAGGACCTGAGCAAAAATCTGATTCAGAGACTGAAAAGGAATGCAGATGCTGTTGGATTCTGACCTCCCTGCACTCGAAGTGGATTTCTGGAGCTACAGAAGCCCAATTGGCGCGCTCTCAACGGCGTTGGAAAGTAGACATCCTGGGCTTTCCAGCAATATATGATAGTCCATACTTTGCCCAAGATTTGATGGCCCAAACCGGCGTTCAAAGTCACCCTCAAGAATTCCAGCGTTAAACGCCGGAACTGGCACCTAGATGGGAGTTAAACGCCCAAACTGGCATAAAAGCTGGCGTTTAACTCCAAGAAGAGTCTCTACACGAAAATGCTTCATTGCTCAGCCCAAGCACACACCAAGTGGGCCCGGAAGTGGATTTTTATGTCATTTACTCATCTATGTACACCTTAGGCTACTAGTTCCTATAAGTAGGACCTTTTACTATTGTATTTTCATCTTCTGATCATCTTCTGATCTTTGGAACCTTTTTCTTTAGATCTTTTGATCACTTTGGGAGGCTGGTCTCATGGCCATGCCTAGACCTTGTTCTTATGTATTTTCAACGGTGGAGTTTCTACACACCATAGATTAAGGTGTGGAGCTCTGCTGTACTCGAGTATTAATGCAATTACTATTGTTCTTCTATTCAATTCCGCTTGTTCCTTGTCCAAGATATTCATTCGCACTCAAGAACTTGATGAATATGATGATTATGTGACGATCATCATCATTCTCACTTATGAACAAAGTGACTGACAACCACTTCTGTTCTACAAGCAACCAAGGCTCTAGTGTTTATCTCTTGGATTCTTTAACCGGAATCTTCGTGGTATAGGCGAGAACTGATGGTGGCATTCAAGAGAATCCGGAAGGTCTAACCTTGTCTGTGGTATTCTGAGTAGGATTCAATGATTGAATGACTGTGACGTGCTTCAAACTCCTAGCAGGCGGGGCGTTAGTGACAGACGCAAAAGAATCAATGGATTCTATTTCGGCCTGACCGAGAACCGACAGCTGATTAGCCATATGCTGTGACAGAGCATAGGAACATTTTCACTGAGAGGATGGGAGGTAGCCACTGACAACGGTGAAACCCTTGCATAAGCTTGCCATGGAAAGGAGTAAGAAGGATTGGATGAAGACAGTAGGAAAGCAGAGAGACGGAAGGGAAGGCATCTTCATACGCTTATCTGAAGCTCTCACCAATGATATACATAAGTATCTCTATCTTTATCTTTATGTTTTATTCATCATCTATACCCATTTGAGTCTGCTGACTAAGATTTACAAGGTGACCATAGCTTGCTTCATACCAACAATCTCCGTGGGATCGACCCTTACTCGCGTAAGGTTTATTACTTGGACGACCCAGTGCACTTGCTGGTTAGTTGTGCGAAGTTGTAGTGATCACAATTTCGTGCACCAAGTTTTGGCGCCGTTGCCGGGGATTGTTCGAGTATGGACAACTGACGGTCATCTTGTTGCTTAGATTAGGCATTTTTCTTCAGAGTTCTTAAGAATGAATTATAGTGTTTCAAGGTGATGTTCTTATCATCACCAAAGCTGATTGATTCTCATCAATTTAGCTCTTGAATGCAATGTCCTGCTGAAGCTTGGCCGGCCATGTCTAATTTCTTTAGACTAAAGCTTTAGACTAACATTGCATGATTCCTGGAATTCTCATTAAGAATTTTGATACCTTTATTTTCCTTTTCACTTAATTTTCGAAAAAGCACAAAAAATTTACAAAATCATAAAATCCAAAAATATGTCTTGTTTGAGTCTAGAGTCTCATCTTAAGTTTAGTATCAATTGCATGTTTTGTTCTTATTGCATTCATGCATGTGTCCTCATTGATCTTCAAGTTGTTCTTGATGATTTCCTTGTTTTGATCTTTGAATTCTATTGACTTGAGTGTTTTGTTATATGCATTCTCATTTGTTAGTGTCAATGGTATACAAACTGCTAAGTTTGGTGTCTTGCATGCATTATTATTTGATTTTAGTTGCATTTTGATTATTCCTTATAATTAAAAATCCAAAAATATTTTTAATTTGTGTCTTTTCAAGTCAATAATACAGAGAATTGAAGATTCAGAACATACTGCAGAGGAATCACACAGAAAAAGCTGGGCATTCAAAAATGCCCAGTGAAGAAGACAGACTGGCGTTTAAACGCCAGCCAGGGTGCCTGGCTGGGCGTTTAACGCCCAAAAGGGTAGTAGTTTGGGCGTTAAACGCCAGAATGTGCACCATTCTGGGCGTTTAACGCCAGGATGGCACAAGGGGGAGGATTTTGTTTTCAAATCAATTTTTTTCAAGTTTTCAAAGTTTTTCAAAATCAAATCTTTTTCAAATCATATCTTTTCAATCAAATGTTTTCAAAATCAATTTCTTTCTTTTTTCAAAGATACTTACTAACAATTAATGATTTGATTGAACATTTCAAGTATGTTGCCTTTTCTGTTGAGAGAGGTTTAATGTTTAAATCATATCTTTCTTGTTAGGCAAGTCATTAATTTTTAAAAATCAAATCTTTTTAAAAATGTTTTTCAAATCATATCTTCTCAATCACATCTTTTTAAAAGCATAACTTTTCAATCATATCTTTTTAATCACATCTTTTTCAAAATAGTTTTCAATCATATCTTTTTAATTTCTAATTTCAAAATCTTTTTCAAAAATCACTTGATTTCTTTTCCACTTTGAGTTTTCGAAAATTATCAATCAATTTTTCAAAATGTTTTCAAAATCTTTTTAATTAATTTTCGAAAACTCTCTTCCCCTCTTCTCACATCCTTCTATGGAGTATCACTCCTTCTCAATGCACAATTCGAACTCTATCTGATTAAGTTCGAATTCTTCTACCTCTTTCTTCTATTTTTCTGTTCTTCTGACACCTCAAGGAATCTCTATACTGTGACATAGAGGATTCCACATTTTCTTGTTTTCTTCTCTTTCATATGAGCAGGAGCAGAGACAAAGGCATTCTTGTTGAAGCTGACCCTGAACCTAAGAGGACCTTGAAGCAAAAGCTAAGAGAAGCTAAGGCACAACTCTGTAGAGGACCTAACCGAATTCTTCAAAGAAGAAGAACCCATGGCAGCCGAAAACAACAACAATGCCAACAATGCAAGGAAGGTGCTGGGTGACTTTATTGCACCTACTCCCGACTTTTATGGGAGAAGCATCTCTATCCCTGCCATTGGAGCAAACAACTTTGAGCTTAAGCCTCAATTAGTTTCTCTGATGCAACAGAATTGCAAGTTCCATGGACTTCCATTGGAAGATCCTCATCAGTTCTTAGCTGAATTCTTGCAAATCTGTGACACTGTCAAGACTAATGGGGTTGACCTTGAGGTCTACAGACTTATGCTATTCCCTTTTGCTGTAAGAGACAGAGCTAGGATATGGTTGGACTCACAACCTAAAGAAAGCCTGGACTCTTGGGAAAAGCTAGTCAATGCCTTCTTGGCAAAGTTCTTTTCACCTCAAAAATTGAGTAAGCTTAGAGTGGAAGTCCAAACCTTCAGACAGAAGGATGGAGAATCCCTCTATGAAGCTTGGGAAAGATACAAACAATTGATCAGAAAGTGTCCATCTGATATGCTTTCTGAATGGAGCATCATAGGTATTTTCTATGATGGTCTCTCTGAACTATCCAAGATGTCTTTGAATAGCTCTGCTGGAGGATCTCTTCATCTGAAGAAGACGCCTACTGGTGGACGAAATTATGATTCTTGATTAGCGGCTCCTTGGCATGTGCAAAAAAAATTAAACTAACTCAACTGACTGATTACTTCCTTTTCACAATTCCGTTCAACTAACCAGCAAGTGTACTGGGTCGTCCAAGTAATACCTTACGTGAGTAAGGGTCGAATCCATAGAGATTATTGGTTTGAAGCAATCAATATTTATTTTATTAATCTTAGTTAGGATGTCAACAAGGATTATTTGGATTAAAAGTGAAATTACTAGATTTGATTATAAAATAAAAGAGGGAACAATGTTACTTGAGCAATAGAGTTATTTGTTTGTAAAGGATTGTGGAATATGTTGGAGTTCTGGAGATGCTTTGTCCTTTGATTTCAACTCTTCCTTGAATTCCTCTTCTCACACGCAGGTTCCTTCCATGGCAAGCTCTATGTAGGGTGTCACCGTTGTCAGTGGCTACTTCCCATCCTCGCAGTGAAAACTATGCTCACGCACTCTGTCACAGTACGGCTAATCACGGTTGGTTCCCGCTCCTACTGGAATAGAATCCCTCTTTTGCGTCTGTCACTAACGCCAGCAGGTTAAGGTTGAAGCACGTCACAGTCATTCAATCCCGGAATCCTACTCGGAATACCACAGACAAGGTTTAGACTTTCCGGATTCTCATGAATGCTGCCATCAATCCGGCTTATACCACGAAGATTCTGTTGGGGAATCTAAGAGATATTCATTCAATCTGCTGTAGAATGGAGGTGGGTCAGGCACACGTTCATGGGTTGAGGAAGGTGATGAGTGTCACGGATCATCACCTTCTTCACAATTAAGCGCGAATAAACATCTTAGATAAGAACAAGTGTGTTTGAATGGAAAACAAAGGAATTGTATTAAATCATCGAGACGCTGCAGAGCTCCTCACCCCCAACAATGGAGTTTAGAGACTCATGCCGTCACAAAGTATGTAATTCAAATCTGAAAATGTCATGAGGTACAAGATAAGTCTGTAAAAGTTGTTTAAATAGTAAACTAGTAACCTAGGTTTACAGAAAAATGAATAAACTAAGATAATTGGTGCAGAAATCCATTCTGGGGCCCACTTGGTGTGTGCTGGGGCTGAGACTAAAGCTTTCCACGTGTAAAGGCCTTTCTTGGCGTCAAACTCCAGGTTTTGACGTGTTTTGGGCGTTCAACTCCGGATCATGACGTTTTTCTAGCGTTTAACTCCAGACAGCAGCATGTACTTGGAGTTCAACGCCAAGTTACGTCGTCAATCTTCGCGCAAAGTATGGACTATTATATATTGCTGGAAAGCCCTGGATGTCTACTTTCCAACGCCGTTGAGAGCGCGCCAATTGGACTCCTGTAGCTCCAGAAAATCCATTTCGAGTGCAGGGAGGTCAGGATCCAACAGCATCAGCAGTCCTTTTTCAGCCTAAGTCAGATTTTGCTCAGCTCCCTCAATTTCAGCCAGAAAATACCTGAAATCACAGAAAAAACACACAACTCATAGTAAAGTCCAGAAATATGATTTTTGCCTAAAAACTAATATTATTTTACTAAAAACTAACTGAAACATGCTAAAATCTACATGAAATTACCCCCAAAAAGCGTACAAAATATCCGCTCATCACAACACCAAACTTAAACTGTTGCTTGTCCTCAAGCAACTAGATAAATAAAATAGGTTTTAACAGAAATAAAGAAGTAATAAATTCTCGAGTTTTAAATGAAGCTCAGATTCTTATTAGATGAGCGGGGCTTGTAGCTTTTTGCCTCGAACAGTTTTGGCATCTCCCTGTATCTTTAAATTTTCAGAATGATTGGCATCCTTAGGAACTCAGAATTCAGATAGTATTATGACTCTCCTAGTGTAGTATGTTGATTCTTGAACACAGTTATTTTGAGTCTTGGCCGTGGCCCTAAGCACTTTCTTCCAGTATTACCACCGGATACATAAATGCCACAGACACATAACTGGGTGAACCTTTTCAGATTATGACTCAGCTTTGCTAGAGTCCCCAGTCAGTGGTGTCCAGAGCTCTTAAGCACTCTTTTGCTTTGGATCACGACTTAACCACTCAGTCTCAAGCTTTTCACTTGGACCTTCATGACACAAGCACATGGTTAGGGACAGCTTGTTTTAGCCGCTTAGGCCTGGATTTTATTTCCCTGGGGCCCTCCTATCCATTGATGCTCAAAGCCTTGGATCCTTTTTACTCTTGGCTAGTGCTCATGGCTTGTTTTTTTTTTTTGGGAACTGCTTTTTCTTGCTTCAAGAATCAATTTCATGATTTTTCAGATCATCAATAATATTTTTCGTGTTCCTCATCCTTTCAGGAGCCAATATTCATCAAATTCAAAGTACAATTTATGCACTGTTCAAGCATTCATTCAGAGAACAAAAAGTATTGCCACCACATATTAATTTAAATTTTATTATTAAGAACTCAAAAAAATATAGATTACTTCTTTATTCTAAAAATCTACTACTTATTAATGCCTAATGATGATGAGAAAAATAAATTATAGCTTAATTGGAAATAAAATCAAAATAGATATACTAATTACTACTAAATATCTAACTTTAAGGTCAATTTCTAAAAAGAATAATTATCACAGAGTTGAAGCAGAAAAAAATTGGAACTCAGCAACCTGTATTTGGGAAGTGGATGTTCCTTTAGTCTGTGGGATGCCTTCAAGAATTAATGTCTGATGCTTCAGCTCCCTTAAGTTCACATCCTTGCTCTTCCTGTTCTCTTAGGTGCCATGATCTTAATGAGTTTTAGCTCAGTGATCATGGCAAATCACACCAAACTTAGAGGTTTGCTTGTCCTCAAGCAAAAGAAAGGAAAGGAGAGAGAGTAGAAGGAGAGGTATTTTCATAAAAGATAAGATGAGTTGAAAAAGATATTAAAAATTTGAAAAAGAATTGGATTGGAAAAAGATTTGTGTTTAAATTAAGATACATTTGATATTTTTGAAAAAGGAATTTTAGAAATTAGGGTTCTTAGAAAACCAATTGATTTGAAGGATGATATTTTGAAACATGTTTATGCAAGAAATCATGAATTGAAACTTAAAAATTTAGAAAAATTGTAAAGAAAAACGAATTTTACCTCCTCCCCACCCCTGGCGTTAAACGCCCAGGATGCTAGCAAACTGGCGTTAAACGCCAGAAGGTGCATCTTTCTGGGTTTAACGCCCAGAAGATGCTCCTTTCTGGCGTTTAATGCCCAGATGGCTACCCTTACTGGCGTTAAACGCCCAGCGGAGCTTCTTTTGGGCGTTTAATGCCCAAAGTATTTCTTACTGGCTTTTTCACGCCAGTGAGCTTCCAAATTTCCCTGTAACTCTGTGACTTCAACCAATTGCTATTTCACCTTTTGAAGATACTTGGACCCAAACCTGTAAAGAAATAATTAATTAATTAATACGAATAAAATTAAATTTTGTGATTGGCTGGGTTGCCTCCCAGCAAGCGCTTCTTTAATGTCATTAGCTGGACTGAGTTTTAATCAAGTCTCAGTTTTGAGCATTCTTGCTCAAAATTGCCTTCAAGATAATGTTTGACTCTTGTCCATTAACAATGAACTTTTTGTTAGAGTCATTATCCTGAAGCTCTATGTATCCATATGGTGACACGTTTGTAATGACATATGGACCTCTCCACCGGGATTTTAATTCTCCAGGGAATAATTTGAGCCTAGAATTGAATAGCGGAACTTTTTGCCCCGGCTCAAAGACTCTGGATGACAATTTCTTATCATGCCATCTTTTCGCTTTCTCTTTGTAAATCTTTGCATTTTCGAAAGCATTGAGTCTAAATTCCTCTAGCTCTGATTCGAGACTCTCAGCCATATTGACCTCTCTTACCAGAGAGTCAATTATATCAACACTCATGCAGTCATTTGGGGTGTCTGGATGTTGCATGGCTTTAACAACATTCAGCTTGAACTCTTCCTCATTGACTCTCAAGGTTACTTCCCCTTTTTGGACATCAATGAGGGTTCGGCCAGTTGCTAGGAAAGGTTCCTAGAATGAGAGTTGCACTCTTGTGCTCCTCCATTTCCAGCACCACAAAGTCAGTAGGAAAGGCAAATGGCCCAACCTTGACTATCATGTCTCAATCACGCCTGATGGGTATTTAATGGAGCCATCAGCAAGTTGAAGACATATCCTGGTTGGTTTGATTTCTTCAGTTAAACCAAGCTTTGATAGTAGATGCAGGCATTAGGTTGATACTTGCTCCAAGATCACATAAAGCTTGCTTGGTGCAAGTGCCCTCTAATGTGCATGGTATCATAAAGCTCCCAGGATCTTTAAGCTTCTCAGGTAAGCTTTTCAGAATGACTGCACTGCATTCTTCAGTGAGGTAAACTTTTTCAGTTTCCCTCCAATCCTTCTATGACTTAAGATCTCTTTCATGAACTTAGCATAAGAGGGTATTTGCTCAAGTGCTTCTGCAAACGGAATCTTTATTTCAAGAGTCCTGAGGTAGTCTGCAAAGCGGGCAAATTGCTTATCCTGTTCCGCTTGGCGGAGTTTTGAGGATAAGGCATTTTGGCTTTGTATTCCTCAACCTTAGTTGCTGCAGGTTTATTACCTACAGAGTGGTTGGGAAGCCTTTTAGCAGGGTGTTATCAGCGCTTGTATGTGACTGATTCCCCACTGGTATTTGAATGCCAGTGGTGGGAGCTGGAGTGGCGTTAGACGCCCCTTCCTTGTTTTTACTGGCGTTTGAACGCCAGCTTTGTCCCTTTCTGGGCTCGGACTGTCTTCAGGAGGATTTTGAGTATCCACTTGTTCATTTCTTGGTTTCCTGCTGCTTTGAAGTGAGGTATTTAATGTTTTCCCACTTCTTAATTGAACTGCTTGACATTCTCTGTTATTTGTCTTGACAGTTGTTTTTCTGTCTGTTTAATTGTACTTCCATGTGTCCTGTTAGCCATTCTTGTTTCCTGTAATATTTCCTTGAATTCGGCTAGCTGTGAGTTAGAAAGTCCAATTGCTGATTGAATTCATTAGCCTGATCCACTGGACTGAGTTCTGCGTTACTGTTTTAGCTTCTTCTTTCATGAAAGATTCATTGCTTAAGTACAGATGTTGATTTCTGGCAACTGTATCAATAAGCTCTTGAGCCTCTTCAATTGTTTTTCTCATATGTATAGATCCACCAGCTGAGTGGTCTAGAGAAATCTGAGCTTTTCTGTAAGCCCATAGAAGATTCTAATTGCACCCATTCCGAAAACATTTCAGAGGGGCATTTTCTTAGCAACTCTCTGTATCTCTCCCAGGCATCATAAGGGATTCATTATCTCCTTGTTTGAAGCCTTGAATGTTTAGCCTTAGCTGTGTCATCCGTTTGGGAGGGAAATAGTGATTCAGAAATTTTTCTGACAGCTTTCCATGTTTTTATGCTGTTCTTAGGCTGGTTATTTAACCACCTCTTAGCTTGATCTTTTACAGCAAATGGAAACAGTAATAGTCTGTAGACATCCTGATCTACTTCCTTATCATACTGTGTCAGCAATTTGCGAAAATTGTGCCAGAAACTCTGTAGGTTCTTCATGTGGAAGACCAGAATACTGGCAGTTTTGCTGCACCATGATAATGACTGAGGATTCAGCTCAAAGCTACTAACTCCAATGGAGGGTATACAGATACTACTCCCATATGAAGCAGTAGTGGGGTTAGCATATGACCCCAGAGTCCTCTTGGACTGTTCATTCCCACTTGCTTCCATATTGAATACAAGTTTGAGAATTTATATGTTGAGAATTATTATTTTATAATAGTGGAATAACAAAAAACGGAATAAGTGAAAACAATAAAATAATTTTTTTTTTTTGAAAATTTTTCGAAAAATTGAAATTAAATCTGAAACTTATAAAAATTTCGAAAAAGTGGTTCAAATTAGTTAGAAAATATAAATTTTTGAATTTTGAATTTATGATGAAAAGAAAAACACACAAAAGACACAAAACTTAAATTTTTAGATCTAGTGCTCCTTATTTTCGAAAATTTTTGGAGGGAAAACACCAAAGAAACCAAACTTAAAATTTTAAGATCAAGACACAAAAAAACTCAAGAACACCTTGAAGATTCACAAGAACACCACGAACAAAAGAAAGAACACCAAACTTAAATTTTTAGAAAATCAAAATAAATTTTCGAAAATTATAACAAGATTAACAATAAAACACCAAACTTAGAGTTTGGCACAAGATTAAATCAAGAAAATTATTTCTGAAAAAGAAAAAGATTTTAAAAGTACTGGTGCTCCCTTATCAAGAATATGACCCTTCTATTCTAGCCAAATGGGCAGCAAATAACAATTGTTTTGAAAAAGCACAAGAAAAACAAGAAAAGACTCAGAACAAGAAAATTAAAGATCAAACAAGAAAAATAGACAAGACAACTTGAAGATTAAGGAAAAACAAAGGACACTCACACGAAAATTTCAAAGAAAAATAATAAAGATGCATTGACACCAAACTTAGAACAAGACACTAAAACTCACGAAAATTAGCAATTAATTAAGAGAAAAATAATAAATTTTGAAAAGAAATTTTTGAAAAGAAACTATCCTATCAATATTGATTTAATGACTCTATAATAAAATAAGAATAAAAATAAAAATAAAAATAAATTATTCCTAATCTAAGAAATAAAATAAGCCTTCAATTGTCCAAACTCAATAATCCCCGGCAACGGCGCCAAAAACTTGGTGGACGAAATTGTGATTCTTGATTAGTGGCTCCTTGGCATGTGCCAAAAAGTTAAACTAACTCAACTGACTGATTACTTCCTTTTCACAATTCCGTTCAACTAACCAGCAAGTGTACTGGGTCGTCCAAGTAATACCTTACGTGAGTAAGGGTCGAATCCACAGAGATTATTGGTTTGAAGCAATCAATATTTATTTTATTAATCTTAGTTAGGATGTCAACAAGGATTATTTGGATTAAAAGTGAAATTACTAGATTTGATTATAAAAATAAAAGAGGGAACAATGTTACTTGAGCAATAGAGTTATTTGTTTGTAAAGGATTGTGGAATATGTTGGAGTTCTGGAGATGCTTTGTCCTTTGATTTCAACTCTTCCTTGAATTCCTCTTCTCACACGCAGGTTCCTTCCATGGCAAGCTCTATGTAGGGTGTCACCGTGTCAGTGGCTACTTCCCATCCTCGCAGTGAAAACTATGCTCACGCACTCTGTCACAGTACGGCTAATCACCGGTTGGTTCCCGCTCCTACTGGAATAGAATCCCTCTTTTGCGTCTGTCACTAACGCCCAGCAGGTTAAGGTTTGAAGCACGTCACAGTCATTCAATCCCGGAATCCTACTCGGAATACCAGACAAGGTTTAGACTTTCCGGATTCTCATGAATGCTGCCATCAATCCGGCTTATACCACGAAGATTCTGTTGGGGAATCTAAGAGATATTCATTCAATCTGCTGTAGAATGGAGGTGGTTGTCAGGCACACGTTCATGGGTTGAGGAAGGTGATGAGTGTCACGGATCATCACCTTCTTCACAATTAAGCGCGAATAAACATCTTAGATAGAACAAGTGTGTTTGAATGGAAAACAAAGGAATTGTATTAAATCATCGAGACGCTGCAGAGCTCCTCACCCCCAACAATGGAGTTTAGAGACTCATGCCGTCACAAAGTATGTAATTCAAATCTGAAATGTCATGAGGTACAAGATAAGTCTGTAAAGTTGTTTAAATAGTAAACTAGTAACCTAGGTTTACAGAAAAAGGAATAAACTAAGATAATTGGTGCAGAAATCCACTTCTGGGGCCCACTTGGTGTGTGCTGGGGCTGAGACTAAAGCTTTCCACGTGTAAAGGCCTTTCTTGGCGTCAAACTCCAGGTTTTGACGTGTTTTGGGCGTTCAACTCCGGATCATGACGTTTTTCTGGCGTTTAACTCCAGACAGCAGCATGTACTTGGCGTTCAACGCCAAGTTACGTCGTCAATCTTCGCGCAAAGTATGGACTATTATATATTGCTGGAAAGCCCTGGATGTCTACTTTCCAACGCCGTTGAGAGCGCGCCAATTGGACTCCTGTAGCTCCAGAAAATCCATTTCGAGTGCAGGGAGGTCAGGATCCAACAGCATCAGCAGTCCTTTTTCAGCCTAAGTCAGATTTTTGCTCAGCTCCCTCAATTTCAGCCAGAAAATACCTGAAATCACATAAAAACACACAAACTCATAGTAAAGTCCAGAAATATGATTTTGCCTAAAACTAATATTATTTTACTAGAAACTAACTGAAACATGCTAAAATCTACATGAAATTACCCCAAAAGCGTACAAAATATCCGCTCATCACCTACAGAGGCTCAAGAGCTAATTAAAATGGTTGCAAACAACCAATTCATGTACACTTCTGAAAGGAATCCTGTGAACAATGGGGTAAATCAGAAGAAAGGAGTTCTTGAGATTGATACTCTGAATGCCATTCTGGCTCAGAACAAGATATTGACTCAACAAGTCAATTTGATTTCTCAAAGTCTGTCTGGAATGCGAAATGCACCAAGCAGTACTAAGGATGCTTCATCTGAAGAAGAAGCTTATGATCCTGAGAACCCTTCAATGGAAGAGGTGAATTACCTAGGAGAACCCTATGGAAACACCTATAACTCTTCATGGAGAATCACCCAAATTTCTCATGGAAGAATCAAGAGAGACCTCAACAAGGTTTCAACAACAATAATGGTGGAAGAAACAGGTTTAGCAATGGCAAGCCTTTTCCATCATCTTCTCAGCAACAGACAGAGAATTCTAAGCAGAACCCCTCTGACTTAGCAACCATGGTCTCTGATCTAATCAAAACCACTCAAAGTTTCATGACTGAAACAAGGTCCTCCATTAGGAATTTAGAGGCACAAGTGGGACAGCTGAGCAAGAAAGTTACTGAACTCCCTCCTAGTACTCTCCCAAGCAATACAGAAGAAAATCCAAAAGGAGAGTGCAAGACCATCAACATGGCCGAATTTGGAGAGGAGGAAGAAGCAGTGAACGCCACTGAGGAAGACCTCAATGGGCGTGCACTGACATCCAGTGAGTTCCCCAATGAGGAACCATGGGAATCTAAGGCTCAAAATGAGACCATAGAGATTCCATTGGACTTACTTCTGCCTTTCATGAGCTCTGATGAGTATTCTTCCTCTGAAGAGGATGAGTATGTCACTGAAAAGCAAGTTGCTAAATACCTTGGAGCAATCATGAAGCTAAATGACAAGTTATTTGGAAATGAGACTTGGGAGAATAAACCTCCTTTGCTCACCAAAGAACTGGATAACTTGTCTAGGCAGAAATTACCTCAAAAGAGACAAGATCCTGGGAAGTTTTCCATACCTTGTACCATAGGCACCATGACCTTCAAGAAGGCTCTGTGTGACTTAGGGTCAAGTGTAAACCTCATGCCTCTCTCTGTAATGGAGAAGCTAGGGATATTTGAGGTACAAGCTGCAAGAATCTCACTAGAGATGGCAGACAACTCAAGAAAACAAGCTTATGGATTTGTAGAGAATGTTTTGGTTAAGATTGAAGACCATTACATCCCTGCTGATTTCATAGTCCTAGAGACTGGGAAGTGCATGGATGAAAACATCATCCTTGGCAGACCCTTCCTAGCCACAGCAAAGGCTGTGATTGATATTGATGGAGGTGAACTGATCATTCAAGTGAATGAAGAATCCTTTGTGTTTAGGCTCAAGGATATCCCTCTGTCACCATGGAGAGGAAGCATGAAGAGCTTCTCTCAAATCAGAGACAAACAGAGCCCCCACAGTCAAACTCTAAGTTTGGTGTTGGGAGGCCACAAACCACTCTAAGTTTGGTGTTGAACCCCCACATTCAAACTCTAAGTTTGGTGTTGGGAGGTTCCAACATTGCTCTGAGTATCTGTGAGGCTCCATGAGAGCCCTCTGTCAAGCTACTGACATTAAAGAAGCGCTTGTTGGGAGGCTACCCAATGTTACATTTTATCTATTTCCCTTTTGTTATTTTATGTTTTTTTGTAGGTTGATGATCATAAGAAGTCACAAAATCAATTGAAAAAGCAAAAACAGAATGAAAACAGGAAGAAAAACAGCACACCCTGGAGGAAGATGTTGCTGGCGTTTAAACGCCAGTGAGGTTAGCAGTTGGGCGTTTAACGCCCAGTCTGGCACCATTCTGGGCGTTTAACGCCAGAAAGGGGCACCAGACTGGCGTTAAACGCTAGAAAAGGGCAAGAACCTGGCGTTAAACGCCAGGAATGGGCACCAGCCCGGCGTTTAACGCCAGAAATGGCTCAAAACGTGATTTTGAATGCCATTTGGTACAGGGATGACTTTTCCTTGACACCACAGGATCTGTGGACCCCACAGGATCCCCATCAACCCTACCACTCTCTCTCTTCTTCACCCATTCACCAATCACCTCAACACCTCTTCCCCAAAAACCCTTCACCTATCAAATCCCATCTTTCTCTTCACCACTCACATCCATCCTTCATAAAACCCCACCTACCTCACCCTTCAAATTCAAACCACTTTCCCTCCCAAACCCACCCATACATGGCCGAACACAAGCCTTCCCTTCTTTCATTCTTCTTCTTCTACTCTCTTCTTTCTTCTTTGCTCGAGGACGAGCAAACATTTTAAGTTTGGTGTGGTAAAAGCGTTGCTTTTTTGTTTTTCCATAACCATTTATGGCATCCAAGGCCGGAGAAACCTCTAGAAAGAGGAAAGGGAAGGCAAAAGCTTCCACCTCCGAGTCATGGGAGATGGATAGATTCATCTCAAGGGTGCATCAAGACCACTTCTATGAAGTTGTGGCCTTGAAGAAGGTGATCCCCGAAGTCCCCTTTTCACTCAAAAAGGGTGAATATCCGGAGATCCGCCATGAGATCCGAAGAAGAGGTTGGGAAGCTTACCAACCCCATTCAACAAGTCGGAATCTTGATGGTTCAAGAGTTCTATTCCAATGCATGGATCACCAAGAACCATGATCAAAGTGTGAACCCGGATCCAAAGAATTATCTTACAATGGTTCGGGGGAAATACTTGGATTTTAGTCCGGAAAATGTAAGGTTAGCATTCAACTTGCCTATGATGCAAGGAGATGAACATCCTTACACAAGAAGGGTCAACTTTGATCAAAGGTTGGACCAAGTCCTCACAGTCATATGTGAAGAGGGCGCACAATGGAAGAGAGATTCAGAGGCAAGCCGGTTCAATTGAGAAGGCATGACCTCAAACCCGTGGCTAGAGGATGGTTGGAGTTTATCCAACGCTCAATCATTCCCACTAGCAACCGGTCCAAAGTTACTCTAGACCGAGCCATCATGATCCATAGCATCATGATTGGAGAAGAAGTGGAAGTTCATGAGGTTATAGCCCAAGAACTCTACAAGGTGGCGGACAAGTCCTCTACCTTGGCAAGGTTAGCCTTTCCTCACCTCATCTGTCACCTCTGTTATTCAGTTGGAGTTGACATAGAGGGAGACATCCCCATTGATGAGGATAAGCCCGTTACCAAGAAAAGGATGGAGCAAACAAGAGACCCCTCTCATCATGAGATCCCTGAGATACCCCAAGGGATGCACTTTCCTCCACAAAATTATTGGGAGCAACTAAACACCTCCCTGGGAGAATTGAGTTCCAACATGGGACAACTAAGGGTAGAGCACCAAGAACACTCCATTCTCCTCCATGAAATTAGAGAAGATCAAAGAATCATGAGAGAGGAGCAACAAAGACAAGGAAGAGACATTGAGGAGCTCAAGCACTCCATAAGACCTTCAAGAGGAAGAACAAGCCGCCATCACTAAGGTGGACCCGTTCTTTAATCTCCTTGTTCTTTATTCTTCTGTTTTTCGATAATTGTGCTTTATGTTTGTCCATGTTTGTGTCTTGTGATCATTAGTATCTTAGTGTCTATGCCTTAAAGTTATGAATGTCCTATGACTCCATCACCTTTCTTAAATAAACAAATGTTCTTATTGAAAAGAAAAGAATTGCATGAATTTTGAATTTTATAACAGTTTAATTATTTTGATGTAGTGGCAACACTTTTGTTTTCTGAATGTATGCTTAAACAGTGCATATGTCTTTTAAATTTGTGGTTCATGAATGTTGGCTCTTGAAAGAATGATGAAAAGGAGACATGTTACTGAGGATCTGAAAAATCATAAAAATGATTCTTGAAGCAAGAAAAAGCAGTGAATACAAAAAAAAAGGGGAAGCAAGCGAAAAAAAAACCGAAAAAAAAAAAAAAAAGAAAGAAAGAAAAAGAAAGAAATAAAGTTGTGATCCAAGGCAATAAGAGTGTGCTTAAGAACCCTGGACACCTCTAATTGGGGACTTTAGCAAAGCTGAGTCACAATCTGAAAAGGTTCACCCAATTATGTGTCTGTGGCATGTATGTATCCGGTGGTAATACTGGAAGACAGAGTGCTTTGGGCCACAGCCAAGACTCAATAAGTAGCTGTGTTCAAGAATCATCATACTTAACTAGGAGATCAATAACACTATCTGGATTCTGAGTTCCTAAAGAAGCCAATCATTCTGAGTTCCAAAGGATAAAGTGAGATGCCAAAACTGTTCAGAGGCAAAAGCTAAAGCCCCGCTCATCTAATTAATACTGATCTTCATAGATGTTTTGGAGTTCATTGCATATTCACTTCTTTTTATCTTATTTGATCTTCAGTTGCTTGGGGACAAGCAACAATTTAAGTTTGGTGTTGTGATGAGCGGATAATTTGTACCTTTTTTGGCATTGTTTTTAGTATGTTTTTAGTAGTTTAGTTGAGTTCTTAGTATATTTTTATTAGTTTTTAGTTAAAATTTACTTTTCTGGACTTTACTATGAGTTTGTGTATTTTTCTGTGATTTTAGGTATTTTCTGGCTGAAATTGAGGGACCTGAGCAAAAATCTGATTCAGAGACTGAAAAGGACTGCAGATGTTGTTGGATTCTGACCTCCCTGCACTCGAAGTAGATTTTCTGGAGCTACAGATGCCCAATTGGCGCGCTCTCAACGGCGTTGGAAAGTAGACATCCTGGGCTTTCCAGAAATATATGATAGTCCATACTTTGCCCAAGATTTGATGGCCCAAACCGGCGTTCAAAGTCACCCTCAGGAATTCCAGCGTTAAACGCCGGAACTGGCACCTAGATGGGAGTTAAACGCCAAACTGGCATAAAAGCTAGCGTTTAACTCCAAGAAGAGTCTCTAAACGAAAATGCTTCATTGCTCAGCCCAAGCACACACCAAGTGGGCCCGGAAGTGGATTTTTATGTCATTTACTCATCTATGTACACCTTAGGCTACTAGTTCCCTATAAGTAGGACCTTTTACTATTGTATTTTCATCTTCTGATCATCTTCTGATCTTTGAACCTTTTTCTTTAGATCTTTTGATCACTTTGGGAGGCTGGCCTCATGGCCATGCCTAGACCTTGTTCTTATGTATTTTCAACGGTGGAGTTTCTACACCATAGATTAAGGTGTGGAGCTCTGTTGTACCTCGAGTATTAATGCAATTACTATTGTTCTTCTATTCAATTCCGCTTGTTCCTTGTCCAAGATATTCATTCGCACTCAAGAACTTGATGAATGTGATGATTATGTGACGCTCATCATCATTCTCACTTATGAACAAAGTGACTGACAACCACTTCTGTTCTACAAGCAACCAAGGCTCTAGTGTTTATCTCTTGGATTCTTTAACCGGAATCTTCGTAGTATAGGCGAGAACTGATGGCGGCATTCAAGAGAATCCGGAAGGTCTAACCTTGTCTGTGGTATTCTGAGTAGGATTCAATGATTGAATGACTGTGACGTGCTTCAAACTCCTAGCAGGCGGGGCGTTAGTGACAGACGCAAAAGAATCAATGGATTCTATTCCGGCCTGACCGAGAACCGACAGCTAATTAGCCATATGCTGTGACAGAGCATAGGAACATTTTCACTGAGAGGATGGGAGGTAGCCACTGACAATGGTGAAACCCTTGCATAAGCTTGCCATGGAAAGGAGTAAGAAGGATTGGATGAAGACAGTAGGAAAGCAGAGAGACGGAAGGGAAGGCATCTTCATACGCTTATCTGAAGCTCTCACCAGTGATATACATAAGTATCTCTATCTTTATCTTTATGTTTTATTCATCATCTATACCCATTTGAGTCTGCCTGACTAAGATTTACAAGGTGACCATAGCTTGCTTCATACCAACAATCTCCGTGGGATCGACCCTTACTCGCGTAAGGTTTATTACTTGGACGACCCAGTGCACTTGCTGGTTAGTTGTGCGAAGTTGTAGTGATCACAATTTCGTGCACCAACCACCCACATGGATTAATGATAATCAACTTGGAGATGGGTGTGAAGACAAAATATGGGATCCGGGAACACATGAGGATCAACATTGGGAGCCCATGGTTTGTGAAGAACTCCATCAAAGCTTGGAGATATTAATCTTGAATGATGGAGCTTATTGGAAGTCCAAGCATTGGTGGAAGTTCCAAGATGAGTACAAGCACAAGCCACCTTGAGAGAAGCTCCCCATAAGTCCAACTTAAGGACAATAAATAAAAGTGCTAGGTGGGAGACACCCCACCATGGTAAAATCCTTTCATTTTCTCTTTGTACATATTGGTAGAATTAGTTTAATTTCATGTTTAGATTAGTTGGTTGAGTTTAATTAGCATTTTATCATGTTAAATAAGGTTTTAGGGTGTTTTGGTAGCTGTTGGAGGTTTGGAATGCTTGGATTGGTACAAAAACATAGCAAAAATTTTTGAAAAACAGAGCACCATCCATGCGTACGTGCACCGCGCGCGTACGCGTGCATCAAGCATTTTGGACCATCCACGCGAGCGCGCCATGCATGCGTACGCGTGGATTGAGAAGTTCCACCCTCCATGCATTTTTCCAGAGAGTTGTGCCTACGCCGCGCCAACGTTGTGCCTTTGGCACAAACCTATTTGCGCGCTCGCGCACATGACGCGTACGTGCCACTCTCGGAATAAGCCATCGACGCAGACGCACTTTGTACGCGTACGCGTCGCGTCCATTACACCACCATCTGCGCTTGCGCGCCATGCGTGCGTATGCGCGGATTTCCTTCCTTCACCACATTTCGTTTCTTTCCTCTTTCTATTTCTTTCCTTCTCCTTCTTCTTCCCTCCTCCTACCCCTCATCCAACACTTCCAAACACCATGAATAACCATTTCTTTAGTTAGTTTTAGTTTAGTTTTCATTTTATTTTCTCTCTTTTCATCATAAGTGTTGGATTATTGACTTTGTTTACTATACATTGCTGCTCTTTATTGCCTAAATGCTATTTTAGCATGAATGTTATTTTAGATAATCTTTGTTGGATTCTATGATTGAGGTTATATTTTGCTACTTGGTTTTGAGTTTTTTTATGCTTACCTTTTGAAAAATACCAAGTGATGAGAATTGCCGTCGAGCTTGTAAATCTTTTGAATTGCATGTTGTAGCTAGCCATCATGTGATTTGAATCCTTTTCCTCGATTAGGCAACCTCTTGATAGATGATGTTATGCATTTACCTTAGTGCATAGTGTTTCATGATATATGTGTTCCGAGGGTTACCTGAAACTGGAGGTCGATCTCGGACGAGATCTTCTGTACTGGTTGGTGCTAACGTGTCCGGCTGGTGGGAGACGGCCGGAGCTATCGTGTCCGACTTGTTGGACTGGCTGTACTGCTGATCCTTCGTCACCGGAGGGTGGGGGGTACCTGCAAGAGACTCCGATGCTTAAGTTAGCATGGGTATTAAACAGGTTTTATGTAGAATCAGAGTATGAGTTATACCTGGGTGCTCCAGTGTATTTATAATGGTGAGAAGTGACCTTCTTAGATAAGATAAGTTAGTTATCTTATCTTATCTTTATCTTATCTTTGGGTGAGGTCAGCTTATCTTCAACGGAACCGCCTTTATCTTTCTGGGCTTTGGCTGCCTTTAGATTGGGCTGCATTCCTTCGTTTTGGGCCTGCTTTGGGCTCCATTGGCGAGTTGGCCGAGCTCTTTGAGAAGAGGTCGGGCATTTAGCCGAGCTCTTTGAGAAGAGGTCGGGCATTTAGCCGAGCTCTTTGAGAAGAGGTCGGGCATTTAGCCGAGCTCTTTGAGAAGAGGTCGGGCATTTGGCCTGAAGAGGTCGGGCATTTGGCCTGAAGAGGTCGGGCATTTGGCCTGAAGAGGTCGGGCATTTGGCCTGAAGAGGTCGGTCGGCTTGTCGCTAAACATCCCGGGTCGGACAGCTTGACCCAGGTATGAACAGTGCCCCTGCTTGAGTTCGATCTTTCCATGAGATCGTGCTTTTCTGAGCTTCGATCTCTTTGGAAGTAGTGCTCAAGCATCTGTCTTGCTTGTTCTTCATTGATTTGCAATCTTTTGCAGATTTTCTAGAGGTTTGGTACTTCACAGTCCGTCCTCTTTTAAGTAGTAGTGTGGGTTTTCTACCCTTGCTTTCTGGATCACGCCTTGCTTTTGTGTTGACAACCCTCTGCTTTGGTGAAGTTATCCTTGCGGCTTGATATCCGGACTCTTAGTAACTTGCCTTGATGACTTTTTAGTGTTCTTTGTATAGAACCTTTAGTCTCGGATGACATACGTAGCCCTGTTTGAGATTGTGCCTTCTTTGAGTGGAGTTGTATCCCTTTTAGCTAAGCACTTTTGAGCCTTAAGGTTTTTTTCTTAACCTTTTGGCTTGTTCTTTTTTGAGATTGTATTTGCGCCTCTTCTTAGCTGACGTCGACCTGTACGACTTTGCCCCTGCTTGAGTTCGATCTTTCCGTGAGATCATGCTCCCTTTGGGGGAAGTCGTACTCAAGCATCCTGACTTTGGTCGATCTTGAGTAGTTTTATCTTGTGCGAGTTTGCCATTGCCTTTTTTAGTTGTTTGAGAGGTCTTTTCAGCCTTCTTCCGACTTGTTGTCTTCACTGTTCGGGCTTTTTAGTCATAATCCAACAACTTTTTAGGTATAGTTCCTGATGGGAACCTTTTCTGTTTGGATGACTTTTTAGTGCCGTTTTGATTTGTGCTTTTGCCTTTTAAGTAGTGTCTTTTTTCAAGACTTCGTACCTTTTAGCAAAGCATTCCTGGCATTCCTCTGGCCATTGCGAGATGTCTTTGTCCCCTTTGTGGATCTTTGTAGAGTGTCGGTATTTTGTTGTCCGACCTCTTTTGATCACTGCCGGTTTTGTCCACTTCCTGCTTGGTTGAGGTGGTCCTTGGGGGCTAACTTGTCCGACGACTTTTTAGTGTTCTTTGGTAGAACCTTTTTAGTTGGTCTGAACAATTTTGATAGCCTTGTCATGGAGCCGTGGCTTTTTGGGCAAAGCTATGTCCCTTTTAGCGCACGCTTTTCGTTGGTCCAATTTCTCATGTCGACGAGCTGTAGCTTTCGTTGGTCCGACTTCTTGTCGGTCCAAGCTGTGGTTTTCGTTGGTCCGACTTCTTCCTGTCGGTCCAAGCTGTAGTTTTGTTTGGTCCGACTTTTTCTTGTTGTTCCAAGCTGTAGCTTTGGGCCGACTTCTTCATGTCGGTCGCTTCTAAGTTATTTCTAGTAATCCTCTTTATTGGACCTTTGTCAGGTCTCTTTCAGGGATTACTTTTATAACTTTTTGTTTATGGGACGACTTCTTTACGTCAGTCCCTTCTCCAAGTTATTTTTGTAATCCTCTTTCTTGGACCTTTGTCAGATCTCTTTCAGGGATTACTTTTATAACTTGTCCGTTGTAGGAGACCGACTTCTTTATGTCGATCTCTTCTAAGTTATTTCGTAACCCTCTTTCTTGGACCTTTGCCAGGTCTCTTTCAGGGATTACTTTTTATAACTTTTTGTTTATGGGACGACTTCTTTACGTCAGTCCCTTCTCCAAGTTATTTTTGTAATCCTCTTTCTTGGACCTTTGTCAGATCTCTTTCAGGGATTACTTTTATAACTTGTCTGTTGTAGGAGACCGACTTCTTTATGTCGATCTCTTCTAAGTTATTTCGTAACCCTCTTTCTTGGACCTTTGTCAGGTCTCTTTCAGGGATTACTTCTATAACTTTATTATTGTAGGAGACCGACTTCGTCATGTCGATCTCTTCTAAGTTTTCATAATCCTCATTCTTGGTATAGCAGTGAATTTTGTTTTCATTTTGTCGAAATCGAATGATGAATTCGGTTTTCATCGTGTCGGGCGGTGAAGTTGGTTTTCACCTTGCCGACTTGTCGCTTTGTAATCGGACAATGAGTTTGGTTTTCATCTTGCCGACTTTGTCGTGATCGGGCGATGATTTTGGTGTTTCACCTTGCCGACCTGCCGTAGTCGGGCGTCTTGGTAGGAAACTTTTTTAGGGAATCTGCAATCTTTTGAACAATAATATAAAGATAAGAGTGTGTACATGTTAGTACTTACCTTTCTAGGTCGGGCAATCTTTTTGGATCTCGGCCTGGCGCCCTTTTTAGTTTGCAGGCATGCCATGACCTTGGTAGCTCTTGCCCTTCGAGTTCGGACAGTCTGTAGCAACCTTTCCCCAGTTCTTCTAAACAACTTGGTATGGCCTTTCCTGTTGGATGCTAGCTTTCCTTCTCTAAGTCGAGTTGTTCCGATATCATTTCGGATTAGGATAAGGTTGTTGTTGGCAAAGCTTCGCTGTACTACCTTCTGATTGTATCTTTGAGGCCATTCGACGTTTTAACGCCTCTTCCTTGATTGGAGCTCTCTCTCGGACTCTTGGAAGTAGGTTGAGTTCTTTCCTTTGGATTTGGGAGTTGACCTCTTCATTGTAGAAGATCATTCTTGGGGGATCCTTCTTCGATCACTACTGGGATCATTGCCTCCATTTCGTAAATCAATCGGAAGGGTGATTCCCCCGTGGTGAAGTGTGGAGTTGTCCGATATGCCCATAGGACTTGTGGGAGCTCTTCGGATGTGAATTGGTGCTTTATTTTCAAGTTAGCCATTTTTTCTTGAAACCTGTGTCCGTGAATTGAGTGTCATTGTTTGTGGTGATGGAGTAAGAAACCCCAAACCCTGTAATAATGTTCTTGTACAAGAATTTCTGACTTCTTTGGGCAGTGGCATTAGCTAGGGGCTCTGCCTCAATCCATTTTGTGAAGTAATCCACCCTACAATGAGGAACTTGACTTGTCCCGATCCTTGGAAAAATAGTCCGAGGAGGTCGAGTCCCTCTTTGTGAACGGCCAAGGTGATGTTACACTGATGAGCTCCTCTGGTGGGGCAATGTGGAAGTTGGCATGCTTTTTGATGTAAAGCTTTGACTTTTGTATTTGGGTTCTTGCTCTGTTGTTGCCTCCAAAGGGTGCCCTTGGACTTTTGTGTGAGTCCTGGGGTTTCCCTTTTACTGCCGCGTCTGTCACTTTATGTTTTACTGTTATTGTCCGAGTTGTTTCCTTATTTGCTCGAGTTGTTTGGTAGTAATTCCATAGTCGACCTATGTCTTTGAGATGTCTACTAAGATCCCGGACAGCGTGTTGATTAGCTGGATTTCATAGTTTAAATGCGTGTTACTGTGGCTGACCCTGAGTACATCCCTTATACCGCCTTCGAGACCGATTTGTTGTGGTCTTGTAATGTAGCTCGGATGAGGCTTCTGTTATTGCCCCTTGGTTGGCTAGTTGGTTGGAACTCTGATAGTGTGAGCTTGAAAGTATGGGTGGAGTCGTCGAGAGGTGAGTATGAGGGTGTAGGCGAACTTTTTCTATCTGTTGATAGGTTAGTTCGGTCCCTTGTAAAGCTTTGCTGATGAAGTAGACGGGTTGTTTCCCACTTTCGTCTTCTCTGACTAGTGCTGAGGCTATTGCCTGACTTCCCACTGCGAGGTATAATGAGTTCTTCACTTTCCCGTGGTCTGGAAAGGATGGGTGGTTGCCCCAAGAATTTTGAAATCTCGGAAGGCTTGTTCGTACTCCGTTGTCCTTTTCAACTCGTCCGACCTCTTTGGTGTGAGGTGGACGTTCAACTCGTCCGACCTCTTTGGTGTGAGGTAGATGTTTAACTCGTTCGACCTCTTTGGTATGAGGTGGACCTTCAACTTGTCCGACCTCTTGGTGGTGAGGTGGACCTTCAACTTGTCCGACCTCTTCGGTGTGAGGTGGACCTTCAATTCGCCCGACATCTTCGGTGTGAGGTGGACCTTCAACTTGTCCGACCTCTTTGGTGTGAGGTGGAGCTTAAACTCGCCCGACATCTTCAGTGTGAGGTGGACCTTCAACTTGTCCGACCTCTTTGTTGTGAGGTGGACCTTAACTTGTCCGACCTCTTTGGTGTGAGGTGGAGCTTAAACTCGCCCGACATCTTCAGTGTGAGGTGGACCTTCAACTTGTCCGACCTCTTTGTTGTGAGGTGGACCTTAACTTGTCCGACCTCTTTGGTGTGAGGTGGAGCTTAAACTCGCCCGACATCTTCAGTGTGAGGTGGACCTTCAACTTGTCCGACCTCTTTGTTGTGAGGTGGACCTTAACTCGCCCGACCTCTTCCGTGTGAGGTGGACCTTCAACTCGTCCGACCTCTTTGGTGTGAGGTGGACCTTCAACTCGCCCGACCTCTTCGTGTGAGGTGGACCTTCAACTTGTCCGACCTCTTTGGTGTGAGGTGGACCTTAACTCGCCCGACCTCTTCCGTGTGAGGTGGACCTTCAACTCGTCGACCTCTTTGGTGTGAGGTGGACCTTAACTCGCCCGACCTCTTTAATGTGAGGTAGACCTTCAACTCGTCCGACCTCTTTGGTGTGAGGTGGACTTTCAATGCGTCCGACCTCTTTGGTGTGAGGTGGACCTTCAACTCGTCCGGCCTCTTTGTTGTGAGGTGGACCTTCAACTCGTCCGACCTCTTTCTCCTTTTTGCTTTTGATTGGGCGAGGTGGTGGGATCTTTTCGGGTTGATCTTCTCTTTTCTTGGACTCTTTATCCTTTTCCCGTGGTGGGTTAGGAGAATTCGGTTTTTGAGGTCTCTCCTAGTCGAGAGTTTTCCTCCATGTTGATGTATTCTCTGCCCGTTCCTGTATCTCGTTCAGGGATGTTGGGTGCTTCTTGGATATTGAGTGGCTGAAAGGTCCTTCTCTTAGGCCATTGATGAGTTCTATGATGGCCGCTTCTGTTGGAAGACTTTGTATGTCAAGGCATGCTTTGTTGAATCTTTCCATGTAGCTGTGGAGACTTTTCCGATCTCCTTGCTTGATTCCTAATAGACTTGGGGCGTGCTTGGCTTTGAGATTAGCCTCAAGCTTTAGGAGCTTGTTCTCTAGCTCTCGATGTCGCCTTACCTCTCTTTGTAGATCCTCTCAGCTTCTTGTTGATGCTCCGCCTCTTTTTCGAGTTGCTTTAAGCGATCTTGAAGTGCCTTCATGGATCCCACAGTTGGTGAATCGTTGTTTTGTTAGGTTGCGGAGTATCTTTTGGTGTAGTGTCCGCATTCTTGTGCGGCATTCTATCTTCTAGATCTGAATCGTGGTCGTTGTCATGGTTGTCCGCCATGGTGATGGGATGACTTCCAGGTTCCCCGGCAACGGCGCCAATGTTCCGAGGGTTACCTGAAACTGGAGGTCGATCTCGGACGAGATCTTCTGTACTGGTTGGTGCTAACGTGTCCGGCTGGTGGGAGACGGCCGGAGCTATCGTGTCCGACTTGTTGGACTGGCTGTACTGCTGATCCTTCGTCACCGGAGGGTGGGGGGTACCTGCAAGAGACTCCGATGCTTAAGTTAGCATGGGTATTAAACAGGTTTTATGTAGAATCAGAGTATGAGTTATACCTGGGTGCTCCAGTGTATTTATAATGGTGAGAAGTGACCTTCTTAGATAAGATAAGTTAGTTATCTATCTTATCTTTATCTTATCTTTGGGTGAGGTCAGCTTATCTTCAA
This sequence comes from Arachis stenosperma, assembly GCF_014773155.1. NCBI lineage: Eukaryota > Viridiplantae > Streptophyta > Magnoliopsida > Fabales > Fabaceae > Arachis > Arachis stenosperma. The sequence continues at coordinate 433,185 of NW_026651371.1, forward strand.
CGGAACCGCCTTTATCTTTCTGGGCTTTGGCTGCCTTTAGATTGGGCTGCATTCCTTCGTTTTGGGCCTGCTTTGGGCTCCATTGGCGAGTTGGCCGAGCTCTTTGAGAAAGGTCGGGCATTTAGCCGAGCTCTTTGAGAAGAGGTCGGGCATTTAGCCGAGCTCTTTGAGAAGAGGTCGGGCATTTAGCCGAGCTCTTTGAGAAGAGGTCGGGCATTTGGCCTGAAGAGGTCGGGCATTTGGCCTGAAGAGGTCGGGCATTTGGCCTGAAGAGGTCGGGCATTTGGCCTGAAGAGGTCGGGCATTTGGCCTGAAGAGGTCGGTCGGCTTGTCGCTAAACATCCCGGGTCGGACAGCTTGACCCAGGGTATGAACAATATGCATCCATATGTTTTAGCTTGAATGTTTCCATGCTTCTTTAATGCTTGTTTTACATTACAAGCCTACCTAAAGCATCTCAAGTACACTAGGATAAGTGAAGTGAATGCTTCTTTTGTGACATCGCCCTTTCATGCTAATGTGTGTTCTAAACTGCGCAATTTAGAATTCACACACTTATTTGTCACTAATGTCACAATAATTCACTCACTCAGTTCTAGTGATTAGTACCTCATTCCAACAATGCTTCCTTGCTTTTGTTTTCTCATCTTATGGTGTTATATTTTTGTTTTTCATGAATAATGCACCATAAGCATGAACATGGAAGCGGATGAAAGAACACACAGCAATCCGAAAGAATACCCCCTTACTCATCTTTGAATGCACCGAGGACGGTGCAAACTTTAAGTGTGGGGAGGTCATCCGACCGATCGGCAATTTTGGGTGACGAATTTCTAATCCCACACTTTTTCATATTCATTTTAGGTTCTTAGGATTTTTACTTGCATTTTCTATTTTTGCATATGTATACACAATAAGCTTAGTCAAATAATAAAATTTTTTGAGAAAATTATCTATAGGGCACCAATTGACTTGAGTGAAAACTTTTCATAGAACTTGCTTGAATATATATTGTGGATCATGTTTTGAGCTAAGAACACAAGCAAGTGAGACTTGAGCCTATGGTGTGGTTACATCTTATAACCACTTATTTTCCTTCTTGTGTGCATTATTCTCTTCCTATGATTGTAATCTTTGATTTGTTTGATTCTTTATGTTCATTATTTTGTGTATTCATGCATTATATGATTGAGGCCATCATTTCATTTAACTCACTTACCCAAATAGCCTTACCTTTTATTCCTTTGTTAGCCAATTTGAGCATACGATTAACCCACTTGTTCTTATTTTAGCACATTACAAGCCTTAAAGTGAAAAACAATAAATGTCCTTATTTAGATCTTTGATTAGCTTAGGCTAGTGTGTGAGTATCATTCAAGTGTGGAACCTTGGAACATTGGGTGAATAAAAGGGTAGTTTTGGGAACCTTGGAACATTGGGTGAATAAAAGGGTAGTTTTGTATTGTTATTGAAAATATGGGAAATGGGTACATACTCATGTATTGATCAAATGTAAACCTTATGCATTGATGCTCTTGTATATAAAAGAATGAGAAAAGAAAAAGGAAAAAAAACAATATGGAAAAGAAAAAAATATAGAAAAAGAAAAGAAGAAAAAATAATAAAGGGACAAAATGTCCCAAAGTAAGCCCAATAAGAGTCATTCATAAGTGTTGTGAATGAAAAGGAAATGCATAGTATGTGAAAAGTGAGAATGGTAGTTGGTTAGAACTTAATTGTATAGGATGTCATAGGTTAGGTGGGAAGTCTAAGCTTATCAAAGATTCAAATTTCAAGCTCACTTGACCAAATATGCATCCTACCTTGACCCTAGCCCCATTACCAAAGAAAAGACCTCATGATAAATGTATGCATGCATGAAATATATGTTGATTGTTAGAAGAAAAACAAATCTTAGAAAGTATGATTAGGGAGAATTGAGTGAATCAACTCCAAACACTTGAGCGAATAGAGTGCAAACACTATCGATGAGGGTTTGATTGCTCATTACATGTTTCCACCCATAATTGTCAATTTTCATGCAAGTTTGTAAAAATATTTAATAGCTCAATTCAATTGTGGTTTGGCATGGTTGTCAATACCTTTTGCCCTTGTGCTTATATATGCTTCTTGGGGATTGAATTATTTTGACCGAGCAATTGCATTCATATAGATAGATGCATATAGTTTAGGTTGCATTTAGATTAGTTCACATTGAATAAATGTTGATACCCTTTGCTTTCTCTTGGTTTAAGCATGAGGACATGCTTGGTTTAAGTGTGGGAGGTTGATAAACCCCATTTGTAGGGTTTATCTTGTGCTTGGTTTAGGGATTTTATAACCTTTTACCCACATTTATCCATTGAAATAGCATGGTTTTATAACTTCTCCTTTAATTGTGCTTAAGAGTGAAAACATGCTTTTTAAGTCTTAAAATAAATAATTTAATTCACCTTGATTCCATTAGATGCCTTGTTTTGTTAAGTGATTTAAGGTTAGGAGGCAAAGATTGGATCAAGGGAATGAAGAAAGAAAGCATGAAAAGTGGAGAACTCAGGAAGAAATGAAAGAACCGGAAAGTTGTCAAGCCGACCTCTTCGCACTTAAACGACCATAACTTGAGCTACGAGGTCCAAATGATGCGGTTCCAGTTGGGTTGGAAAGCTAACATCTGGGGCTTCAAAACGATATAAGATTTGATATGGTTGAACCGTGCATGGTGACGCATACGCGCATAGTACTCGCACGTGCCGTTGCTGCCACCTGGTTCACTTAAAGCAAAACGGCCAGCGAATTCTAAAGCCTTGTGGGCCCAACCCAACTCATTTCTGATGCTATTTAACCCAAGGACTGATAGGAAAACACATGTTAGTTACCATTAGTCATAGTTATTTTTAGAAGTAGTTTCTAGAGAGAGAAGCTCTCACTTTTCTCTAGGATTAGGATTAGATTAGGTTTAGTTCTTAGATCTAGATTTTAATTCATCTTCTTCTACTTCTATCTTCTCAATTCCTTGTTGTTACATTCATTCTTCTTCCATTCTTTGTTGCAATTTCCTTTATGTTGTTCTTGTATTTTGTTGTAGATCTACTTTTGTTTCTTCTACTCTCTTTCAATTCAATCAGGTAATTCATAAATGTGTTTCTCTTGATTTGTTGTTGTTAATTCCTTGCAATTGAGTAGTGTAGATTTACTTTTCTTGCAATTTTACTATGCTTTCCTTTTATGGCTTCCAAGTGTTTGATGAAATGCTTAGTTGGATTTTAGAGTAGAATTTTATACTCTTGGCTTGGAAAGGTAACTTAGGAACTCTTGAGTTACTAATGTCCATGTAATTGATGATTGGGATCCATTGACTCTAGTTCTCACTAATTGAATTAGTGGAGAGTTAGGACTTATGGACTAGGATTGATAAGCTCATTTGACTTTCCTTTACTACTAGTTGGAGGATGATTTAATGAGATTAATCCTTGCCAATTCTCATATTGTGGTTAGTGATTAGATAGAGATTCTTGACCACCAACCCTTGCCAAGACCCTTTTAGCCATTAGTTTACTTTCTTGCCATTTATCTTTCATGCCTCTGATCAAAACCCCAAAAATAACTCATAACCAATAACAAGATACTTTATTGTAATTCCTAGGGAGAATGACCCGAGGTTTGAATACTTCGATTTATAAATTTTAGGGGTTTGTTTTAGTGACAAACACTTTTTGTATGAAAGGATTAGTGATTGGTTTAGAAACTATACTTGCAATGAGAATACATTTGTGAATTTTAAATCGTCAAAAATCCAATCATCAAGTAATCCCTCTAAAAAGGCTTCTCCAACCACCTCTGTAGGAATAAACCTGCAGCAACTAAGGTTGAAGAATATAAAGCCAAGATGCCTTATCCTCAAAAACTCTGCCAAGCGGAACAGGATAAATAATTTGCCCGCTTTGTAGACTATCTAAGGACTCTTGAAATAAAGATTCCGTTTGCAGAGGCACTTGAGCAAATACCTTCTTATGCTAGTTCATGAAAGAGATCTTAAGTCATAAGAAGGATTTGAGAGAAACTGAAAAAGTGTTTCTCACTGAAGAATGCAGTGCAGTCATTCTGAAAAGCTTACCAGAGAAGCTTCAAGATCCAGGAAGCTTTATGATACCATGCACATTAGAAGGTGCTTGTACCAAGACAGCCCTATGTGACCTTGGAGCAAGTATCAATCTAATACCTGAATCCACTATCAGAAAGCTTGGGTTGACTGAAGAAGTCAAACCAACCCGGATATGTCTCCAACTTGCTGATGGCTCCATTAATATCCATCAGGCATAATTGAGGACATGATTGTCAAGGTTGGGCCATTCGCCTTTCCAACTGACTTTGTAGTGCTGGAAATGGAGGAGCACAAGAGTGCAACTCTCATCTTAGGAAGACCTTTCCTAGCAACTGGACGAACTCTTATTGATGTACAAAAAGGGGAAGTAACCCTGAGTCAATGAGGATGAGTTCAAGTTGAATGCTGTCAAAGCTATGCAGCATCCAAACACATCAATGACTGCATGAGCGCTGATATTGGAGGAGCACAAGAGTGCAACTCTCATCTTAGGAAGACCTTTCCTAGCAACTGGACGAACTCTTATTGATGTACAAAAAGGGAAGTAACCCTGAGAGTCAATGAGGATGAGTTCAAGTTGAATGCTGTCAAAGCTATGCAGCATCCAAACATCCAAATGACTGCATGAGCGCTGATATTATTGACTCTTTGGTGGAAGAGATCAATATGACTGAAGTCTAGAATCAGAGCTAGAGGACATCTTCAAGGATGTTCAGCCTGATCAGGAGGAACCAGAGGAAATAAAAGAATTTTTGAAATTCCTCAAGAAGAGGATAAGCCTCCCAAACCTGAGCTCAACCACTGCCACCATCCCTGAAGTATGCATTTCTGGGAGAGGGTGACACTTTTCCAGTGATCATAAGCTCTGCTTTAAATTCACAGGAAGGAACACTAATTCAATGCTAAGGACACACAAGACAGCTCTTGGATGGTCCATAAGTGATCTTAAGGGCATTAGCCCAGCAAGATGCATGCACAAGATCCTATTGGAGGATAATGCCAAACCAGTGATTCAACCACAAAGGCAGCTAAATCCAGCCATGAAGGATGATGACAAGTCATCATATACCCATTTTCAGCTAATTTTACTTGTTTGTTAGTCTTTATGCACTTTCTTGCATCCTAAGTAATTGATTTGGAGTGAAAAATGCATAACTTCTTTAAATCAAACAACCACCATGAAATTTATGTTTAACTCATGAGGTTTAAACTAAATTTAATTGATTTTTAATTGATTTATAACCTATTGAATTTAGTGATACTTTGAGTTGTTTTGGTTTATTGTAGGTGAAGAAAAGAAAAAAAAAGGAAAGCGTGGCCTAAGGAAGTGTGGCCCAAGGAAAGAAAATGTGGTCAAAGAGAGAAGAAGTGGCGCATGACAAACCCCATTTTGACGGTTTGTCTTGCATTGATTCTAAGAGATTTTAATACCTTTTACCCTCATTTATCCATTGAAATAGCATGGTTTTGTGATTGTCTCCTTATTTGTGCTTAGATGTGAAAACATGCTTTTAGACCCTTAATTTGATGGTTTAATCTCCCTTTGATTCCACTAGATGCCTTGAATGTTTGTTAGTGATTTCAGATTGAAAAGAGCTAGGAATGGATCAAAGGAGTGAAGAGGGAAGCATGCAAAGTGGAGAAATCATGAAAAGTCAAAGAAGTTGAAATCGCCCATGGACGCGCCGCGCACCTGCGCTTGCGCGCACCTGCGAATCCTCCATGGACGCGTACGCGTGCTGTGCGCGTACGCGTCGGTGTTGGTTTATGATTTTTTAATGAAAACGTGGCCAACGAATTCTGAAGGGTTGTGGGGCCCAATCCCAACCAACTTTGGCGCCAAAGATGCTATTTAAAGCCAAGGATTGAAGAGAAAAGGGGATTCCAACTCATTAGTTCATACACCTCATTAGGATTAGTTTAGAGTTAGTTTCTAGAGAGAAAGCTCTCTATTCTCTCTAGAATTAGGATTAGGATTAGGTTTAGTTCTTAGATCTAGATTTTATTCATTCTTCTACTTCCACTCTTCATTTCCTTGTTGCTACATTCATCTTCTTCTATTCTTTTGTTGTAGTTTTCCTCTATATTGTTCTTATGTTTGTTGTAGATCTACTTTTGTTCCTTCCTTTCTCTTTCAATTCAATAAGAGGTAATTCATGTAGATCTTCTCTCCTTTAATTGTTGTTGTATTCTTTACATTTGATTGTTGTTAGAATTAATTCTTGTTGTCAATTTACTATGCTTTTCTTTTATGCCTTCCAAGTGTTTGATGATGCTTGGTTGGATTTAGAGTAGAATTTTATACTCTTGGCTTGGAAAGGTAACTTAGGACCTCTTGAGTTACTAATGTCCAGTGATTGATGATTGGGAGCCATTACTCTTTCTCACTAATTGAATTAGTGGAGAGTTAGGACTTATGGACTAGGATTGATATAGCTCATTTGACTTTCCTTTACTACTAGTTAGAGGATGATTAATGATTAATCCTTGCCAATTCTCATATTGTGGTTAGTGATAGGTAGAGATCCTTGACCACCAACCCTTGCCAAGACCTTTTTAGCCATTAGTTTACTTTCTTGCCATTTATCTTTCATGTTCTTATCCAAAACCCCAAAAATAAATCACAACCAATAACAAGACACTTGATTGTAATTCCTAGGGAGAACGACCCGAGGTTTAAATACTTCGGTTTATAACTTTAGGGGTTGTTACTTGTGACAAACAACCTTTTGTATGAAAGGATTATTGTTGGTTTAGAAACTATACTTTACAACGAGTTTTATTAGTGAAATTCTAAACCGTCAAAAATCCAATCGTCAAATGGCGCCGTTGCCGGGGAATTGCAATGGTGTTTGTGTTATTGGTTATTGTATATATGTGAATATGTGAATAGTTTTGATTTTTGGATTGCTTGTTAGTTTTTGCTATCTTAGTGTTTTGTTTCATTATTTCTTATTAGTTTTTTGTTTCTTATTTTCTCTTGCTACCATGAATTCTCACTTTGACTATGAGTGTAATTACAACTATGTTGTAGGTGATGAGAACTATAATGAGAATGTATCAAAATGGATAACCAAAGGTGGGAGGACCATATGCTTTGATCAATCCTCATGGCAACAACCCCCACCAATGCACTATGAAGAGAGCCATTCCATGCACACCAATCCAATGGCTATGGTGAATCTCCTTGTGACTTTCAAGAACCACCACCATATGCCTATGAGTCATATCCTCAACATGAGCCTCAACCACACTCTCAAGCCTATTTTCACCAACACCTCATATGACCATGATTCATATCCACTACACCACCACCTTTTGAACCATATGAGCCATACATGGAACCACAATTCCAAGATTATTACTCCAAGAACCACCTCAATACACACCACCACCACCTTAAGAAGAACCACCTTCCTATAATGAACCCTTTCTCCAAGACAATGAACCCTCTTATCCACTCCAATCTTCAATGGATGAAATCCTTAGCCTTATACTTCAAGGGCAAGGAGAAATGCAAAGGGAGACACTAGAATTTATGGCTACTTTGACTAAGGTAGTGAGCAATTTAGTCTCTCCCAATATTTGAGTACTCAAGGCACTCCCATGGTTATGTGGAGAATCAATTGAAAAGCATAGCATGAAGGAGAGATTGGAAACTCCGGTGGAGAATGAGGAATGCTACTTTGTGTTAGAACAATTGGAGGAACCTATGGTCATTGAAGAAGAGGAAGAAGTGGTTGAAGACTTAGAGATGCGGAACCCCCTTGGGAACTTAGAATTGAAGAAAACCCCTCCAAAAGATTGAATTGATGTTGAGGAGGAAAGTGCACAATCTCCAAAACAATTTTTGAATGAAGACTTGGAAGGAATGAAGCAAAAAATTGAGTTCCCTTGGTGATGAAGATCATGCATCCCAATTTTCTTGGTGGAAAATCCTTTAAATTTGAAGAACCTTCTCCCAATGAATTTGAAAGTAATGTGGAGGTAGATTTCTCTCGTCCTCCCAATTTATGATTTGAGTGATGGAGAGAGCTAGATGAAAATGGTGAACAAAGGATTGAAAACGAAGAAGTTTATGAAGAGGTGGAAGTTGACAAGGAGAATACAAGGGAGTAGAGCTCGCTAGCACATTGGAGATACCTCTCCCCAAGCCACCACCATCTATCTTTTCATTCAAGTGGGTAATTCTTTATACTTAAGCTTTATTATTCCCCTTGAATATGGTTTGCTTGAGACGGATGGTCAACTTAGACATATTGTGGCTTTAAGAGTAAAAGGAGATGGTTAGTGGTTTGAAATATCATTCTAGGTTCGTCATGGTTGCATACTCAAAGCTTAATTGTAAGTTGGTGTAGAACTAGATTGCTTGGGTCTAGAAGGATGTTTGGTCACTTTGTTGAGAATTCACCTTGCTCACCACCCACATGGATTAATGATAATCAACTTGGAGATGGGTGTGAAGACAAAATATGGGATCCGGGAACACATGAGGATCAACATTGGGAGCCCATGGTTGTGAAGAACTCCATCAAAGCTTGGAGATATTAATCTTGAATGATGGAACTTATTGGAAGTCCAAGCATTGGTGGAAGTTCCAAGATGAGTACAAGCACAGCCCCTTGAGAGAAGCTCCCCATAAGTCCAACTTAAGGACAATAAATAAAAGTGCTAGGTGGGAGACACCCCACCATGGTAAAATTCTTTCATTTTCTCTTTTGTACATATTGGTAGAACTAGTTTAATTTCATGTTTAGAAGTTGGTTGAGTTTACTTAGTATTTATCATGTTAAATAAGGTTTTAGGGTGTTTTGGTAGTTGCTTGGGAGGTTTAGAATGCTTGGATTGGTGCAAAAACAGCAAAAATTTTTGAAAAACAAAGCACCATGCACGCGTATGCGCACTTCACGCGTACGCGTGCATCAAGCATTTTCGACCATCCACCGCGCGCACCATGCATGCGTACGCTGGATTGAGAAGTTCCATTCCATATTTTCCAGAGAGTTATGCCTACGCCACGCCAACGTTGTGCCTTTGGCACACCCCACTTGCGCGCATGCGCACATGACGCGTACGCGTCACTCTCGAAATAAACCATCCGCGCGCGCGCGCATGCGCGCGTACGCGTGGATTTCCTTCCTTCACCACATTTCTTTCTTCTCCTCTTTCTATTTCTTTCCTCCTCCTTTCTTTTTCCCTCCTCCTACCCCTCATCCAACTTCCAAACACCATAGATAACCATTTTTTTAGTTAGTTAATTAGTTAGTCGGTTAGTTTGTTAGTTAGTTTTAGTTTAGTTTTCATTTTATTTCCTCTCTTTTCATCATAAGTGTTGGATTATTGACTTTATTTACTATGCATTGCTTCCCCCTTATTGCCTAAATGCTAATTTAGCATTAATGTTTTTAGATAATTTTTGTTGGATCCTATGATTGAGGTTATATTTGCTACTTGGTCTTGAGTTTTTCATGCTTATCTTTTGAAAAATACCAAGTGAGAAATTGCCTTCGAGCTTGTAACTCTTCTTGAATTACATGATTTGGCCACCATGATTTGAGCCTTATTTTGTGATTAGGCAACCTCTTGATGGATGATGTTGTGTATTTACCTTAATGCATTGTATTTTATGATTATATGCATCCATATGTGTTTGGCTTGAATACTTCATGCTTCTTTAATGCTTGTTTTACCTTACAAGTTTACTTAACGCATCTCAAGCATAGTAGAATGAGTAAAGTGCATGCTTCTTTTGTGACTAACTTTTATGCTAATGTGTGTTCTAAACCGCGCAATTTAGAATTCACACACTTATTTGTCATTAATGTCACACTATTCACTCCTCAATTCTAGTGATTACCTCATTCCAACAATTATGCTTCCTTGCTTTTGTATTACCCTACCTTATGGTGTTACATTTTTGTTTTTTCATGATGAATGCACCACGAGCAATAACGGAAGCAGACTAAGAACACGTAGCAATCCGGAGAGTCGTCGTACCCCCTTGCTCATCTTTGAGTGCACCGAGGACGGTGCAAACTTTTAAGTGTGGGGAGGTCGTCCGACCGTTCGACGATTTTGGGTGACAAGTTTTCTAATCCCAACACTTTTGCATTTCATTCTAGGATTTTAGGATTTTACTTGCATTCTCTTATTTTTGTATATGTATACACATAAGCTTAGTCAAAATAATGAAATTTTCAAGATTTCTATCTATAGGGCACCTTAATTGATTTGAGTAAAAACTTTTCATAGAACTTGCTTGAAATATATATTGTGGATCATATTTTTTGAGCTAAGAACACAAGCAAGTGAGATTTGAGCCTATTGATGTGGTTACATCTTATAACCACTTATTTCCATTCTTGTGTGCATTATTCTCTTTCTATGATGTAATCTTTGATTTGTTTGATTCTTTATGTCCATTATTTTGTGTATTCATGCTTTATATGATTGAGGCCATCATTTCATTGAGCTTACTTACCCAAATAGCCTTACCTTTTATCTTCCTTTGTTAGCCAATTTGAGCCAACGCTTAACCCACTTGTTCTTAATTTTAGCACATTACAAGCCTAAAGCGAAAAACAATAAATGTCCTTATTTGGATCTTTGATTAGCTTAGGCTAGAGTGTGTGAGTATCATTTAAGTGTGGGAACCTTGGGACATTGGGTGAATAAAAGGGTAATTTTGTATTGTTATTGAAATATTGGGAATTGGGTACATACTCGTGTATTGATCAAATGTAAAACCTTATGCATTGAGATTCTTGTATATAAAAAAAATGAGAAAAACAAAGAAAAAAGAAAAAAAAAATATGGAAAAGAAAAAAAATATATATAGAAAAAGAAAGAAAGAAGAAAAAAAAGAAAAGATAAAAAGGGGACAAAATGCCCCAAATCAAAGTATAGTCCAATAAAATCAATGCATAGGTGTTGTGAAATTAAAAAGGAATACATGAGTATGTGAAAGAGTGAAAAATGGGTAGTTAGATTAGTACTTAATTGTATAGGATGTCATAGGTTAGGTGGAAGTTTAAGCTTACCAAAGATTCAAATTTCAAACTCACTTAACCAAATATGCATCCCACCTTGACCCTAGCCCCATTACAACCTAAGGAAAAGACCTCATGATAGATGTATGCATGCATGAAATATTTGTTGATTGTGAGAAGAAAAAAAACAAATCTAGAAAGCATGATTAGGAGAGAATTGAGTGAATCAACCCTAAACATTTGAGCGAATAGAGTGCAAACACTACCGGTGAGGGTTTGATGCTCAATTACTGTTTCCACCTATAATCATCTTTTCATGCAAGTTTGTAAATTATTTAATAACTCAATTCAATTGTGATTAGACTTGCTAGTCCTTAGCCCTTGTGCATATATGCTTCTTGAGAATTGATTTATTTTGACCAAGCAATTGCATTCATTTAGATAGTTGCATGTAAATAGATTGCATTTAGTTAGTTCCATTGAATAAATGCCATACCCTTTACTTCATTCTTGGTTTAAGCATGAGGACATGCTTGGTTTAAGTGTGGGGAGGTTGACAAACCCCATTTTGACGGTTTGTCTTGCATTGATTCTAAGAGATTTTAATACCTTTTACCCTCATTTATCCATGGAAATAGCATGGTTTTGTGATTGTCTCCTTATTTGTGCTTAGATGTGAAACATGCTTTTAGACCCTTAATTTGATGGTTTTAATCTCCCTTTGATTCCACTAGATGCCTGATATGTTTGTTAGTGATTTCAGATTGAAAAGAGCTAGGAATGGATCAAAGGAGTGAAGAGGGAAAGCATGCAAGTGGAGAAATCATGAAAGTCAAAGAAGTTGAAATCGCCCATGGACGCGCGCGCGCACCTGGCGCTTCGCGCACCTGCGAATCACTCCATGGACGCGTACGCGTGCTGTGCGCGTACGCGTTGGTGTTGGTTTATGATTTTTTAATGAAAACGTGGCCAACGAATTCTGAAGGGTTGTGGGGCCCAATCCCAACCAACTTTGGCGCCAAAGATGCTATTTAAAGCCAAGGATTGAAGAGAAAAGGGGATTCCAACTCATTATTCATACACACTCATTAGGATTAGTTTAGAGTTTTTCTAGAGAGAGAAGCTCTCTCTTCTCTCTAGAATTAGGATTAGGATTAGGTTTAGTTCTTAGATCTAGATTTTATTCATTCTTCTACTTCCACTCTTCATTCCTTGTTTGCTACATTCATCTTCTTTATTCTTTTGTTGTAGTTTCCTCTATATTGTTCTTATGTTTTGTTGTAGATCTACTTTGTTCCTTCCTTTCTCTTTCAATTCAATAAGAGGTAATTCATGTAGATCTTTCTTCCTTTAATTGTTGTTGTTAATTCTTTACATTTGATTGTTGTTAGAATTAATTCTTGTTGTCAATTTACTATGCTTTCTTTATGCCTTCCAAGTGTTTGATGAAATGCTTGGTTGGATTTTAGAGTAGAATTTTATACTCTTGGCTTGGAAAGGTAACTTAGGACCTCTTGAGTTACTAATGTCCAAGTGATTGATGATTGGGAGCCATTAACTCTAGTTCTCACTAATTGAATTAGTGGAGAGTTAGGACTTATGGACTAGGATTGATATAGCTCATTTGACTTTCCTTTACTACTAGTTAGAGATGATTTAATGAGATTAATCCTTGCCAATTCTCATATTGTGGTTAGTGATTAGGATAGAGATCCTTGACCACCAACCCTTGCCAAGACCTTTTTAGCCATTAGTTTACTTTCTTGCCATTTATCTTTCATGTTTCTTATCCAAAACCCCAAAAATAATCACAACCAATAACAAGACACTTGATTGTAATTCCTAGGGAGAACGACCCGAGTTTAAATACTTCGGTTTATAAATTTTAGGGTTTGTTACTTGTGACAAACAACCTTTTGTATGAAGGATTATTGTTGGTTTAGAAACTATACTTTACAACGAGATTTTATTAGTGAAATTCTAAACCGTCAAAAATCCATCGTCAGCGCACAAAATGAGGAAGGCAAGCATTGCCCTCCACAAGGGCACACTGCCCTCTAGGAGGGCAACATAAGGGAACAAAGCAAGAAAGGCAACTCTGCCCTGCCCACACAAGGGCAGAGCACAAATTTGTGCCTTGGAATCAAGAAGAACAAAACCTTGCCCTGCCCTCCACAAGGCAGTATCGGCTCACCAAGGGAAGAAAATCAAGGAAAATGCCTACAATGCTTGCCACAAGAGTTGAACACGGGACCATAAGGAAGCAAGGAATTAAGCTTCACTTTGGTACCAAGAAAGCCAAGGAAAATGGGTAGCGTGTGTAGCATCCAAGTTTCGAACTCGGGACGTCAAAGTGGAAACATTGCCCTGCCCTCCGCGAGGGCAGGGCAGCATTTTGTTATGGCATGAATCTGGCGCACCAAGGCACAATTCTGGCGCACCACAGCATCATCTGGCAGCCAGCAGCACGCACAGGCACCACTCGGCAGCACCAGCAGCACGCACAGGCACCAATCTGGTGCACCAAAAAGTTCTGCCCTGCCCTCCGCGAGGCAGGGCAGCATCCTGCAGCATCACACACCAAGAGCGCAAGCACCAACACGCACCATTTTCTGCCCTGCCCTCCACAAGGGCAGGGCAGCCTCCTGGAAGCAATTGTTCTTGGGCTGAAAATTGGATTAAAAATCCAATTTAATTCATTTCTCACCAAATCAAAAGCCCATCCAAATCCCAAGATCCAAGAATAGAAAGTGTATAAATAGGAGCTAGTTTGATGTAATTAGAACCTTTGGCTTACTTTTTAACTTGACTTTGAATTTTACACTTCCTTTGGAGCTTGGAATTCTGCAACTTCTCTTGGTGACCGAGATTCAGAGAATTGGGGAGGAGAATTGATCTCTCTTCTTCCTCGTTCTTGCTTGGAAACTTTTACTTTTCTTGTTTTGAGTTTTGGGTGTGAATTGAGGAAATTCTGTCTCAATCTCCATTCAAAATCTCTTTAATTCTTTTCTGCATAATTGAATCCATTTACATTCCCTTTACTGCTTCTTCTTCAATTTCTTGTTATTGCTTTGTGAGCTTGGATCTGGGAAGGCAATTGAGATCTAGGCTTTGCTACCTAGTCTCTGGAGTCCTAAATCCCAATTTACTTTTGGTTCTTCTGTGAACCTTTGCTGCACTAAATTTCCCTACTGTTTGAATTCTAATTACTTCTAATTCAATTTCTGCTCTATTGATTGTTGCAATTCACATTCTCTTGCTTAAATTCTGAAATTCCTGTCCTCAAATCCTTTTACATTCAAGCAATTTATATTCCTTGCAATTTAAGTTACTACAATTTACATTTCTTGCACTTTAAGTTTCAGTCATTTACTTTCTTGTTCTTTAAGATTCAGTCCTTTTACTTTCAGTTTCTTTTAATTTCTGCAATTCTACCCTTCCCCCCCCTTTACATTTACTGTTATTTACTTCCTGTTAAACACAAATCACTCAACCAATACTTGATTCGCTTGACTAATCAACCACTAAACTAAAATTGCTCAATCCTTCAATCCCTGTGGGATCGACCTCACTCATGTGAGTTATTATTACTTGATGCGAACCGATACACTTGCCGGTGAGTTTTGTGTCGGATCGTTTTCCGCACATCAAGTTTTTGGCGCCGTTGCCGGGGATTGAAATAGATTGACAATGATTAAGTGAAGTGGAGGTCTAGATTAAGCATTTTTTTCTTTTCTGTTTTTCTAACACACTAACTGTTTGAATTTTTGCTTAACTAACTAAAACTTTATTCTAGCTATAGATTGAAGTTTTGTTGATTTTTTGGATCTGTGTGTTTATTATTGTGTGTTTGTATGTCAGGTACAGGAAGATCTTCCCCTATTCTCTCTGAAATTGACCAAAGACTCTTCGAAGAATAAGAAGAGCTGAAAGAGGAAAGAACGTCACTGGAGAGGAATCTGAGGAGGAATTCCAAGAGATGGAAGGAGATCCATCAAATCCCAATCAACCAGAAGAGGAGCCAATAATAATCAACAACAAGAAGAGTACTGGCTTCCTATACATTTGCAAATGCTAGACACTGTGGGAGTAGCATTCTTCCCCCCAATGTCAATGCAAACAACTTTGAACTAAAGCCACAGCTCATCACTTTGGTTCAAAACAACTGTTCTTTTGGAGGAGGACCATTGGAGGACCCAAATCAACATCTATCTACCTTCTTGAGGATTTGTGACACTGTTAAAACCAATGGTGGCCTCCTGACAGTTACAAGTTGTTGCTCTTTCCATTCTCTCTCAGAGACAAAGCCACTCAATGGCTAGAAACGTTCCCAAAGGAAAGCATCAACACTTGGGATGACTTGGTGAGCAAGTTCCTTGCCAAATTTTATCCCCCTCAAAGAATCATAAGATTGAAGACTGAGGTGCAGACATTCACTCAATTGGAGGCTGAGAATTTATATGAAGCATGGGAAAGATATAAAGCTCTATTGAGAAAATGACCACCAGAGATGTTTACTGAATGGGATAAGTTGCAGAACTTCTATGAAGGACTTACTCTAAAGGCTCAAGAAGCACTTGATCACTCAGCTGGAGGCTCATTACAACTCATGAAAACCACAGAGGAAGCTCAAAACCTCATTGATATGGTGGCCAACAACCAATATTTCTTTACACATCAAAGACAACGCCAACCATCACAGAGAAGAGGAGTAATGGAGTTAGAAGGAGTGGATTCAATTCTAGCTCAGAACAAAATGATGCGCAGCAGATTCAACAACAGTTTGAGCAAATGGCCAAAGAATTAATGGCCTGCAAGTAGCAGCAGTGAGCACCACAAGTCAACCATCAACCACATGGGTGCAAAGTGAAGAAACTCAAGAGGAGCAACAGCAAGAGCAAGTCCAATACATGCACAACTAAAATCCTGGAACAAATGAAGTCTATGGTGATACTTACAATCCATCTTGGAAGAACCATCCCAACCTCAGATGGGGAGATAACCACAATCAAAACCAACAACCATGGCAAAGAAACTCAAGTCAGAACAATTGGAAAAATACAAACCACAACCCCCAGCCAAACACTAACCAAACACATACAGAAAACCACAAAATAACTACCCCAATTCTAACCATCACCTACCCAATAACCACCCAACTAACCAAAGCACTTACCATCATCCATCAACATCCCAAAATCAACCAATCTCACAAGATTCTCAGGATCACTAATCTAGAGCTGCTCATGGAGAAAATGATGAAGAACTGATGAGCGGATAATTTGTACGCTTTTTGGCATTGTTTTTAGTATGTTTTTAGTATGATTTAGTTAGTTTTTAGTATATTTTTATTAGTTTTTAGTTAAAATTCACTTTTCTGGACTTTACTATGAGTTTGTGTGTTTTTCTATGATTTCAGGTATTTTCTGGCTGAAATTGAGGGATCTGAGCAAAAATCTGATTTAGAGGCTGAAAAGGACTATAGATGCTGTTGGATTCTGACCTCCCTGCACTCGAAGTGGATTTTCTGGAGCTACAGAAGCCCAATTGGCGCGCTCTCAACGGCGTTGGAAAGTAGACATCCTGGCTTTCCAGAATGTATATAGTCCATACTTTGCCCGAGATTTGATGGCCCAACCGGCGTTGCAAATCAGCCTCAGAATTTCCAGCGTTTAACGCTGGAACTGGCATAAAACTTGGAGTTAAACGCCCAAACTGGCATAAAAGCTGGCGTTTAACTCCAGAAAAGGTTTCTACACGAAAATGCTTCATTGCTCAGCCCAAACACACACTAAGTGGACCCAAGTGGATTTTTACGTCATTTACTCATTTCTGTACACCCTAGGTTACTAGTTTACTATTAATAGGATCTTTTGACATTGTATCTGGACCTCATGACACTTTACACGTTTCTTTGTGTACTTTCCACGGCATGAGTCTCTAAACCCCATGGTTGGGGTGAGGAGCTCTGCTGTGTCTTGATGGATTAATGCAATTACTACTGTTTCTTATTCAATCATGCTTGCTTCCGTTCTAAGATATCACTTGTTCTTAACCCGGATGAATGTGATGACCCGTGACACTCATCATATTCTCAACTATGAACGCGTGCCTGACAACCACCTCCGTTCTACCTTAGATTAAGTAGATATCTCTTGGATTCTTTAACCGGAATCTTCGTGGTATAAGCTAGAACTAATGGCGGCATTCAAGAGAATCCGAAAGGTCTAAACCTTGTCTGTGGTATTCTGAGTAGGATTCAATGATTGAATGACTGTGACGAGCTTCAAACTCCTGAAGGCGGGGCGTTAGTGACAGACGCAAAAGAATCACTGGATTCTATTCCGGCCTGATTGAGAACCGACAGATGGATAGCCGTGCCGTGACAGGTGCGTTGAACATTTCCACTGAGAGGATGGGAGGTAGCCATTGACAACGGTGAAACCCTACATACAGCTTGCCATGGAAGGAGACTTGCGTGTTTGAAGAAGAAGACAGTAGGAAAGCAGAGGTTCAGAAGACAGAGCATCTCCAAAACCTCAACCTATTCTCCATTACTGCATAACAGTACTTATTTCATGTTCTTTTGCTTTTCACAATCAATCCTGATAATTCCTGATATCCTGACTAAGAGTTACAAGATAACCATAGCTTGCTTCAAGCCGACAATCTCCGTGGGATCGACCCTTACTCACGTAAGGTATTACTTGGACGACCCAGTGCACTTGCTGGTTAGTTGTGCGAGTTGCAAAAGTGTGATTGCAATTTCGTGCACCAAGTTTTTGGCGCCGTTGCCGGGGAACGTTCGAGTTTGGACAACTGACGGCTTATCTTGTTGCTTAGATTAGGACTGTTTTATTTTTGTTGGTTTAGAGTCTTTTAGTTGAGTCTAGTTTCATATTTTAAGTTTGGTGTCAATTGCATGCTTTTGTTTTTTCTTCTAATTTTCGAATTTGCATGTCTTTAGTCCCTTTTTGATCCGTAAAAATTCTAAGTTTGGTGTCCTCTTTGTGTTTCCTTTAAATTTTCGAAAAATTGTGTTTGATTTTCTAAAAATTTTAAGTTTGGTGTCATTTTGTTGTTTTTCTCTCTCTTCTTTTCAAAATCAAATCTTTTTCATAAAAATTTTTCAATCATATCTTTTAATTGCTATTTCAAAATCTTTTTAATTAACTAATTGATTCAGTTCTCAATTTGCTTTGATCTTATTTTCTTTTGATTTTCGAATTTTTATTTTAATTTCCTTTTGTTTTATTTTATTTTTTTCGGTTAATTCAAAAAAAAAAAACAAAATTTATCTATTTGCAATCCATATCAGTTTCCTTTATCCACTATGGACCTAAGTGGGATTGATCAGTCCAGAAGGACTCTGGGGTCATATGCTAACCCCATTACAGTTGCATATGGGAGTAGCATTTGTACACCTCTCATCAAAGCAAGCAACTTTGAGCTAAATCCTTACTCATTATCATAGTGCAGCAAAATTGCCAGTATTCCGGTCTTCCACAGGAAGAACCTACTGAGTTTCTGGCACAGTTCTTACAAATTGCTGACACAGTACATGATAAAGAGGTGGATCAGGATGTCTACAGACTATTACTGTTTCCATTTGCTGTAAAAGATCAAGCTAAAAGGTGGTTGAATAACCAACCTACAGCAAGCATAAAGACATGAAAACAGTTATCAGACAAATTCCTGAATCATTTTTACCCTCCAAAGAGGATGACACAGCTAAGGCTGGACATCCAAGGCTTTAAACAAGAGGATAATGAATCCCTTTATAATGCCTGGGAGAGGTATAGAGGTATGCTAAGAAAATGCCCCTCTGAAATGTTTTCAGAGTGGGTACAGTTAGACATCTTCTACTATGGGCTTACAGAAAAGTTCAGATGTCTTTAGACCACTTAGCTGGTGGATCTATACACATGAGGAAGACAATTGAAGAGGCTCAAGAGCTTATAGACATTGTTGCTAGAAACCAATATTTGTACTCTAGCAATGAGTTCTCCCCAAAAGAGGAAGTCATGGCAGTAGTCACTGATCCTAATCCTCAAGAACAGATGATTGAGCTTAATCAACAATTGCTCCTGATGACAGAACAGTTAGCAGAATTTAAAGATATGCTCTATGAAACTAAAGTTGCTAACAAGAACATAGAACTGCAGTTGAATCAAGCAAAACAGCAGATATCTAAACAGATACAGAAGAGTGTCAAGCAGTTCAACTGAGGAGTGGGAAGACACTGAACAACACTCAAAAGAGCAAAAAGTCAAATAAGAACAATTGACAGAGGATAACCAAGCCGCTGTCCAAAATCCCTCTGAGGACAGTAAGAGCCCAGAGAGGAATACTTTTGGCGTTCAAACGCCAGAAAGGGAAGGAAAGCTGGCGTTAAACGCCCATTCCTTGCCCAGTTCTGGCGTTCAAACGCCAGAAAAGGGAGAGAAGTTGGCGTTAAACGCCCAATCTTCACCCATTCCTGGCGTTCAGACGTCAAGGGAGGATCAGACACCTGAGAGTGCTGACAGTAATCCCCCTAAAATGGCTTCTTCAACCACTTCTGTAAGGAATAAACCTGCAGCAACTAAGGTTGAAGATATCAAGCCAAGATGCCTTATCCTCAGAAACTCCGCAAAGTGGAACAGGATAAGCAATTTGCCCGCTTTGCAGACTATCTAAGGACTCTTGAAATAAAGATTCTGTTTGCAGAGGCACTTGAGCAAATACCTTCTTATGCTAAGTTCATGAAAGAAATCTTAAGTCATAAGAAGGATTGGAGAGAAACTGAAAAGGTGTTTCTCACTGAAGAATGCAGTGCAGTCATTCTGAAAAGCTTACCAGAAAAGCTTCAAGATCCAGGAAGCTTTATGATACCATGCACATTAGAAGGTGCTTGCACCAAGACAGCCCTATGTGATCTTGGAGCAAGCATCAATCTAATACCTGCATCCACTATTAGAAAGCTTGGGTTGACTGGAGAAGTCAAACCAACCCGGATATGCCTCCAACTTGCTGATGGCTCCATTAAATATCCATCAGGCATAATAGAGGATATGATTGTCAAGGTTGGGCCATTCACCTTTCCAACTGACTTTGTGGTGCTGGAAATGGAGGAGCACAAGAGTGCAACTCTCATTCTAGGAAGACCTTTCCTAGCAACTGGACGAACTCTCATTGATGTACAAAAAGGGGAAGTAACCCTGAGAGTCAATGATGATGATTCAAGTTGAATGTTGTCAAAGCTATGCAGCATCCAGACACATCAAATGACTGCATGAGCACTGATATTATTGACTCTTTGGTGGAGGAGGTCAATATGACTGAAAGTCTTGAATCAGAGCTAGATGACATCTTTAAAGATGTTCAGCCTGATCTGGAGGAACTAAAGGAAATAAAGAAATTCTGAAAATTCCTCAGGAGGAAGATAAGCCTCCTAAACCAGAGCTCAAGCCACTACTACCATCCCTGAAATATGCATTTCTGGGGGAAGGTGACACTTTTCCAGTGATCATAAGCTCTGCTCTAAATCCACAGGAAGAGGAAGCACTAATTCAAGTGCTAAGGACACACAAGACAACTCTTGGGTGGTCCATAAGTGATCTTAAGGGCATTAGCCCAGCAAGATGCATGCATAAGATCCTATTGGAGGATGATGCTAAGCCAGTGGTTCAACCACAAAGGCGGCTAAATCCAGCCATGAAGGAGGTGGTGCAGAAAGAGGTCACTAAGTTACTAGAGGCAGGGATTATTTATCCTATTTCTGATAGCCCCTGGGTGAGCCCTGTCCACGTTGTCCCTAAGAAGGGAGGCATGACAGTGGTTCATAATGAAAGAATGAACAAGTTCCTACAAGAACAGTTACAGGGTGGCGCATGTGTATTGACTACAGAAGGCTCAATACAGTCACCAGAAAGGATCATTTTCCTTTACCATTCATAGACCAGATGCTAGAGAGACTAGCAGGTCATGAATACTACTGCTTTTTGGACGGCTACTCAGGTTACAACCAAATTGCAGTAGATCCTCAGGACCAAGAGAAACAGCATTACATGTCCTTCTGGAGTATTTTCCTACAGAAGGATGCCTTTTGGTCTGTGCAATGCACCTGCAACCTTTCAGAGGTGCATGCTCTCTATCTTCTCAGATATGGTAGAGAAATTTCTGGAAGTCTTCATGGATGACTTTCAGTATTTGGAGACTCATTCAGCTCATGCCTTAACCATCTAGCACTTGTTCTGAAAAGATGCCAAGAGACCAACCTAGTTTTAAACTGGGAAAAATGTCACTTTATGGTGACTGAAGGAATTGTCCTTGGGCATAAAATTTCGAACAAAGGAATAGAGGTGGATCAAGCTAAGGTGGAGGTAATTGAAAAATTACCACCACCTGCCAATCTTAAGGCAATCAGAAGCTTTCTTGGGCATGCAGGATTCTACAGAAGGTTTATAAAGGATTTTTCAAAAATTGCCAAACCTCTGAGTAATCTGCTAGCTGCTGACACTCCATTTATCTTTGATAATGAGTGTCTGCAGGCATTTGAGACTCTGAAAGCTAAGCTGGTCACAGCACCAGTCATCTCTGCACCAGACTGGACATTACCATTTGAACTAATGTGTGATGCCAGTGACCATGCCATTGGTGCAGTACTGGGACAAAGGCATGGTAAGCTTCTGCACGTCATTTATTATGGCAGCCGTATTCTAAATGATGCACAGAAGAACTACACAACCACAGAAAAGGAGTTACTTGCAGTGGTTTATGCCATTGACAAGTTCAGATCTTATTTAGTAGGATCAAAAGTGATTGTGTACACTGACCATGCTGCTCTTAAATATCTACTCACAAAGCAGGATTCAAACCCAGGCTCATAAGATGGGTGTTGCTTCTGCAAGAGTTTGATATAGAAATAAGAGACAGAAAAGGGACAGAGAATCAAGTGGCTGATCACCTGTCCCGGATAGAACCAGTAGCAGGAGCATCCCTCCCTCCTACTGAGATCTCTGAAACCTTTCCGGATGAGCAATTATTTGCTATTCAGGAAGCTCCGTGGCTTGCAGACAGTGCAAACTATAAGACTCAAGGTTCTCCTTCTGTAACCATGGAGAGGAAGCATGAAGAGCTTCTCTCAAAACAGAGTCAAATAGAGCCCCCACAGTCAAACTCTAAGTTTGGTGTTGGGAGGTCACAACCAAACTCTAAGTTTGGTGTTGGATAGGTTCCAACATTGCCCTGAACATCTGTGAGGCTCCATGAGAGCCCACTGTGAAGCTACTGACATTAAAGAAGCGCTTGTTGGGAGGCAACCCAATGTTATATTTATTATTTTCCTTTGTTATTTTATGTTTTCTATAGGTTGATGATCATGGGAAGTCACAAATTCAATTGAAAAAGCAGAAACAGAAAGAAAATCAGCTCACCCTGGAGGAAAACCTTGCTGGCATTTAAACGCCAGTAAGGGCAGCAAATGGGCGTTTAACGCCCAGTCTGGCACCATTCTGGGCGTTTAACGCCAGAAAGGGGCACCAGACTGGCGTTAAACGCCAGTAATGGGCACCAAGCTGGCGTTAAATGCCAGAAATAGGCATCAGCCCGGCGTTTAATGCCAGGATTGGCAGTAGGAGCATTTTTGCTCGCCACTTGGTGCAGGGATGAATTATCCTTGACACCTCAGGATCTGTGGACCCCACAGGATCCCCACCTACACCACCACTCTCTCTCTTCTTTCTTCTTTTGCTCGAGGATGAGCAAACCTACTAAGTTTGGTGTGGTAAAGCGTTGCTTTTTGTTTCTCCATAACCATTTATGGCACCCAAGGCCGGAGAAACCTCTAGAAAGAGGAAAGGGAAGGCAAAAGCTTCCACCTCAGAGCCATGGGAGATGGAGAGATTCATCTCAAGGGATGCACTTTCCTCCACAAAACTATTGGGAGCAAATCAACACCTCCCTAGGAGAATTGAGTTCCAACATGGGACAACTAAGGGTGAAGCACCAAGAACATTCCATCCTCCTCCATGAAATTAAAGAAGATCATAGAATCATGAGAGAGGAGCAACAAAGCAAGGAAGAGACATTGAGGAGCTCAAGCACTCTATAAGATCTTCAGAGGAAGAACAAGCCGCCATCACTAAGGTGGACCCGTTCTTTAATTTCCTTGTTCTTTATTTTCTTGTTTTTCGAATTTCATGCTTATGTTTATCCATGTTTGTGTCTTGTGATCATTAGTGTCTTAGTGTCTATGCCTTAAAGTTATGAATGTCCTATGAATCCATCACCTTTCTTAAATGAAAAATGTTCTTAATTGAAAAAGAGAAGAATTGCATGAATTTTGAATTTTATAACAGATTAATTATTTTGATGTGGTGGCAATACTTTTGTTTTCTGAATGTATGCTTAAATAGTGCATATGTCTTTTAAATTTGTTGTTCATGATTGGTTGGCTCTTGAAAGAATGATGAAAAAGGAGACATGTTACTGAGGATCTGAAAAATCATAAAAATGATTCTTGAAGCAAGAAAAAGCAGTGATTACAAAAAAAATGGAAGCGAAAAAAAAGCGAAAAAGAAAAAAAACGAAAAAAAAGAGGAAAGAAAAAAAAAATAAAGTTGTGATCCAAGGCAAAAAGAGTGTGCTTAAGAACCCTGGACACCTCTAATTGGGGACTCTAGCAAAGCTGAGTCACAATCTGAAAAGGTTCACCCAATTATGTGTCTGTGGCATGTATGTATCCGTGGTAATACTGGAAGACAAAGTGCTTTGGGCCACGGCCAAGACTCAATAAGTAGCTGTGTTCAAGAATCATCATACTTAACTAGGAGAATCAATAACACTATCTGGATTATGAGTTCCTATAGAAGCCAATCATTCTGAATTTCAAAGGATAGAGTGAGATGCCAAAACTGTTCAGAGGCAAAAAGCTAAAAGCCCCGCTCATCTAATTAATACTGATCTTGATAGATGTTTTTGGAATTCATTGCATATTCTCTTCTTTTTATCTTATTTGATTTTCAGTTGCTTGGGGACAAGCAACAATTTAAGTTTGGTGTTGTGATGAGCGGATAATTTGTACGCTTTTTGGCATTGTTTTTAGTATGATTTAGTTAGTTTTTAGTATATTTTTATTAGTTTTTAGTTAAAATTCACTTTTCTGGACTTTACTATGAGTTTGTGTGTTTTTCTGTGATTTCAGGTATTTTCTGGCTGAAATTGAGGGATCTGAGCAAAAATCTGATTTAGAGGCTGAAAAGGACTGTAGATGCTGTTGGATTCTGACCTCCCTGCACTCGAAGTGGATTTTCTGGAGCTACAGAAGCCCAATTGGCGCGCTCTTAATGGCGTTGGAAAGTAGACATCCTGGGCTTTCCAGCAATGTATAATAGTCCATACTTTGCTCGAGATTTGATGGCCCAAACCGGCGTTGCAAATCAGCCTCAGAATTTCCAGCGTTTAACGCTGGAACTGGCATAAAACTTGGAGTTAAACGCCCAAACTGGCATAAAAGCTGGCGTTTAACTCCAGAAAAGGTCTCTACACGAAAATGCTTCATTGCTCAGCCCAAACACACACTAAGTGGACCCAGAAGTGGATTTTTACGTCATTTACTCATTTCTGTACACCCTAGGTTACTAGTTTACTAT
Source organism: Arachis stenosperma (assembly GCF_014773155.1). Lineage (NCBI taxonomy): Eukaryota > Viridiplantae > Streptophyta > Magnoliopsida > Fabales > Fabaceae > Arachis > Arachis stenosperma. The sequence continues at coordinate 457,910 of NW_026651371.1, forward strand.
TAATAGGATCTTTTGACATTGTATCTGGACCTCATGACACTTTACACGTTTCTTTGTGTACTTTCCACGGCATGAGTCTCTAAACCCCATGGTTGGAGGTGAGGAGCTCTGCTGTGTCTTGATGGATTAATGCAATTACTACTGTTTCTTATTCAATCATGTTTGCTTCCGTTCTAAGATATCACTTGTTCTTAACCCGATGAATGTGATGACCCGTGACACTCATCATATTCTCAACTATGAACGCGTGCCTGACAACCACCTCCGTTCTACCTTAGATTAAGTAGATATCTCTTGGATTCTTTAACCGGAATCTTCGTGGTATAAGCTAGAACTGATGGCGGCATTCAGAGAATCTGGAAGGTCTAAAACTTGTCTGTGGTATTCTGAGTAGGATTCAATGATTGAATGACTGTGACGAGCTTCAAACTCCTGAAGGCGGGGCGTTAGTGACAGACGCAAAAGAATCACTGGATTCTATTCCGGCCTGATTGAGAACCGACAGATGGATAGCCGTGCCGTGACAGGGTGCGTTGAACATTTCCACTGAGAGGATGGGAGGTAGCCATTGACAACGGTGAAACCCTACATACAGCTTGCCATGGAAGGAGACTTGCGTGTTTGAAGAAGAAGACAGTAGGAAAGCAGAGGTTCAGAAGACAGAGCATCTCCAAAACCTCAACCTATTCTCCATTACTGCATAACAAGTACTTATTCATGTTCTTTTGCTTTTCACAATCAATCCTGATAATTCCTGATATCCTGACTAGAGTTACAAGATAACCATAGCTTGCTTCAAGCCGACAATCTCCATGGGATCGACCCTTACTCACGTAAGGTATTACTTGGACGACCCAGTGCACTTGCTGGTTAGTTGTGCGGAGTTGCAAAAGTGTGATTGCAATTTCGTGCACCAAGAACCAAGAATTGACAACAAAGAACCAAGAAGCTTCCATGAAGAACCTAGAGAGGCAGATTGGGCAAATCTCCAAACAGATTTCTGTTGAAAAACCATCAAGCTCACTACCAAGTGACACCATTTCCAACCCAAAGGAAGAATGCAAGGTCGTGCAACTAAGAAGTGGAAAGAGGTTAGTGGATGGTAACCAAGGAGCAACCAAGAAACTTATGGAGAATGACAATGAGCCAACAAAGAATGCTGAAGCCATCAACAAGGACATGACAACCAAGAATGTCCCAGAAGAACTCACAGAAGAAAACAACCAACCACAAAATCTGAAGAAGGAAAGCAGATCATGGAAGAGCCAATTCCAAGACAACTTCAAGGGAGAAAAACTTGACACCCCCAATACCTTATCCACAAAGATTCCACAAAGAAACAAAGGATCAGCATTTCCACAAATTTCTTGAGACTTTCAAGAAGCTGGAAATCAACATACCTTTGGCTGAGGCATTAGAGCAAATGCCTCTGTATGCCAAGTTCTTAAAGGAGCTCATCAACAAAAGAGAAGTTGGAATGAGAAGGAGACTGTAATGCTTAGTGAAGAATGCAGTGCACTCATCAAAAGGGACTCCCTCCCAAGCTTGAAGATCCTGGAGGTTTCTTCCTACCCTGCACTATTGGAAACCTATTCATCAACAAGGAGATGTGTGACTTAGGAGCAAGCATAAATCTAATCCCATCTTCTTTGGTAAAGAAGCTTGGCATAGAGGAGGTGAAACCAATACAGATATCCTTGGAGTTAGTGGATCAATCAGTAGTATATCCTAAAGGGCTGATTGAGAACCTTTTAGTTAAGGTTGACAAGTTCATCTATCCGGCAGATTTTGTGATCCTGGATTCTTCAGAAAATGAAAATGACTCAATAATACTTGGTCGACCATTTTTTGCCACTGCTAGAGCCATTGTGGATATAGAGCAGGGAGAGCTAACCCTCAGGATGCATGAGGAAAGCATCACCTTGAAAGTCTTTCCAGAATTACAAAGGAATGAAGAACCAAGCAAGACAAGTGGTGACTTCCTTTCAAAGCAAGCAACCGACAAAACAATAGAACAAGAGAGTGAGCTTGTACAAGGAGAAAAAGGAATTCAAAAAGAAGCTGGGATGATAAACAAAAGGAAGGTATCACAACTCAAGCCACTGTCAAAGGAAGCATATTAACAAGGAAGAAGAAGAAGAAAAACAAGAAAAGGCCTACAAGGGGTGGAAGAATAAGAAAATCCCAACTGAAGGATTTGCCAAAGGTGATAAGGTGCAACTAGTGTATCAACAGCTGGGAACAAAAGATTATTACACTGTCAACCAAGTACTCTCTCTTGAGCACATTGAAATTGAGCATCAAGGCACACAGAGAAAGCTTACAGTGAGAGGTGACAAGTTGAGACATCACCAACATCAACCACCCTAAAGGGAGTCTAATGTCAAGCTAGTGACAATAAAAGAGCGCTTCATGGGAGGCAACCCATGATTTAAGATTTCTGTCTTCTCTTTAATAAGCTATGATTTCCTGAGTATGATTTTGAACTTTCATATTTGATAAATGCATATTTTAGAGCATAAGTCAGACTTCTAAGTTTGGTGTCCCTTAAGGCACACTTAATTTTTGCTTTTCAAAAGAAAGGGAGCTATTCTTAGAACATATGCGTAATTCTTTTGATGGAGCATATGACCAAACACTAAGTTTGGTGTCTGCATGTGTAACAATGTTCAGAAGATCATTTCCCAATCATGGAATCAAAACCATACAGAAAGGGATCATGCATCAAATTTTTTTAAAAAAATATATCAATTGTGAAGAATGGTTTGTGTTCCGAGGGTTACCTGAAACGTGTAGCTCGGTCTTCTGGCAAGGCCCGAGGTGGGGGGTCTGTGACCCGAGCTGGTTGTGCTGAACGGCGGGGGGTTGTACCTGCAATGACACTCCGATGCTTAAGTTAGCATGGGTCCAAGCAGATATCAAGTAGAATTAGAGTATGAGTTATACCTGGGTGCTCCAGTGTATTTATAGTAGTTGGCTGCGATCATCCCTGGATAAGATATTCTTATCTTATCTTATCTTTTGGGAGATTCATCTCTATCTTTGCGGAACCGCCTTTCCCAGGCCCTTTCGGCCTTTAGGTTTTGGGCTTAGTTCCTTCTGATGGGCCTTTCTTTGGCCTGTTTGTCCGAGGTCCGACCTCGAACGTGGGCCTTGGGTCGAGGTCGGGCCTTCTATCAGCTTTACCGAGTTTGGAGAGCTCGGTCAGGGTATGAACAGTGCCCCTGCCCGAGTTCGTCTTTTTTCGGAAGGTCGAGCTCGGGCATAGTAGTTTTTCAAAATTTGAAAACGGTCGTTTCAGCATTTATTGCTTGTTACCGTTTCTTCCTCGATTTCCGTGCGGCGCTCTGTGGAGGCTTTATTTATTTGCCCCTTTCTTCATTTTTCTTTGTTTATTCATCACTTCTTTTCGAGCATCTTCTCTTCTTTCTCTCTGTTCTTCGTCTTCCATTTTGTGCGTTTTTTCAGAGTTCTTTTCTGCGCCGCCGTTTTTCCTTTCGTCGGAGCTCGTCGCTTTCTTCTTTTCCAGGTTTGCTTTTTTCGCTTTTATTCTTCGTACGCTTCTTTTTTCTGATATCTTCTATGCCCGGGTTGCCCCGAAAAGAGGCGCCGCTATTGCTTTGCATGTGTGTGGGGGGACTCTTTTCTCCGATCCATTTTTGTTATTCGAGTTGCTGCCTTCTTGTTTGTAAAAGAACTTTGCTTTCTTTTGTTTTTGTTGAATTTGGTTTTTCTGCCTTTGTGTGATTTTTGTCTTGCTGTTGTATTCTTTCTTTGTAGGCAAGATTTTTTTATGTCTCGAAAGGTGTTTCAAGCAATGTCGACCAAGATTCCGAGTGGTCTAGGTTGGGTAGATCCTGCTCCTTTAAGGGTCCCGTCTGTTGTAGATTCTGAGTATCTGATTAGGTTCCGTAGGGAGTGTAGTATTTGTGAGAACAGGGAGTCTGAGCGGGATTACGAGTTAGCAGCCCCGGAGTCCGAGGAGAGGGTATGTTTTCCGCCGTTAGAGAGTTCCGAGAAACTTTTCTTCTATGCTTATGATTGTTTCTTCTCCAAGCTAGGTGTCCGTCTTCCTTTCACCGACCTGGAATCCGAGGTCCTTTGGTCTTGTAACCTTGCCCCTACACAACTCCATCCGAACTCTTGGGCGTTTTTAAAGCTTTTCCAACTTTTGTGTCAGATTTTAGGCGTCTCCCCTTCTGTTTCTCTTTTTTCTTATCTGTTTGTACTGACGAAGCCGGGGTCGGGTGCTGGGAAGGTGTCCTGGGTTTCGTTTAGGGCTAACCAGGGTAGGAAATTTTGCACTTTGTATGATGAGTCGTTTCACGATTTCAAAAACTATTACTTCAAAGTCCGGGCTGTTGGAGATGTCCGACCTTTTTTCTTAGATGAGAGTGGGGAGCCTTCGTTTCCTCTTTGTTGGCAAGAGAGTGTGGTGTCGGTTAAGTACACTTTCGAGAGTCTAGATGAGGTGGAACAGGCTTTCGTTGGTGTGTTGAGCAGTCTATGGGGTCGGGCACCTTACTTGGATACGAAGAAAATGTTGGGAGATCCAAGCCTTCTCCGTTCCGAGTTAGGTAGCTCCCGACCTCTTTTTGAGATTTCATTTTCATATTTTGACTTTGTTTGATAACCTCTTTGTTTCGTTTCTGCAGAGATGTCTTCTCAGGCTGATTCTATGAAGTTTCTCCGTCGAGCGAAGAAATCTGCGGCATCTCGGAATATCGAGGCTGAAGCTTCTCCCCAACCTTCTCCGCAGAAGACTACAATTGGTGTTCAGACTCGGTCGAAGACCATTCCGGTCCCTCAGTTCCGAGCTATAACTCAGGATCCTCCGACCTCCGGACCCAGTCAGCTTTCCCCGACCTCGACCTCGGGTCCTCCCCCAAGAAACAGAAGACTTCCCGAGAGCCTGCTGGTTTCAATGACAAGGATTTCGATGCTCTCGGTTGGGTTGAGCAGCACATTCTTCCTCAGACTTTTATTTCTACTGATGATGCGTCCATGGAGCATCACTTTCAGTATATGGCGCGGAGTTGTGTTCGGATGGCTAGCCTTCATGCCGCCATTGCTCGGGAGTTTAAGAAAGCTCCCCTTGGGGCGACCAGCTCCCGACTTGAGAAGGCCCGGTCCGAGCTTGATAAGGTTAGTCAGCTGAAGGATGCTAGGATTGCCGAGCTGGAGGAGTCTTTGGAGGAAGAGAAGACTAGGGCTACCGCGGCTGTGGCGGTGGCGAAGACGTCTGAGGAGATGGCGAGGGTGGCGACGGAGAACTATACCAAGCTGTATGCTGAGCTTGTGGAGACGAAGGAGAAGCTGCAATCTGCTCGGGATGACTTTTATGAGCTGGAAGATAATGTGGCCAAGGGTATGGATGCTATGTTTGTGAATTTGAGGGATCAGGTCCGGGTTCTTGCTCCCGAATTGGATCTCAGTTTGTTCAGTACGGATAACATGGTTGTGGAGGGGAAGATTGTTCCTGCCCCTGTTGAGGATGAAGTTCCGATGTCCGACCCCAAGGCTCCGGTGTCCGACCCCGAGGCTCCGGTCGTGAACCCGACTTCACCTTTGGCCGAGGATAGAGTTGGTATGGAGGTTCCAAGCGATGGTGCTGTTCCTGCAGTCCCGATATCCATGTTTCAGCCAGGTGTTGATGCGGAGTCTGGAAAGGGCCTTGATCCTCTGTAATTTTTTGTACTTTTTGTGCTTTTGCCCGACCTGTGGGCTTTTTGTTTTTTGGATGTTTTCTGCAAACATTTTGGACACCTGTTCTGCTATTTTAGCTACTCTTGTAGCTTTATTATGCCATGCTTTGTGTTTCGATTGTCTCGTTCCGCTTTTATGCTTTTAGTTGTTCTCGGGTAACAACTTTTTAGCTAGCGTTTTGACTTTCTCGCTTTTTGCTTTTTTAGTTGTTTTTGGGTAACAACTTTTTAGCTAGCGCTTTGACTTCTCGCTTTTTGCTTTTTAGTTGTTTTTGGGTAACAACTTTTTAGCTAGTGCCTTGACTTTCTCGCTTTTTGCTTTTTAGTTGTTTTGGGTAACAACCTTTTAGCTAGCGCCTTGATTTTCTCGCTTTTTGCTTTTTAGTTGTTTTTGGGTAACAACTTTTTAGCTAGCGCCTTGACTTTCTCGCTTTTTGCTTTTTAGTTGTTTTTGGGTAACAACTTTTTAGCTAGCGCCTTGACTTTCTCGCTTTTTGCTTTTTAGTTGTTTTTGGGTAACAACTCTTTAGCTAGCGCCTTGACTTTCTCGCTTTTTGCTTTTTAGTTGTTTTTGGGTAACAACTTTTTAGCTAGCGTTTCTCGAAGTCCTGGTTCTTTGCCAGCTTCTTTCTTGGGTCCGAGTTTACTCTCGGACATCGGGATCCTTGAGTACCCCTTTGGTCAGGTCCGACTTCGTTGTTTGGTCGGCCTTCTTTAAGTTATTTTTGTAACTTCTTTTCTATTTGGCTTTTTGAGCCATTTCAGAGTTACTTTTATAACTTCTCACATTAATTTGAACCTCGTCGCTTCATCTTTGCCGACCTCGTATGGCCTTTGGCAAATGATTTTTTGCGTTTTGCCGAGCATAAATTAATGCGCCTTGGTGGGGTACTTTTTAGGATATGCTTTATAACGAGAAAGAGAAAATAAAGAAATTTGATTAGTACTAAAAAAAAAAGAATATGTACAAAGTGTTTACCCTTTTGACTAGGCCGGGTGTCCTACTTAACCGGGTGTCTCATTAAAAAACCCTCGTGGGGAAAAAGAGTACACCTCGGGTTAAGTTTTTCTAGCTGTAGTATCGTCTTAGGTTACAGGCGTGCCAGGTTCTGGGCAGCTCATTGCCTTCTAGGTCGGATATCTTGTAGTAGCCTGTCCCTAAAACTTCTGTTACTTTGTAGGGCCCTTTCCAATTTGCGGCTAGCTTTCCTTCTCCCGATTTTTGTGTTCCGATGTCGTTTCGGATTAAAATCAGGTCGTGAGTGGAGAAGCTTCGTTTTATCACCTTTCGGTTATATCTGAGGGCCGTTCGTCGTTTTAAGACTTCTTCTCTGATTCGGGCTCTTTCTCGGACCTCGGGTAGGAGGTCGAGTTCTTCCCTTTGTGCCTGAGGGTTGCCTTCTTCGTTGTAGAAGATGGTTCTGGGTGATCCTTCGTCTATTTCGACGGGAATCATTGCCTCCATTCCGTAGGCTAGTCGGAATGGGGATTCTCCTGTTGTAGAGTGCGGGGTTGTCCGATATGCCCATAATACCTGGGGGAGTTCATCGGCCCATGCCCCTTTGGCCTCTTGGAGTCTTCGTTTTAACCCGGCCAAGATGATTTTATTTGCGGCCTCTGCTTGTCCATTGGCTTGCGGGTGTTCGACCGATGTGAACTGCTGTTTGATTTTTAGCTCGGCCACCAAGTTCTGAAAACTTGTGTCTGTGAACTGTGTTCCATTGTCTGTTGTGATGGAGTAGGGGACTCCGAACCTCGTGACAATGTTTTTGTATAGGAATTTACGGCTTTTCTGAGCCGTAATAGTGGCTAAGGGTTCAGCCTCGATCCACTTTGTGAAGTAGTCGACCCCTACTATGAGGTACTTGACTTGCCCCGGTCCTTGTGGGAACGGGCCGAGTAGGTCGAGTCCCCACTTTGCGAAGGGCCATGGTGCGGTGATGCTTATGAGGTCTTCGGGCGGTGCTTTGTGAAAATTGGCGTGTTTTTGGCAGGGGGGGCATATTTTCACAAACTCTGCTGCGTCTCTTTGCAAGGTCGGCCAGTAGAACCCGGCTCTGACTATTTTCTTGGACAGGGCCCGGGCTCCGAGATGGTTCCCACACATGCCTTTGTGGACTTCTTCGAGGACGCTCTTTGTTTCTGTGGTCGGGACGCACCTCAGGAGGGGGTTTGAGAATCCTCTTCTGTATAATACGTCGTGGATTAACGTGTAGTTCTGGGCGTCTTTTGTAAGCCTTTTAGCTTCTTTTCTTTCGGCGGGGAGAGTTTCCGATTTCAGATAGTTGAGTATGGGGGTTATCCATCCTTGTTGTTGCCCGGATATATTTAGTATTTCTTCCTCCCTTAACACGGAGGGGGATTGTAGAGTTTCTTGGAGGAGACTTCTGTTATTCCCTCCGGGCTTGGTGCTAGCAAGTTTTGAGAGGGCGTCTGCCCGGGCATTTTGCTCCCGGGGTATGTGCTGGATTTGTATTTCCGGGAAGTGTCGTAATTGCGCCTGTGTTTGGTCTAGGTATTTTTTCATAGTAGGGTCTTTGGCCTGGTAGCTTCCATTTACTTGTGATGTGACGACCTGGGAGTCGCTGAAGATCGTGATCCTCTTTGCTCTGACCTCTTCGGCTAGTTTTAGTCCCGCTAGTAGGGCTTCGTATTCGGCTTGGTTATTTGAGGCCTGGAACTCGAATTTTAGGGATAGCTCAATCCGTGTTCCTTGATCGCTTTCGAGTATAACACCGGCCCCGCTTCCTGTTTTGTTTGAGGATCCGTCGACATACAGATTCCATGAGAGTGGGGTTCCCGGGGTCTCAGTGTATTCTGCGACGAAGTCGGATAGGTATTGAGATTTTATGGCAGTCCGGGCTTCATAGTGGAGGTCGAACTCGGACAATTCCACCGCCCATTGTAGGATTCGTCCTGCCATGTCTGTCTTTTGTAGGATGTGTCTCATGGGTTGGTTTGTCCGGACTTTGATGGTGTGGGCTTGAAAGTAGGGGCGGAGTCTCCGAGCTGTGAACACTAGTGCATAGGCGAATTTCTCTATTTTCTGATAGTTTAATTCGGCCCCTTGTAGTGCTTTGCTTACGAAGTATATGGGGTGTTGCCCCTCCTCATTTTCTCGTATTAGTGCCGAGGCGACTGCCCGATGTCCGACCGACAGGTATAGTACGAGCTCTTCCCCTTTTAGAGGTCGGGTTAAGATTGGTGGCTGCCCGAGGAATTCCTTGAATTCTTGGAAGGCCTTTTCGCATTCCGGGGTCCAAGAGAAGGGTTTCCCTTTCTTTAGGAGTGAGTAGAGAGGGAGTGATCTTATCGCTGATCCTGCTAAGAATCTTGATAGGGCGGCTAGTCTCCCATTTAGTTGTTGTACTTCTTTGACACACGTCGGGCTTTTCATATTGAGTATTGCTTGGCATTTGTCCGGGTTTGCTTCGATGCCTCTCTGAGTCAGCATGAAGCCTAAGAACTTCCCGGCTTCTGCGGCGAAGGTGCATTTTGTCGGGTTAAGTCTCATGTTGTGTTTCCGGAGGGTGTCGAAGATACTGCTGAGGTCGGCGACCAAGTTTCTGTCTTCTTGTGTCTTTACTAGCATGTCGTCGACGTACACCTCTAGCTGTAGCCCGATGTGTTCTGAGAACACTTTGTTCATTAGCCTCTGGTAGGTTGCCCCTGCGTTCTTCAGCCCGAAGGGCATTACTACGTAGCAGTAGTTTGCCCTTGGGGTTATGAACGAGGTCTTTTCTTGGTCGGGTCCATACATCGGGATTTGATTGTATCCCGAGTATGCATCCATGAAGGAGAGGTATCTGTAGCCCGAAGCGGCATCGACTAAGGCGTCGATGTTCGGTAGTGGATATGGATCTTTGGGGCAGGCTTTGTTGAGATCCGTGTAGTCGACGCACATCCTCCATTTTCCATTGGGCTTCTTCACTAGGACCACGTTTGCGAGCCATAGGGGGTACTTTACTTCCCTAATGAACCCTGCATCTAGTAGTGCTTGCACTTGTTCTTCTATTGCTTGCATGCGTTCGGGCCCGAGCTTCCTGCGTCTTTGTTGGACGGGTCGGGATCCCGGGTATACTGATAGCTTATGGCACATCAGGTCGGGGCTTATGCCTGGTATATCGGAGGCTTTCCAGGCGAAGAGGTCGGAATTCTCCCTTAAAAGGGTTGTGAGTTCCTCCTTTAGGCCTGCTTCGAGGTTTGCCCCTATGTTTGTTACTTTCTCGGGTGTGTTCCCGATCTGGATCTTTTCGGTCTCTCCTTCTGGTTGTGGCCGAAGATCTTCTCGGGCTTGGACTCGCCCGAGTTCTATTGTGTTGACCTCTTTCCCTTTTAGGCTCAGGCTTTCGTTGTAGCATCGTCGTGCTAGTTTTTGGTCGCCTTTTAGGGTAGCGATTCCCTTTGCGGTAGGGAACTTCATACAGAGGTGTGGGGTCGAGACTATAGCCGCTAGTTTGTTTAGGGTTGGTCGTCCGATGAGGGCATTGTATGCTGAAGTGACGTCGACTACAATGTAGTCGATGCTTAGTGTTTTGGTTTGCTCGCCTTTTCCAAAGGTAGTGTGTAATGAGATGTATCCCAAGGGCCGGATCGGGGTATCTCCTAGTCCAAACAGGTCAGTGGGATAGGCTTTTAGCTCTTTTTCTTCGAGTCCGAGCTTGTCGAAGGCTGCTTTGAACAGGATATCTGCTGAGCTTCCTTGGTCGATCAGGGTTCGATGTAAGTTGGCGTTGGCTAGGATGATGGTGATCACCATAGGGTCGTCGTGTCCGGGTATTATTCCAAGAGCATCTTCTCGGGTAAATGAGATAGTAGGTAACTCGGGTAAGGGGCTGTCTTCTCGGACATGGTAGACTTCTTTGAGGTGTCTCTTCCGTGAGGATTTGGATGTCCCTCCCCCTGCGAAACCTCCGTTTATCATGTGTATGTGCCTTTCAGGAGTTCGCGGGGTTCGTGTTTGCTCGGTCCGATCTTCGTTATCTCCCCGTCTTCTCTTTCTGGTTTCTTCTCCTTTCTCAGCTATGTATCTGTCGAGTTTTCCCTCTCTGGCTAGCTTTTCTATAACATTTTTAAATCGTGGCAGTCGTTAGTAGAGTGGCCGTAGAGTCTGTGATATTCGCAGTACTCGGACCGATCTCTTCCTGCTCTCTTGTGCTTCAGAGGTTTGGGTGGTGGGATCTTCTCGGTGTGGCATACTTCTCTGTAGACGTCTACCAGGGAGACTCGGAGGGGAGTGTAGCTGTGGTATTTTCGTGGCTTGTCCGAGTTGGATTCTTCTTTCTTTTTCTGTTCCCGAGCTTGATCTCGGGGCGGGTAGGTTGGCTCCTTCCTGGAAGAGTCTCTCAGCTGGGAGGTTTCTTCCATGTTGATATACTTTCCTGCCCGTTCTTGTACTTCATATAAGGAGGTCGGGTATCTTTTGGATAGGGATTGGCTAAACGGTCCTTCTTTTAGGCCGTTTGCTAGTCCCATGATGGCTGCTTCCGTGGGCAAGTGTTGTATGTCCAGGCAGGCCTTGTTGAATCGCTCCATGTACTCTCTGAGAGTTTCTTGGTTGCCTTGTTTGATCCCGAGTAGGCTGGGGGCATGTTTTGCCTTGTCCTTTTGAATAGAGAACCTTGTTAAGAATTTTTTGGTCAGGTCTTCAAAGCTGGAGATTGATCCTGGTGGCAGGTTGTCGAACCACTTCATGGCTGACTTAGTGAGAGTGGTGGGGAAGGCTTTGCATCGAATCGCGTCGGAGGCGTCGACTAAGTACATTCTGCTTCTGAAATTGCTGAGGTGATGACTTGGATCGGTGGTGCCGTCGTAGAGGTCCATATCTGGTGGTTTGAAGTTTCGCGTACCTTCTCTTTCATGATCTCTTGTGTGAAGGGATCATGGTTGCTTTCGGGAGTGGTGCCGTGTTCCGTCCGATCTTTTAGGTTGGCCTCTATCTTCCGCAGTTTTTCTTCCAATTCTCTGCGTTTGCGAGCTTCCCTTCTCAGATCCTGTTCAGTTTCCTTCTGCTTCTTTACGTCCTCTTCGAGTTGTCTCAGCCGGCTTTGTTGTGCCCGAACTGTTTCCAGAATCTCCGAACTTTTTTCTCTTTCGGGATTTTGTGGATCTTTGTCTGGGGGTGATGTCTTTGGGCGATTCTGTTTGTTTCCTCCTGGAGTGCGTGGTGATAGAGGGCTGTCCGGCCGTTCCCCGGTGTCGACTTCCTCTTCTTGTTCTGACGTAGCGTGGTTATTGTTGGGAGGGTCGTCCGCCATGGTAAAGGGATGACTTCCAGGTCCCCGGCAACGGCGCCAATGTTCCGAGGGTTACCTGAAACGTGTAGCTCGGTCTTCTGGCAAGGCCCGAGGTGGGGGGTCTGTGACCCGAGCTGGTTGTGCTGAACGGCGGGGGGTTGTACCTGCAATGACACTCCGATGCTTAAGTTAGCATGGGTCCAAGCAGATATCAAGTAGAATTAGAGTATGAGTTATACCTGGGTGCTCCAGTGTATTTATAGTAGTTGGCTGCGATCATCCCTGGATAAGATATTCTTATCTTATCTTATCTTTTGGGAGATTCATCTCTATCTTTGCGGAACCGCCTTTTCCAGGCCCTTTCGGCCTTTAGGTTTTGGGCTTAGTTCCTTCTGATGGGCCTTTCTTTGGCCTGTTTGTCCGAGGTCCGACCTCGAACGTGGGCCTTGGGTCGAGGTCGGGCCTTCTATCAGCTTTACCGAGTTTGGAGAGCTCGGTCAGGGTATGAACAGTTTGCATTGCTAAGCCGTCCCCTCAATAAAAGATAAGTTTGGTGTTCACCAACTTTTAGCATCTTTAATTAAGGGACACAATTGACCATAAAATTTTTTTTTTTAATAAATAATAATAAACAAAACAAAACAATTCTTTTCCTTTAGTACAAATTAATTGCCAACGACTATATTGATGATCTAAGGCTAGTTGTATTGGTTCATGCAGGAGAAAAAGATTGAGACAAAAGCAAGGAGGGGCCACGGCTAGGATAAGCTATGTGAGGATGGTCACATGTGCCTAGAAGAACGCGCTCATGGGGAAACAGAATTTGCATGCATGCATCCTTGAACACCTAAATGCATGCAGCCAATGGGAGGAGGATCCTCGTCAAAGCCTCAACAATACATGCAGACCGTCCATTTCATGCATCCCTTGGACGAACAACTCAATCTTAACCCTTCATGAGCACCAACGAGTCCCTTTCTCACTAATTATGGTTTTGTTGGAAAGCTTGAAGAATCCACCTATAAATAGCCGTTGGCACCAACACGGTCTACACACTCATTCAAGCCACTTTCATATGAAAGCCATAATCTCTTCTACTCCCAAAACCAACATAATTCCCTTATCTCACACAACAAAACCGAACCAAAACTCATCCCAAACACAACACATACTTCTTCTATTCTCACTTTTTCTTTCTTCTTACCTCAAATCCAATGGCCTCCTCAAGTTCAAAAAGAAGGCCGGGAAAGGAACCTATGGTAGTCGAACCTCCATCATTTGATGCAACCAAATTTAGATCCCAATTCCATGAAGGGAGATATCATAGGTTCATGGAGACAAAGAATGTCATTTATGAGAAAGGCCTTGAGTTGAGAGATGGGGAATATCCCATCATGAGGCAAATCACTAAAGAAAGAAGGTGGGAACTTTTATGTGCTCCTCTTGTTGACATCAGTGCAGTTATGATCAGGAAGTTCTATGCAAATACTGTAAAAGAAAACAAAGATAGTGCTCCTTACACAAGTTATGTCAGAGGAGTTGAAGTGAGTTTTAGCCCAGCTGCCATCACAAGGGCCCTCAAGTTGAGAACCATAACTTATGCAGAGCCCAGTTATGAAACCAGATTGCAGATGGAAAATAATCCTGATGAGATCTTGCAGGGGTTATGTGTGGAAAATACAGATTGGGAAAGAGATTCAAAGGGAGTTCCAAGTCACTTGAGGAGGATAAATCTCACTCCTGTGGCTAAGGGATGGTATGAAATAGTGAGGAGATCTATCCTTCCTACTGGAAACGCTTCTTGGGTCACAATCAAACGAGCACTCTTGACATACTGCATCTTGCATGGAGGTGAGATCAATCTCGCACAACTCATAGCCGACAGTATTCAAGAGATGGCCAATAGCGCAAGCAAATCAAGTGGTCTTGGACATCCAAGTACCATCCTCAGGCTATGTGACAAAGCTGGAGTAATCTTTGAAGATGAGGACACAGAAAAGGTGAAAAAAGGAAAAGGGATCACTAAGAAGAGTATGGAAGGAATAATTGAAGAAGATGATCCAGAGGGGTGGTAGCTCCCAGGCAAAGGAGATCACAAAGAGAGGAAGGACGAAATCAAGCTCATGATGCCATAGACATGAGCCAGCTACACAGAGCGATAGAAGAACTATCTCAACAACTCATGCAGACTCAACAAGAGCAAAATCAGGGGTGCCAAGAGAAATATCTAGAGCCCCATCCAGAGTTTAGGGAGCAATATCTGAAAGACAAAGAGGAGAGAGAAGCTTGGCAGCGTCAAATGGAGGAGAAGCAAGAGAGATGGCAACAGCAAATGATGACTCAACAGCAAGAATTTCAAGCACAGATTCTTGAAGGACAAAAAGAGCAATACAAAGAATTCAAAGAATCATATGATAAGCTGTATTTTAGTCAAGCTAAAGCAGGGGAATACAGTCACAACTTGTATCAATGGAAGAATATTCATCACACCATGGGAGAAGTGAGATATGCACAAAGAATGGAAAATGATGAAAACATGCAAGCAAGGTTGGAGTACTTGACCCAAAATTTGCCAACACTCAATCCTCAGATCAAGCCATTTGAGCAATGCCCTGAATTTGAAGCCAAGCAACAAGCAAGGTCTCGTCACTATACGGAGGCAACCTTTAAAAGATTGGAAGATGTTGGGCTCTCAGGACTCTTAGATTCTGTCTGGGGTAGAAGATGTCCTGGTGAAGAGATCCGAGATTATTCCAAACTAGGGAAGAGAAAGAAGAAGAAGGGAGAATCAAGCAGCAGCCACGACCAATAGAAGGTGGCAAAGTTCTTTCATTCACCTTCTTTCACTCTTCTAATAAGGAGAAGCATGTCTGAAACATGATATGCCTCCACTGTTTATTTCCTTTTTATTTCTTTTTCTTGTACTTTCTGTTGTTCAATAAGTAGCTAGAGAAATGATTTGCATAATGCTTGTCATTCATCACTTAGCTTTAATTTTGTTTTGTTTCCCATATGCTTGAATAAAAGAGATTTGGTTTGAATTGAAAAGTAAAATATCCAATGTTGCATAAGTAGAATGGAAGTTAATGGTGGTATATATGTTTGATTAAATGCATAACTCATGAAATAATTGTTGCATAATATCATTCTCATTCAAGTGTGAGTTAGCTTGCTGTTATTAAGACCCTTACCAATGAAGAAAAAGCCCTTGAGAACAAAAACAGAAAGAAAACGAAGAAGAAAAAGCCAAAGTGGCAAGAAAAACAAAGAATAAAGGTTGGACACCAATAGCTTGGACCCTAGGACACATGCCTGTGGTGTTCTTGTACTAAGATATGCTTGGATGAGTAAATTCTAAGGGGTATTTTAAAACCCGGTCACTTAGATCAACTGATTTGGGATGGCCAATTGAAAGTCCACAATAAAGAGCAACTTAGATACAGAACATTTAGTTATCCAAGAGATGCTGGGCATCAATGATCCTAGGAAGAAATAGTGAGCCAAGTGTCTGTGGTGGAAAGATGTTGAGTAAAAGAAAGAAAACAATAAAGCCAAAGGCTACTACTGCAACATTTGACACCAAACCTCCAAAAGAATAAGCTTGTTAAGCATTATAAGAAAGAAAAGTTAGCAAGGGAGTGATTAAAGAGCAAGTCTTATAACAGCAAGTTTAGTAAACCTTTGATGAAAAATGTATACTATGTAACAGCAAACAATAACTTGAGTTATCATTGTCTGCATGAAGACCCCAAAAATCAAGTTCTGCTATATGCCTAATAAGGATATGTGTTATTTTCTTGTTCATTTCAATTTCTCTTAGTTTTGATGCTTGCTTGGGGACAAGCAAGGTTTAAGTTTGGTGTTGTGATGACAAGTCATCATATACCCATTTTTCAAGCTAATTTTACTTGTTTTGTTAGTCTTTATGCACTTTCTTGCATCCTAAGTAATTGATTTGGAGTGAAAATGCATAACTTCTTTAAATCAAACAACCACCATGAAATTTATGTTAACTCATGAGGTTTAAGCTAAATTTAATTGATTTTTAATTGATTTATAAGCCTATTGAATTTAGTGATACTTTGAGTGGTTGTTTTGGTTTATTGTAGGTGAAGAAAGAAAAAAAGGAAAAGCGTGGCCTAAGGAAGTGTGGCCCAAGGAGAAGAAAATGTGGTCAAAGAGAGAAGAAGTGTGGCGCACAAAATGAGGAAGGCAAGCATTACCCTCCACAAGGGCACACTGCCCTCTAGGAGGGCAACATAAGGGAACAAAGCAAGAAAGGCAACTCTGCCCTGCCCACTACAAGGGCAGAGCACAAATTTGTGCCTTGGAATCAAGAAGAACAAAACCTTTTCCTGCCCTCCACAAGGGCAGTATCGGGCTCACCAAGGGAAGAAAATCAAAGGAAAATGCCTACAATGCTTGCCACAAGAGTTGAACACGGGACCATGAGGAAGCAAGGAATTAAGCTTCACTTTGGTACCAAGAAAGCCAAGGAAAATGGGTAGCGTGTGTAGTATCCAAGTTTCGAACTCGGGACGTCAAAGTGGAAACACTGCCCTGCCCTCCGCGAGGGCAGGGCAGCATTTTGTTATGGCATGAATCTGGCGCACCAAGGCACAATTCTGGCGCACCACAGCATCATCTGGCAGCACCAGCAGCACGCACAGGCACCACTCGGCAGCACCAGCAGCACGCACAGGCACCAATCTGGTGCACCAAAAAGTTCTGCCCTGCCCTCTGTGAGGGCAAGGCAGCATCCTGCAGCATCACACACCAAGAGCGCAAGCACCAACACGCACCATTTTCTGCCCTGCCCTCCACAAGGGCAGGGCAGCCTCCTGGAAACAATTGTTCTTGGGCTGAAAATTGGATTAAAAATCCAATTTAATTTATTTCTTCACCAAATCAAAAGCCCATCCAAATCCCAAGATCCAAGAATAGAAAGTGTATAAATAGGAGCTAGTTTGATGTAATTAGAACCTTTGGCTTACTTTTAACTTGACTTTTGAATTTTACACTTCCTTTGGAGCTTGGAATTCTGCAACTTCTCTTGGTGACTTCACCGAGATTTCAGAGAATTGGGGAGGAGAATTGATCTCTCTTCTTCCTCGTTCTTGCTTGGAAACTTTTACTTTTCTTGTTTTGAGTTTTGGGTGTGAAAAATTGAGGAAATTCTGTCTCAATCTCCATTCAAAATCTCTTTAATTCCTTTCTGCATAATTGAATCCATTTACATTCCCTTTACTGCTTCTTCTTCAATTTCTTGTTAATTGCTTTGTGAGCTTGGATCTGGGAAGGCAATTGAGATCTAGGCTTTGCTACCTAGTCTCTGGAGTCCTAAGATCCCAATTTACTTTTGGTTCTTCTGTGAACCTTTGCTGCACTAAATTTCCCTACTGTTTGAATTCTAATTACTTCTAATTCAATTTCTGCTCTATTGATTGTTGCAATTCACATTCTCTTGCTTAAATTCTAAAATCCCTGTCCTCAAATCCCTTTTACATTCAAGCAATTTATATTCCTTGCAATTTAAGTTACTACAATTTACATTTCTTGCACTTTAAGTTTCAGTCATTTACTTTCTTGTTCTTTAAGATTCAGTCCTTTTACTTTCAGTTTCTTTTAATTTCTGCAATTCTACCCTTTCCCCTTTACATTTACTGTTATTTACTTCCTGTTAAACACAAATCACTCAACCAATACTTGATTCGCTTGACTAAATCAACCACTAAACTAAAATTGCTCAATCCTTCAATCCCTGTGGGATCGACCTCACTCATGTGAGTTATTATTACTTGATGCGACCCGGTACACTTGCCGGTGAGTTTTGTGTCGGATCGTTTTCCGCACATCAAAGGAGGTGGTACAGAAAGAGGTCACTAAATTACTAGAGGCTGGGATTATTTATCCTATTTCTGATAGCCCCTGGGTGAGCCCTGTCCAAGTTGTCCCCAAGAAGGGAGGCATGACAGTGGTTCATAATGAAAAGAATGAACTGGTTCCTACAAGAACAGTTACAGGGTGGCGTATGTGTATTGACTACAGAAGGCTCAATACAGCCACCAGAAAGGATCATTTTCCTTTACCATTCATAGACCAGATGCTAGAAAGACTAGCTGGTCATGATTATTACTGCTTTTTGGATGGCTATTCAGGTTACAACCAAATTGCAGTAGATCCTCAAGACCAAGAGAAAATAA
The DNA here is from genome assembly GCF_014773155.1 of Arachis stenosperma. Classification (NCBI taxonomy): domain Eukaryota; kingdom Viridiplantae; phylum Streptophyta; class Magnoliopsida; order Fabales; family Fabaceae; genus Arachis; species Arachis stenosperma. The sequence continues at coordinate 476,054 of NW_026651371.1, forward strand.
CATTCACTTGCCCTTCTGGCGTGTTCGCCTACAGAAGAATGCCTTTTGGTCTGTGTAATGCACCTGCAACTTTTCAGAGATGCATGCTATCCATCTTCTCTGATATGGTAGAGAAGTTCCTGGAAGTCTTCATGGATGACTTCTCAGTATATGGAGACTCATTCAGCTCCTGTCTTAATCATCTAGCACTTGTCCAGAAAAGGTGCCAAGAGACTAACCTAGTCTTAAACTGGGAGAAATGTCACTTTATGGTGACTGAAGGAATTGTCCTTGGGCACAAAATTTTAGGCAAGGGAATAGAGGTGGATCAAGCAAAGACAGAAGTAATTGAAAAATTACCATCACCTACCAATGTTAAGGCAATCAGAAGCTTTCTAGGGCATGCAGGATTTTACAGAAGGTTCATAAAGGACTTTTCAAAAATTGCAAAACCTCTAAGCAACCTGCTAGCTGCTGACACACCATTTGTGTTTGACACAGAGTGTCTGCAGGCGTTTGAGACCCTGAAAGCCAAGCTGGTCACAGTACCAGTCATCTCTGCACCAGATTTGACATTATCATTTGAACTAATGTGTGATGACAGTGACCATGCCATTGGTGCAGTGTTGGGACAGAGGCATAACAAGCTTCTGCACGTCATTTATTATGCTAGCCGTGTTCTAAATGACGCACATAAGAATTACACAACCACAGAGAAAGAGTTACTTGCAGTGGTTTATGCCATTGACAAGTTTAGATCCCATTTAGTAGGGTCAAAAGTGATTGTGTACACTGACCATGCTGCTCTTAAATACTTACTCACAAAGCAGGATTCAAAACCCAGGCTCATAAGGTGGGTGTTGCTTCTGCAAGAGTTTGACATAGAAATAAGAGACAGAAAAGGGATAGAGAACCAGGTAGCTGATCATCTGTCCCGAATAGAACCAGTAGCTGGGGCGTCCCTCGCTTCTACTGAGATCTCTGAGACCTTTCCAGATGAGCAACTCTTTGCCATTAAGGAAGCTCCATGGTTTGCAGATATTACAAATTACAAAGCTGTGAGGTTCATACCCAAGAGTACAGCAGGGTGCAAAGAAAGAAATTAATTTCAGATGCCAAGTACTACCTATGGGATGAGCCATATCTCTTTAAGAGATGTGCAGACGGAATGATCCGCAGATGTGTACCCAGAGAGGAAGCACAAAGGATCCTATGGCACTGCCATGGATCATAGTATGGGGGACATTTTGGAAGTGAGCGAACAGCCACTAAGGTCCTCCAATGTGGCTTCTACTGGCCTACTCTCTATAGAGATGCCCGAGAGTTTGTGCGTAACTGTGACAGTTGCCAAAGAGCTGGTAACTTGCCTCATGGGTACGCCATGCCTCAACAAGGGATCTTAGAGATTGAATTGTTTGATGTATGGGGTATTGACTTCATGGGTCCGTTCCCACCATCATACTCAACCACTTACATTCTGGTGGCGGTGGACTATGTATCTAAATGGGTAGAATCAATTTCCACACCCAATAATGATACTAAAATCGTGCTGAAATTCCTCCAGAAACACATCTTCAGCAGGTTTGGTGTTCCCAGATTACCAATCAGTGATGGGGGCACTCACTTCTGCAATAAACAGCTGTACTCTGCTATGGTCCGATATGGAATTAGCCACAAAGTAGCAACTCCGTATCATCCACAGATAAATGGGCAAGCTGAAGTCTCTAATATAGAGCTAAAAAGAATCCTGGAACGAACTATTATTGCCCGTAGAAAAGATTGGGCAAAGAGCTTGGATGATGCTCTGTGGGCATACAGAACAGCATTCAAGACTCCTATAGGAACCTCTCCATACCAACTTGTGTATGGGAAGGCCTGTCATCTGCCCGTAGAACTGGAACATAAAGCCTACTGGGCAACCAGATTCCTAAACATGGATGCTAAGTTAGCCGGTGAAAAAAGATTGCTCCAGCTAAATGAGCTAGAGGAGTTCAGACTCAGTGCCTTTGAAAATGCAAAAATTTATAAGGAAAAGGCAAAGAAGTGGCATGACAAGAAGTTGTCATCCAGAGTCTTTGAGCCAGGACAAAAAGTTCTGCTCTTCAACTCTAGGCTCAGACTATTCCCAGGAAAACTTAAATCCGGTGGAGGGGTCCGTATGTGATTACAGGAGTGTCACCATATAGATATGTTGAGCTTCAGGATATTGATTCTGACAAAAAGTTCATTGTTAATGGACAGAGGGTCAAACATTATCTTGAAAGCAATTTTGAGCAGGAATGCTCAAAACTGAGGCTTGAATGAGTCTCAGTAAAGGTCCAGCTAAAGACAATAAAGAAGCGCTTGCTGGGAGGCAACCCAGTCTTTGACAGGTCATTTGTTCTACTTAGTAAAAGTTTGATGTATATTCTTCAAGGTTGATCAGCAAAATTGAAGGAATTTACAGAGTTACAGAAGGATTAAGTGAAAAAAGTAGAGAAAAAGAGCTTGCTGGCAAGAAAACACCAGTAAAGGGCACTCTGGGCGTTAAACGCCATAATGGATACCATTCTGGGCGTTTAACGCTAGTAAAGGCACCATTTTGGGCGTTAAACACCAGAATGGGCACCATTCTGGGCGTTCAGCAAAACGCCCAGTGATAAAGGGGTTTTTGGCGTTTAACGCCAGCCAGGTGCCCTGGCTGGGCGTTAAACGCCCATAATGGCCACCAATTGGGCGTTAAACACCAGAATGGATACCATTCTGGGCGTTTAACGCCAGAAAGGTAGGGGACAGAGATTTTGTTTTCCACTTCAAATTTTTTTCAAACTTTCTTATTTTGATCCATCTTTTTCCCAATAAATACATTACAAACTTTCATCATTCACCTTCAAATTTCAAAATTAAACACTTATCTAAATCATTCTTCAAATCTCTTTCAAATCCCTTCCAAATCTTCTTCAAAAAAATCAAATATCTTCTCAAATTCTTTCCATATCTTCTCAAATCTCCTTCAAATTTTCGATATCTCTCCCCCTTCCTTATAAATACACATTCGGCCATCCCCCTCTCCCCACCATTCGAATTTGCTCTCCTCCTCTCTCTCCTCTTTCCTTTCTTTTGCTTGAGGACAAGCAAACCACTAAGTTTGGTGTGCTTTTCTGTGATCACTAAGCCAAGATTTATCAAGATCATGGCTCCTAAGGGAAAACAAACCAATTCAAAAGGCAAGAAAGAGAATAATCCAAAGAATCTTTGGAATCAAGAGAAGTTCCTAACCAAAGAACATGCAGACCATTACCACACAATAATGGGTCTGAGGTCAGTGACCCCGGAAGTCAGATTCGATCTGAAAGAAGATGAATATCCGGAGATCCAAGAGCAAATTCGAAACAGAGGATGGGAAGTTCTAACCAACCCTGAGACAAAGGTTGGAAGAAACATGGTTCAGGAATTCTACTCAAATCTGTGGCTGACAGATAAGCAGAGAATGACTGGAACTGCTTTTCATACCTACAAAACCATGGTCAGAGGGAGAATTATTTACTTCCATCTGGACAAAATAAGAGAGGTCTTCAAATTGCCTCAACTACAAGATGATCCTGAATCCTTTAATAGGAGAATGGTGAGAGTAAATAAGGGGTTGGATCAAGTTCTAGAGGACATATGCCTCCTTGGAACTAAGTGGATGACTAATTCAAAAGGTGTCCCAAACCAACTCAAGAGGGGAGATCTCAAACCAGTTGCAAGAGGCTGGCTAGACTTCATTGGGCGTTCTATTTTGCCCACTAGTAACCGTTCTGAGATCACTAGTAAGAGAGCAGTGATGATTCATTGCATTATGCTGGGAAAAGAAGTGGAGATTCATCATCTGATTGCTTGTGAGATTTACACAATCGCAAACAAGAACTCCACTTAAGCCAAATTGGCTTACCCAAGCTTAATCTCTTTACTATGTAAAGATGCTGGGGTGAGGATGGGAGTAGATGAATTCATTCCAATTGAACATCCAATCACCAGGAAGTCAATGGAAGGACAATTGCAAGATAACTCTATGAAAAGGAGGGCGCAGGAATTCCTCCCTGAACTTCCTGAATTTGACTACTGGGCCCGCCTAGAAGCATCTGTTGCAAAGCTACAAGAAGCTATAGAACAAATTAAGGAAGAACAGCAGAATCAAAACTGCATGCTCTGCAAACTGTTGAAGGAACAAGAGAAGCAGGGGCGTGAGCTACAGGAGCTGAAGCGCCAAAAGCTCTCCCTTGAAAGGTCAAACACCCCACAAGTTGAGGGAGCATCCACTTCTCAAAATCAAGGTTGTTGAGTCCTAACTCTGTGATAACCTCTATCATTAGGAATCAATTTTAGAGTCATTTAATTTCGGTTTTTAATTTTCTGTTTTCTATTATTATTAGTCTTCTCTTATAATTATCTTTGAGTCTTGTTCTTGTTTCATGATTAATAAAATTTAAGGTTCATGTCTTAAAGCTATGAGTGTTCTATGAATCCATCACCTCTCTTAAATGAAAATGCTTTAATCCTAAAAGAACAAGAAGTACAGGATTTTGAATTCATCTCTGAAACTTGTTGAATTATTTTGATGTGGTGACAATACTTTCTATTTTCTGAATGAATGCTTGAACAGTGCATATGTCTTTTGAATTTGTTGATTAAAGAATGTTAAACTTGTTGGCTCTTGAAAGAATGATGGAAAAGGAAAAATGTTATTGAGGATCTGAAAAATTATCAGATTGATTCTTGAAGCAAGAAAAAGCAGTGAATTCAAAAAAAAATATAATAAATAAATAAATAAAGTGATCCAAGGCAAAAAGAGTGTGCTTAAGAACCCTGGACACCTCCAATTGGGGACTCTAGCAAAGCTGAGTCACAATCTGAAAAGGTTTACCCAGTCATGTGTCTATGGCATGTATGTATCCGGTGGTAATACTGGAAGACAGAGTGCTTTGGGCCACAGTCAAGACTCATAAAGTAGCTGTGTTCAAGAATCATCATACTTAACTAGGAGAATCAATAACACTATCTGAATTCTGAGTCCCTATAGATGCCAATCATTCTAAATTGCAAAGGATAAAGTGAGATGCCAAAACTGTTCAGAGGCAAAAAGTTATTAGTCCTGCTCATCTAATTGGAGCTAAGTTTCATTGATATTTTGGAGTCTATAGTATATTCTCTTCTTTTATCTTATTTGATTTTTAGTTGCTTGGGGACAAGCAACAATTTAAGTTTGGTGTTGTGATGAGCGGATAATTTATACGCTTTTGGCATTGTTTTTAGTATGTTTTAGTATGTTTTAGTTAATTTTTATTATATTTTTATTAGTTTTAGTTAAAATTCACTTTTCTGGGCTTTACTATGAGTTTGTGTGTTTTTCTGTGATTTCAGGTATTTTCTGGCTGAAATTGAGGGACCTGAGCAAAAATCTGTTTTAGAGGCTGAAAAGGACTGTAGATGCTGTTGGATTCTGACCTCCCTGCACTCGAAGTAGATTTTCTGGAGCTACAAAAGTCCAATTGGCGCGCTCTCAACTGCGTTAGAAAGTAGACATTCTGGGCTTTCCAGCAATGTATAATAGTCCATACTTTGCCCGAGATTTGATGGCCCAAACCGGCGTTGCAAATCAGCTTTAGAATTCCCGGCGTTTAACGTCGGAACTGGCACAAAAATTGGAGTTAAACGCCCAAACTGGCACAAAAGCTGGCGTTTAACTCCAGGAAAAGTCTCTACACATGAAAGCTTCAATGCTCAGCCGAAGCACACACCAAGTGGACCCCAGAAGTGGATTTTTATGTTATTTACTCATTTCTGTATATCCTAGGTTACTAGTTCAATATAAATAGGACTTTTTTGCTATTGTATTTGTACCTCATGACACTTTACACGTTTCATATTGTACCTTCTATGGCATGAGTCTCTAAACCCCATAGTTGGGGGTGAGGAGCTCTGCTGTGTCTTGATGGATTAATGCAATTACTACTGTTTTTCATTCAATCACGCTTGCTTCTATTCTAAGATATCACTTGTTCCTAAACTTGATGAATATGATGATCCGTGACACTCATCATCATTCTCACCTATGAACGTGTGCCTGACAACCACCTCTGTTCTACCTTAGATTGAGTGGATATCTCTTGGATTCCTTAATCAGAATCTTCGTGGTATAAGCTAGAATAATTTGGCGGCCATTCTTGAGAATCCAGAAGGTCTAAGCCTTGTCTGTAGTATTCTGAGTAGGATTCAGGGATTGAATGGCTGTGACAAGCTTCAAACTCGCGATTATGGGGCGTTAGTGACAGACGCAAAAGAATCACTGGATTCTATTCCGACATGATCGAGAACCGACAGAGCGCGTTGAACATTTTCACTGAGAGGATGGGAGGTAGCCATTGACAACGGTGAAACCCTACATACAGCTTGCCATGGAAGGAGTCTTGCGTGTATGAAGAAGAAGACTGTAGGAAAGCAGAGATTCATAAGATAGAGCATCTCCAAAACCTCAACCTGTTCTCCATTACTACAAAACAAGTATTTATTTCATGTTCTTCTACTTTTCACAATTAAACCTGAGAATTATTGATATCTTGACTAAGAGTTACAAGATAACCATAGCTTGCTTCAAGCCGACAATCTCTGTGGGATCGACCCTTACTCACGTAAGGTTTTACTTGGACGACCCAGTGCACTTGCTGGTTAGTTATACAAAATTGCAAAAGTGTAATTGCAATTTCGTGCACCAGGCATAGACTTTATGGGTCCTTTCCCACTCTTATATTCGAACACATACATCCTTGTGGCAGTGGACTATGTGTCTAAATGGGTTGAGGCAATCACATCACCCACTAATGACACCCGAGTGGTGATGAAATTTCTCTAGAAATACATCTTCAGCAGATTTGGTGTCCCAAGGACACTGATTAGTGACGGAGGCAGTCACTTCTGTAATAGACAACTTGAATCCATTCTGCACCGTTATGGCGTTTGCCACAAGGTGACGACTCCCTACCATCCGTAGACAAATGGACAAGCTGAGGTCTCCAACAGGAAATTCAAAAGAATCTTGGAGAGAACAGTAAGCACCTCTAGGAAGGATTGGGCCAGGAAGCTTGATGATGCTCTCTGGGCATACCGGACTGCATTCAAAACCCACATCAGAATGTCACCCTATCAGTTGGTCTACGGTAAGGCGTGCCATCTACCTATGGAATTAGAGCACAGAGCTTACTAGGCAATCAGATTCCTCAACTTTGATGCCAAGGCTGCAGGAGAAAAAAGGTTGTTCTAGTTGAACAAGTTCGATGAATTTCGACATGTTGCATTTGAGAATGCTAAAATCTACAAGGAAAGAGCCAGGAAACGGCATGACAAGAAGATATCTTCCAAAATCTTCGAGCCTGACCAGAAGGTTTTACTCTTTAATTCCATACTCAAGCTCTTCCCTGGGAAGCTCAAGTCGCGATGGACGTGACCTTTTGTGATCACTGACATGTCACCTTACGGTCGTATAGAGCTCCAAAATAGACACTCTGACAAAAGATTCATTGTTAATAGACAGAGAGTCAAGCATTGTGGTGCACGAAATTGTGATCATCAATGGCGCCATAAACATGGTACGCTCAATTGCAATCTCAACTCTTTATCACAACTTCGCACAACTAACCAGCAAGTGCACTGGGTCGTCCAAGTAATAAACCTTACGCGAGTAAGGGTCGATCCCACGGAGATTGTTGGTATGAAGCAAGCTATGGTCATCTTGTAAATCTCAATCAGGCAGATTCAAATGGTTATGGTGATTTATGAATAAAACATAAAACAAGGATAGAGATACTTATGTAATTCATTGGTGAGAATTTCAGATAAGCGTATGGAGTTGCTTTGTCCCTTTCGTCTCTCTGCTTTCCTACTGTCTTCATCCAATCCTTCTTACTCCTTTCCATGGCAAGTGATGAGCGGATAATTTGTACGCTTTTTGGCATTGTTTTTAGTATGTTTTTAGTATCTTTTAGTTAGTTTTTAGTATATTTTTATTAGTTTTTAATTAAAATTCACTTTTCTGGACTTTACTATGAGTTTGTGTGTTTTTCTGTGATTTCAGGTATTTTCTGGCTGAAATTGAGGGATCTGAGCAAAAATCTGATCCAGAGACTCAAAAGGACTGCAGATGCTGTTGGATTCTGACCTCCCTGCACTCGAAGTGGATTTTCTGGAGCTGCAGAAGCCCAATTGGCGCGCTCTCAACGGCGTTGGAAAGTAGACATCCTGGGCTTTCCAGCAATATATGATAGTCCATACTTTGCCCAAGATTTGATGGCCCAAACCGGCGTTCAAAGTCACCTCAAGAAATTCCAGCGTTAAACGCCGGAACTGGCACCTAAATGGGAGTTAAACGCCCAAACTGGCATAAAAGCTGGCGTTTAACTCCAAGGAGAGTCTCTACACGAAAATGCTTCATTGCTCAGCCCAAGCACACACCAAGTGGGCCCGAAAGTGGATTTTATGTCATTTACTCATCTTTGTACACCTTAGGCTACTAGTTATCTATAAGTAGGACCTTTTACTATTGTATCTGTAGACTTTGGTAGCTATCTTCGTTTTATGCTATCTTAGATCATTGGGAGGCTGGCCATTCGGCCATGCCTAGACCTTATGCTTATGTATTTTCAACGGTGGAGTTTCTACACACCATAGATTAAGTGTGGAGCTCTGCTGTACCTCGAGTATTAATGCAATTACTATTGTTCTTCTATTCAATTCCGCTTGTTCTTTGTCCAAGATATCACTTGTTCTTCAACTTGATGAATGTGATGATCCGTGACACTCATCATCATTCTCACTCATGAACAAGGTGACTGACAACCACTCTTGTTCTACAAGCATATGAGGCTTAGTGAATATCTCTTGGATTCCTGATTGCACGATGCATGGTTGATCGCCTGACAACCGAGTGCTCGCCTGACAAACGAGCCAACCATTCCGTGAGATCAGAGTCTTCGTGGTATAGGCGAGAACTGATGGCGGCATTCAAGAGAATCCGAAGGTCTAACCTTGTCTGTGGTATTCTGAGTAGGATTCAATGATTGAATGACTGTGACGTGCTTCAAACTCCTGAGGGCGGGGCGTTAGTGACAGACGCAAAAGAATCACTGGATTCTATTCCGGCCTGATTGAGAACCGACAGATGGATAGCCGTGCCGTGACAGGGTGCGTTGAACATTTCCAATGAGAGGATGGGAGGTAGCCACTGACAACGGTGAAACCCTTGCATAAGCTTGCCATGGAAAGGAGTAAGAAGGATTGGATGAAGACAGTAGGAAAGCAGAGAGACGGAAGGGAAGGCATCTTCATACGCTTATCTGAAGTTCCTACCAATGAATTACATAAGTATCTCTATCTTTATCTTTATGTTATTTTCGTTTATCACCATATCCATTTGAGTCTGCCTGACTGAGATTTACAAGGTGACCATAGCTTGCTTCATACCAACAATCTCCGTGGGATCGACCCTTACTCACGTAAGGTATTACTTGGACGACCCAGTGCACTTGCTGGTTAGTTGTGTGAAGTTGTAGTGATCACAATTTTGCGCATCAAGTTTTTGGCGCCGTTGCCGGGATTGTTCAAGTTTTGAGCAAGCTTTTGGTAACAATGCCTGAGATTGTTCGTGTATGGACAACTGACGGTTCATCTTGTTGCTTAGATTAGGTATTTTTTTTCGAAATTCTTGAAGATGAATTCTAGAGTTTCATGATGATTTGTTGAAATCTGGCTGGCTGAGAGCCATGTCTAATTCCATTGGACCGAGGTTTCACTTATCATCACAAGAGCTTGATGATTTTTATCAATCTTGCTTTTGGAGCAGTGATCTGCTAAGGCTTGGCTGGCCTTTGGCCATGTCTAGTGTTTTGGACCGAAGCTTTCTTTGAAAGCTTGGCTGGCTGTGAAGCCATGTCTAATTCCTGGACCGGAGTCTTAGACTAGCATTGCACTGATTCCTAGAATTCTCATTAAGAATTTTGATACCTTTTTCCACTTAATTTTCGAAAACACAAAAAATTACAAAATCATAAAAACCAAAAATATTTGATGTTTCTTGCTTAAGTTCAGTGTCTCATCTTAAGTTTGGTGTCAATTGCATGCATTCATTCATGTGTCTTAATGGTCTTCAAGTAATTCTTGATGATTTTCGTGTTCTAATCTTTGAATTCAATTGACTTGAGTGTTTTGTGTGTCTCATATGCATTCTCATTAGTGTCAGTAGTATACAAACTGCTAAGTTTGGTGTCTTGCATGCATTGTTATTTCATTCTTGTTGCATTTTGATTATTAAAAACCCAAAATATTTCTAATTTGTGTCTGTTCAAGTCAATGATACAGAGAATTGAAGATTCAGAACATACTGCAGAGGAATTATACAGAAAAAGCTGGGCATTCAAAATGCCCAGTGAAGAAGACAGACTGGCGTTTAAACGCCAGCCAGGGTACCTGGTTGGGTTTAACGCCCAAAAAGGGTGCATTTTGGGCGTTAAACGCCAGAATGTATACCATTCTGGGCGTTTAACGCCAGGATGGTGGTAGGGGGAAGATTTTGTTTTCAAATCAATTTTTTTTTCAAGTTTTCAAAGTTTTTCAAAATCAAATCTTTTTCAAATCATATCTTTTCAATCAAATGTTTTCAAAATCAATTTCTTTCCTTTTCAAAGATACTTACTAACAATTAATGATTTGATTGAACATCTCAAATTTGTTGCCTTTTCTGTTGAGAAAGGTTTAATGTTTGAATCATATCTTTTCTTGTTAGGCAGTCACTAATTTTCAAAATCAAATCTTTTTTTTTTCAAATTTGTTTTCAAATCATATCTTCTCAATCACATCTCTTTAAAACTATCATATCTTCTTAACCTCATCTTTTCAAAATAGTTTTCAATCAAATCTTTTTGATTTCTAATCCCAATTTCTTTTTCAAAAATCACTTGATTTCTTTCTTACTTTTATTTTCGAAAATCAATTAAGTGTTTTTCAAAATGTTTTCAAAATCTTTTTAATTGAATTTTCGAAAATCTTCTTCCTCTCCTCCCACATCCTTCTATTTATGGAGTACTACTCCTTCTTAATGCACAATTCAAACTCTATCTAATCAAGTTCGAATTCTTCTACCTTCTTTTCTTCTATTTTTCTTTTCCTCTGACACCTCAAGGAATCTCTATACTGTGACATAGAGGATTCCACATTTTCTTTTTCTCTTCTCTTTCATATGAGCAGGAGCAGAGACAAAGGCATTCTTGTTGAAGCTGACCCTGAACCTGAGAGAACCTTGAAGCGAAAGCTAAGAGAAGCCAAGGCACAACTCTCTTTAGAGGACCTGACCGAATTCTTCAAAGAAGAAGAACACATGGCAGCCGAAAACAACACCAATGCCAACAATGCAAGGAAGGTGCTGGGTGACTTTACTGCACCTACTCCCAACTTCTATGGGAGAAGCATCTCTATCCCTGCCATTGGAGCAAACAACTTTGAGCTTAAGCCTCAATTAGTTTTTCTAATGCAACAGAATTGCAAATTCCACGGACTTCCAATGGAAGATCCTCATCAGTTTTTAGCTGAGTTCTTGCAAATCTGTGACACAGTCAAGACTAATGGGTTGACCCTGAGGTCTACAGACTGATGCTATTCCCTTTGCTGTAAGAGACAGAGCTAGAATATGGTTAGACTCACAACCTAAGACAGCCTGGACTCTTGGAAAAAGCTAGTCAATGCCTTCTTGGCAAAGTTCTTTCCACCTCAAAATGGAGTAAGCTTAGAGTGGAAGTCCAAACCTTTAGACAGAAGGATGGAGAATCCCTCTATGAAGCTTGGGAAAGATACAAACAATTAATCAGAAGATGTCCCTCAGACATGCTTTCTGAATGGAGCATCATAGGTATCTTCTATGATGGTCTCTCTGAACTATCCAAGATGTCTTTGGATAGCTCTGCTGGAGGATCTCTTCATTTGAAGAAGACGCCTACAGAGGCTCAGAGCTAATTGAAATGGTTGCAAATAACCAATTCATGTACACTTCTGAAAGAAATCCTGTGAACAATGGGACTAGTCAGAAGAAAGGAGTTCTTGAGATTGACACTCTGAATGCCATACTGGCTCAGAACAAGATATTGACTCAACAAGTCAATTTGATTTCTCAAAGTCTGTCTGGAATGCAAAATGCACCTGGCAGTACTAAGGAAGCTTCATCTGAGGAAGAAGCTTATGATCCTGAGAACCCTTCAATGGAAGAGGTGAATTACCTAGGAGAACCCTATGGAAACACCTATAATTCTTCATGGAGAAATCACCCAAATTTCTCATGGAAGAATCAAGAGAGACCTCAACAAGGTTTCAATAACAATAATGGTGGAAGAAACAGGCTTGGCAATAACAAGCCTTTTCCATCATCTCTCTCAGCAACAGACAGAGAGTTCTAAGCAGAATACCTCTGACTTAGCAACAATGGTCTCTGATCTAATCAAAACCACTCAAAGTTTCATGAATGAAACAAGGTCCTCCATCAGAAATTTGGAAGGACAAGTGGGTCAGCTGAGCAAGAAAGTTACTGAACTCCCTCCTAGCACTCTCCCAAGTAATACAGAAGAAAATCCAAAAGGAGAGTGCAAAGCCATAACCATGGCCGAATATGGAGAGGAAAGAGAGGAGGTGGACGCCACTGAGGAAGACCTCAATGGGCGTGCACCAACCTCCTCTGAGTTCCCCAATGAGGAACCATGGGAATCTGAGGCTCAAAATGAGACCATAGAGATTCCATTGGACTTACTTCTGCCTTTCATGAGCTCTGATGAGTATTCTTCCTCTGAAGAGGATGAGTATGTCACTGAAGAACAAGTTGCTAAATATCTTGGAGCAATCATGAAGCTAAATGACAAGTTATTTGGAAATGAGGCTTGGGAAGATGAATCTCCCTTGCTCACCAAAGAACTGGATGACTTGTCTAGGCAGAAATTACCTCAAAAGAGACAAGATCCTGGGAAGTTTTCCATACCTTGTACCATAGGCACCATGACCTTCAAGAAGGCCCTGTGTGACTTAGGGTCAAGTGTGAACCTCATGCCTCTCTCTGTAATGGAGAAGCTAGGGATCTTTGAGGTACAAGCTGCAAGAATCTCATTGGAGATGGCAGACAACTCAAGAAAACAAGCTCATGGACTTGTAGAGAATGTTTTGGTAAAAGTTGAAGACCATTACATCCCTACTGATTTCATAGTCCTAGAGACTGGGAAGTGCATGGATGAAACCATCATCCTTGGCAGACCCTTCCTAGCCACAGCAAAGGCTGTGATTGATGTTGATAGAGGTGAACTAATCATTCAAATGAATGAAGAATCCTTTGTGTTTAAGGCTCAAGGATATCCCTCTGTCACCATGGAGATGAAGCTTGAAGAGCTTCCTCAAATTAGAGACAAATAGAGCCCCCAAAGTCAAACTCTAAGTTTGGTGTTGGGAGGCCACAACCAAACTCTAAGTTTGGTGTTGAACCCCCACATTCAAACTCTAAGTTTGGTGTTGGGAGGTTCCCACATTGCTCTGAGTATCTGTGAGGCTCAATGAGAGCCATCTGTCAAGCTACTGACATTAAAGAAGCGCTTGTTGGGAGGCAACCCAATGATTATATTTTATATATTTTCTTTTGTTATTTTATATTTTTTTTGTAGGTTGATGATCATAAGAAGTTACAAAATCAATAAAAAAGCAAAAACAAAATGAAAAACAGGAAGAAAAACAGCACACCCTGGAGGAAGATGTTGCTGGCGTTCAAACGCCAGTAAGCCTAGCAGTTGGGCGTTTAACGCCCAGTCTGGCACCATTCTGAGCGTTTAACGCCAGAAAGGGGCACCAGACTGGCGTTAAACGCCAGAAAAGGGCAAGAACCTGGCGTTAAACGCCAGGAATGGGCACCAGCCCGGCGTTTAACGCCAGAAATAGCTCAAAACGTGATTTTGAGCAACTTTTGGTGCAGGGATGACTTTTCCTTGACACCACAGGATCTGTGGACCCCACAGGACCCCCACCTACCCACCACCACCCTCTCTCTTCTTCCCCCATTCACCAATCACCTCAATACCTCTTCCCTAAAAACCCCTCACCTATCAAATCCCATCTTTCTCTTCACCACTCACATCCATCCTTCATAATCCCCACCAACCTCACCCTTCAAATTCAAACCACTTTCCCTCCCAAACCCACCCTACATGGCTGAACTCCATCTCCCCTCTCTCCTATAAATACCCTTCTTCACTTCTTCATTTTCACACAACCTAAACACCATTTCTCCCCCTTCTTTGGCCGAATACACTAAGCCATTCCCTTCTCCCTCATTTCTTCTTCTTCTACTCTCTTCTTTCTTCTTTTGCTCGAGGACGAGCAAACCTTTTAAGTTTGGTGTGGTAAAAGCGTTGCTTTTTCGTTTTCCATAACCATTTATGGCATCCAAGGCCGGAGAAACCTCTAGAAAGAGGAAAGGAAGGCAAAAGCTTCCACCTCCGAGTCATGGGAGATGGATAGATTCATCTCAAGGGTGCATCAAGACCACTTCTATGAAGTTGTGGCCTTGAAGAAGGTGATCCCCGAGGTCCCCTTTTCACTCAAAAAGGGTGAATATCCGGAGATCCGCCATGAGATCCGAAGAAGAGGTTGGGAAGTACTTACCAACCCCATTCAACAAGTTGGAATCTTGATGGTTCAAGAGTTCTATGCCAATGCATGGATCACAAAGAACCATGATCAAAGTATGAACCCGGATCCAAAGAATTATCTTACTATGGTTCGGGGGAAATACTTGGATTTTAGTCCGGAAAGTGTAAGGTTGGCGTTCAACTTGCCTATGATGCAAGGAGATGACATCCTTACACAAGAAGGGTCAACTTTGATCAAAGGTTGGACCAAGTCCTCACAGTATATGTGAAGAGGGCGCACAATGGAAGAGAGATTCAAGAGGCAAGCCGTTCAATTGAGAAGGCATGACCTCAGGCCCATGGCTAGAGGATGGTTAGAGTTCATTCAACGCTCAATCATTCCCACTAGCAACCGGTCCGAAGTTACTCTAGACCGAGCCATCATGATTCATAGCATCATGATTGGAGAAGAAGTGGAAGTTCATGAGGTTATAGCCCAAGAACTCTATAAAGTGGCGGACAAGCCTTCCACCTTGGCAAGGCTAGCCTTTCCTCATCTCATTTGTCACCTCTGTTATTCAGTTGGAGTTGACATAGAAGGAGATACCCCCATTGATGAGGACAAGCCCATCACCAAGAAAAGGATGGAGTACACAAGAGACCCCTCTCATCAAGAGATCCCTGAGATGCCTCAAGGGATGCACTTTCCTCCACAAGACTATTGGGAGCAAGTAAACACCTCCCTAGGAGAACTAAGTTCCAACATGGGACAACTAAGGGTGGAGCACCAAGAACACTCCATTCTCCTCCATGAAATTAGAGAAGATCAAAGAATCATGAGAGAGGAGCAACAAGACAAGGAAGAGACATTGAGGAGCTCAAGCACTCCATAGGATCTTCAAGAGGAAGAAAGAGCCGCCATCACTAAGGTGGACCCGTTCTTTAATTTCCTTGTTCTTTATTCTTCTGTTTTTCGAATTTTAGTGCTTATGTTTGTCTATGTTTGTGTCTTATGATCATTAGTGTCTTAGTGTCTATGCCTTAAAGTTATGAATGTCCTATGAATCCATCACCTTTCTTGAATAAAAACGTGCTTAATTGAAAAGGAAAGAATTGCATGAATTCTGAATTTTATAATAGTTTAATTATTTTGATGTGGTGGCATTACTTCTGTTCTCTGAATGTATGCTTAAACAGTGCATATGTCTTTTGAATTGTGGTTCATGAATGTTAAAATTGTTGGCTCTTGAAAGAATGATGAAAAAGGAGACATGTTACTGAGGATCTGAAAAATCATAAAAATGATTCTTGAAGCAAGAAAAAGCAGTGAATACAAAAAAAAAAGGAAAAAGAAGGAGAAAAACGAAAAAAAAAAATAGAAAGAAAAGAAAAAAAAAGAATAAAGTTGTGATCCAAGGCAATAAGAGTGTGCTTAAGAACCCTGGACACCTCTAATTGGGGACTTTAGCAAAGCTGAGTCACAATCTGAAAAGGTTCACCCAATTATGTGTCTGTGGCATGTATGTATCCGGTGGTAATACTGGAAGACAGAGTGCTTTGGGCCACGGCCAAGACTCATAAAGTAGCTGTGTTCAAGAATCATCATACTTAACTAGGAGAATCAATAACACTATCTGGATTCTGAGTTTCTAAAGAAGCCAATCATTCTGAATTTCAAAGGATAGAGTGAGATGCCAAAACTATTCAGAGGCAAAAAGCTAAAAGCCCCGCTCATCTAATTAATACTGATCTTCATAGATGTTTTTGGAGTTCATTGCATTTTCTCTTCTTTTTATCTTATTTGATTTTCAGTTGCTTGGGGACAAGCAACAATTTAAGTTTGGTGTTGTGATGAGCGGATAATTTGTACGCTTTTTGGCATTGTTTTTAGTATGTTTTTAGTATCTTTTAGTTAGTTTTTAGTATATTTTTATTAGTTTTTAATTAAAATTCACTTTTCTGGACTTTACTATGAGTTTGTGTGTTTTTCTGTGATTTCAGGTATTTTCTGGCTGAAATTGAGGGATCTGAGCAAAAATCTGATCCAGAGACTCAAAAGGACTGCAGATGCTGTTGGATTCTGACCTCCCTGCACTCGAAGTGGTTTTTCTGGAGCTGCAGAAGCCCAATTGGCGCGCTCTCAACGGCGTTGGAAAGACATCCTGGGCTTTCCAGCAATATATGATAGTCCATACTTTGCCCAAGATTTGATGGCCCAAACCGGCGTTCAAAGTCACCTCAAGAAATTCCAGCATTAAACGCCGGAACTGGCACCTAAATGGGAGTTAAACGCCCAAACTGGCATAAAAGCTGGCGTTTAACTCCAAGGAGAGTCTCTACACGAAAATGCTTCATTGCTCAGCCCAAGCACACACCAAGTGGGCCCGAAAGTGGATTTTTATGTCATTTACTCATCTTTGTACACCTTAGGCTACTAGTTATCTATAAGTAGGACCTTTTACTATTGTATCTGTAGACTTTGGTAGCTATCTTCGTTTTATGCTATCTTAGATCATTGGGAGGCTGGCCATTCGGCCATGCCTAGACCTTATGCTTATGTATTTTCAACGGTGGAGTTTCTACACACCATAGATTAAGGTGTGGAGCTCTGCTGTACCTCGAGTATTAATGCAATTACTATTGTTCTTCTATTCAATTCGCTTGTTCTTTGTCCAAGATATCACTTGTCTTCAACTTGATGAATGTGATGATCCGTGACACTCATCATCATTCTCACTCATGAACAAGGTGACTGACAACCACTCTTGTTCTACAAGCATATGAGGCTTAGTGAATATCTCTTGGATTCCTGATTGCACGATGCATGGTTGATCGCCTGACAACCGAGTGCTCGCCTGACAACGAGCCAACCATTCCGTGATCAGAGTCTTCGTGGTATAGGCGAGAACTGATGGCGGCATTCAAGAGAATCCGGAAGGTCTAACCTTGTCTGTGGTATTCTGAGTAGGATTCAATGATTGAATGACTGTGACGTGCTTCAAACTCCTGAGGGCGGGGCGTTAGTGACAGACGCAAAAGAATCACTGGATTCTATTCCGGCCTGATTGAGAACCGACAGATGATAGCCGTGCCGTGACAGGGTGCGTTGAACATTTCCAATGAGAGGATGGGAGGTAGCCACTGACAACGGTGAAACCCTTGCATAAGCTTGCCATGGAAAGGAGTAAGAAGGATTGGATGAAGACAGTAGGAAAGCAGAGAGACGGAAGGGAAGGCATCTTCATACGCTTATCTGAAGTTCCTACCAATGAATTACATAAGTATCTCTATCTTTATCTTTATGTTATTTTCGTTTATCACCATATCCATTTGAGTCTGCCTGACTGAGATTTACAAGGTGACCATAACTTGCTTCATACCAACAATCTCCGTGGGATCGACCCTTACTCACGTAAGGTATTACTTGGACGACCCAGTGCACTTGCTAGTTAGTTGTGTAAAGTTGTAGTGATCACAATTTCGCGCATCAGCAAGCTGTATGTTGGGCATCACCGTTGTTAGTGGCTACAATCCTATCCTCTCAGTGAAAATGTTCAACGCACCCTGTCACGGCACGCTAATCATCTGTCGGTTCTCAATCAGGTTGGAATAGAATCCATTGATTCTTTTGCGTCTGTCACTAACTCCCAGCCTTCAGGAGTTTGAAGCTCGTCACAGTCATTCAATCATTGAATCCTACTCAGAATACCACAGACAAAGTTTAGACCTTCCAGATTATCTTGAATGCCGCCATCAATTCTAGCTTATACCACCAAGATTCCGATTAAGGGATCCAAGAGATATCCACTCAATCTAAGGTAGAACGGAGTGGTTGTCAGGCACACGTTCATAGGTGAGAATGATGATGAGTGTCACGGATCATCACATTCATCAAGTTGAGGAACAAGTGATATCTTAGAACAAGAACAAGCTGAATTGAATAGAAGAACAATAGTAATTGCATTAATACTCGAGGTACAGCAGAGCTCCACACCTTAATCTATGGTGTGTAGAAACTCCACCGTTGAAAATACATAAGAACAAGGTCTAGGCATGGCCGAATGACCAGCCTCCCAATGATCTAAGAACTAGGCGTCCAAAGATGATAAAAAGATCTAAAGATCTAAAGATGAAAATACAATAGCAAAAGGTCCTATTTGTAGAGAACTAGTAGCTTAGGGTTTACAAAGATGAGTAAATGACATAAAAATCCACTTCCGGGCCACTTGGTGTGTGCTTGGGCTGAGCATTGAAGCTTTTTCGTGTAGAGACTTCTCTTGGAGTTAAACGCCAGCTTTTGTGCTAGTTTGGGCGTTTAACTCCCATTCTTGTGCCAGTACCGGCGTTTAACGCCGGGCAGTTTTGAGCTGATTTGGGACGCCGGTTTGGGCCATCAAATCTCCAGCACAGTATGGACTATTATACATTTCTGGAAAGCCCAGGATGTCTATTTTCCAACGCAATTAAGAGCGCGCCAATTGAGCTTTTGTAGCTCCAGAAAATCCGCTTCGAGTGCAGGGAGGTCAGAATCCACAGCATCTATAGTCCTTTTCAGCCTCTGAATTAGATTTTTGCTCAGGTCCCTCAATTTCAGCCAGAAAATACCTGAAATCACAGAAAAACACACAAACTTATAGTAAAGTCCAGAAAAGTGAATTTTAACTAAAAACTAATAAAAATATAATAAAAACTAACTAAAACATACTAAAAACATACTAAAAACAATGCCAAAAAGCGTATTGGTGCACGAAACTGCAATCACACTTTTGCAATCCCGCACAACTAACCAGCAAGTGCACTGGGTCGTCCAAGTAATACCTTACGTGAGTAAGGGTCGATCCCACGGAGATTGTCGGCTTGAAGCAAGCTATGGTTATCTTGTAACTCTTAGTCAGGATATCAATAATTATCAGGGTTGATTGTAAAAAGCAAAAGAACATGAAATAAGTACTTGTTTTGCAGTGATGGGAACAGGTTGAGGTTTTGGAGATGCTCTATCTTCTGAACTTCTGCTTTCCTACTGTCTTCTTCTTCAAGCACGCAAGGCTCCTTCCATGGCAAGCTGTATGTAGGGTTTCACCGTTGTCAATGGCTACCTCCCATCCTCTCAGTGAAATGTTCAACGCGCTCTGTCACAGCACGGCTAATCATCTGTCGGTTCTCAATCGGGTTGGAATAGAATCCAGTGATTCTTTTGCGTCTGTCACTAACGCCGAGCCCTCAGGAGTTTGACGCTCGTCACAGTTATTCAATCCTTGAATCCTACTCAGAATACCACAGACAAGGTTTAGACCTTCCGGATTCTCTTGAATGCCGCCATCAATTCTAGCTTATACCACGAAGATTCTGAATAAGGAATCCAAGAGATATCTACTCAATCTAAGGTAGAACGGAGGTGGTTGTTAGGCACACGTTCATAGTTGAGAATGATGATGAGTGTCACGGATCATCACATTCATCAAGTTTAGGAACAAGTGATATCTTAGAATGGAAGCAAGCATGATTGAATAAAAACAGTAGTAATTGCATTAATCCATCAAGACACAGCAGAGCTCCTCACCCCCAACCATGGGGTTTAGAGACTCATGCCATAGAAGATACAATGAGAAACGTGTAAAGTGTCATGAGGTGTAGATACAATGTCAAAAGATCCTATTAATAGTGAACTAGTAACCTAGGGTATACATAAATGAGTAAATGACGTAAAAATCCACTTCCGGGGTCAACTTAGTGTGTGCTTGGGCTGAGCATTGAAGCTTTCATGTGTAGAGACTTTTTCTGGAGTTAAACGCCAGCTTTTATGCCAGTTTGGGTGTTTAACTCCAATTTTTATGCTAGTTCCGACGTTAAACGCTGAGAATTCTGAAGCTGATTTGCAACGCCGGTTTGAGCCATCAAATCTCGGGCAAAGTATGAACTATTATACATTGCTGGAAAGCCCAGGATGTCTACTTTCCAACGCCATTGAGAACGCGCCAATTGGGCTTTTGTAGCTCCAGAAAATCCACTTCGAGTGCAGGGAGGTCAGAATCCAACAGCATATGCAGTCCTTTTCAGCCTCTGAATCAGATTTTTGCTCAGGACGCTCAATTTCAGCCAGAAAATACCTGAAATCACAGAAAAACACACTCATAGTAAAGTCCAGAAAAGTAAATTTTAACTAAAAACTAATAAAAATATAATAAAAGCTAACTAAAATACTAAAATATACTAAAAACAATGCCAAAAAGCGTATAAATTATCCGCTCATCACAACACCAAATTTAAATTGTTGCTTGTCCCCAAGCAACTGAAAATCAAAATAGAGTAAAAAGAAGAGAATATACTATAGACTCCAAATATCAAAGAAACTTAGCTCCAATTAGATGAGTGGGACTAGTAGCTTTTTGCTTCTGAACAGTTTTGGCATCTCACTTTATCCTTTGAAGTTTAGAATGATTGGCATCCATAGGAACTCAGAACTCAGATAGTGTTATTGATTCTCCTAGTTAAGTATGATGATTCTTGAACATAGCTACTTTATGAGTCTTGGCTGTGGCCCAAAGCACTCTGTCTTCCAGTATTACCACCGGATACATACATGCCACAGACACATACTTGGGTGAACCTTTTCAGATTGTGACTCAGCTTTTCTAGAGTCCCCAATTAGAGGTGTCCAGGGTTCTTAAGCACACTCTTTTTGCCTTGGATCACAACTTTATTAATATAATTTTTTTTGAATTTTGTATTCACTGCTTTTTCTTTCTTCAAGAATCAATTTGATGATTTTTCAGATCCTCAATAACAGTTCTCCTTTTCCATCATTCTTTCAAGAGCCAACAATTTTAACATTCTTAAAACAACAAATTCAAAAGACATATGCACTGTTCAAGCATTCATTCAGAAAACAAAAGTATTGTCACCACATCAAACTAATTCAACTAGTTTCAAAGATGAATTCGAAATCCTGTACTTCTTGTTCTTTTGTGATTAAAGCATTTTTCATTTAAGAGAGGTGATGGATTCATAGGACATTCATAGCTTTAAGACATGAACTTTAAATTTTATTAATCGTAAATTAAGAACAAGACTCAAAATAGATATAAGATAAGACTAATAGTAATAGAGAACAAAAATTTAAATAGGCTCCTAATGATAGAGGTTATCACAGAGTTAGGACTTAACAACCTTGATTTTGAGAAGTGGATGCTCCCTCAACTTGAAGGGAGAGCTTTTGGCATTTCAACTCTTGAAGTTCACGCCCCTGCTTCTCTTGTTCCTTCAGCAATTTGCAGAGCATGCAGTTCTGATTCTGCTGTTCTTCCTTAAGTTGTTCCATAGTTTCTTGCAACTTGGTGATAGATGCTTCTAGGCTGGCCTAGTAGTCAATTTCAGGAAATTCAGGGAGGAACTCTTGCGCCCTCTTTTTGATAGAGTTGTCTTGCATTTGTCCTTCCATTGACTTCTTGGTGATTGGATGTTCAATTGGTATGAATTCATCTACTCCCATCTTCACCCCAGCCTCTTTACAGAGCAAAGAAATCAAGCTTGGGTAAGCCAGTTTGGCTTCAGTGGAATTCTTGTTTGCAATTGTGTAGATCTCACAAGCAATCAGATGATGAACTCCACTTCTCTTCCAAGCATAATGCAATGAATCATCACTGCTCTCTTGATAGTGACCTCAGAACGGTTGCTAGTGGGCAATATGGAACGCCCAATAAAGTCTAGCCACCCTCTTGCAATTGGTTTAAGGTCTCCCATCTTGAGTTGGTTTGGGACACCTTCTGAATTGGTTATCCACTTAGTTCCAGGGAGGCAAATGTCCTCTAGAACTTGATCCAACCCATTATCTACTCTCACCATTCTCCTATTAAAGGATTTAGGATCATCTTGCAGTTGAGACAATTTGAAGACCTCTCTTATTTTGTCCAGATGGAAGTAGATAACTTTCCCTCTAACCATGGTTCTGTAAGTATGGAAAGCAGTTCCAGTCATTCTCTGCTTATCTGTCAGCCACAGATTTGAGTAAAATTCCTGAACCATATTTCTTCCAACCTTTATTCAGGATTGGTTAGAACTTCCCATCCTCTGTTTCGAATTTGCTCTTGGATCCCCGGATATTCATCTTCTTTTAGATCGAATTTGACTTCCGGGATCACTGACCTCAGACCCATTATTTTGTGATAATGGTCTTCATGTTCTTTGGTTAAGAACTTCTCTTGATTCCAAAGACTCTTTGGATTATTCTCTTTCTTGCCTCTTAAATTGGTTTGTTTTCCCTTAGGAGCCATGATCTTGATGAATCTTGGCTTAGTGATCACGAAAAAGCACACCAAACTTAGAGGTTTGCTTGCCCTCAAGCAAAAGGAAGGAAAGAGGGGAGAGAGGAGGAGAGCAAATTCGAATGGTGGGGAGAAAGGGGTGGCCGAACGTGCATTTATAAGGGAGGGGGAGAGATTTCGAAAATTTTAAAGGAGATTTGAGAAGATATAGAAAGAATTTGAGAAATATTTGAGTTTTTTAAGAAGATTTGGGAAGGATTGAGAGAGATTTGAAGAATGATTTTAATTTTTGAAAATTTGAAGGTGAATGATGAAAGTTTGAAATGTGTTTATGTAGAAAATTATGGATCAAAACAGGAAAGTTTGAAAAAAATTTTGATTAGAAAGCAAAATCTCTGTCCCCACCTTTCTGGCGTTAAACGCCCAGAATGGTATCCATTCTGGCGTTTAACGCCCAATTGCTGGCCATTGTAGGCGCTTAACGCCCAGCCAGGTACCCTGGCTGGCGTTAAACGCTAGAATTCCCTTCATCACTGGGTGTTTTGCTAAACGCCCAGGATGCTGCACACCTGGCGTTAAACGCCCAGAATGGTGCCCATTCTGGCGTTTAACGCCCAAAGTACCCTTTACTGACATTTTTTCGCCAGCAAGCTCTTTTTTCTCTGCTTTTTGCACTGAATCCTTCTGTAACTCTGTGAATTCCTTCAATTTTGATATTTGCCCTTTGAGAATATGTATCAAACCTTGATTAAACAAAACAGATAACCTGCTAATGACTGGGTTGCCTCCCAGCAAGCGCTTCTTTATTGTCTTTAGCTGGACCTTCACTGAGAATCATTCAAGCCTCAGTTTTGAGCATTCTTGCTCAAAATTACTTTCAAGATAATGCTTGATCCTCTGTCCATTAACAATGAAATTTTTGTCAGAATCAGTATCCTGAAGCTCAACATATCCATATGGTGATACTCCTGTAATCACATACAGACCCTCCAGCGGGATTTAAGTTTTCCTGGGAACAGTCTGAGCCTAGAGTTGAAGAGCAGAACTTTTTGTCCTGGCTCAAAGACTCTGGATGACAACTTCTTGTCATGCCACTTCTTTGCCTTTTCCTTATAGATTTTTGCATTTTCAAAGGCACTGAGTCTAAATTCATCTAGCTCATTTAGCTGGAGCAATCTTTTTTCACCAGCTAACTTAGCATCCAGGTTTAGGAATCTGGTTGCCCAGTAGGCTTTATGTTCCAGTTCCACGGGCAGATGACAAGCCTTGCCATACACAAGTTGGTATGGGGAGGTTCCTATTGGAGTCTTGAATGCTGTTCTGTATGCCCACAGAGCATCATCCAAGCTCTTTGCCCAATCCTTTCTACGGGCAATTACAGTCTGTTCTAGGATTCTTTTTAGCTCTCTGTTAGAGACTTCAGCTTGCCCATTTGTCTGTGGATGATATGGGGTTGCCACTTTGTGGCTAATTCCATATCGGACCATAGCAGAGTAGAGCTGTTTATTGCAGAAATGAGTACCCCCATCACTGATTAGGACTCTGGGAACACCAAATCTGCTGAAGATGTGTTTCTGGAGGAATTTCAGCACGGTCTTAGTATCATTAGTGGGTGTAGCAATTGCTTCTACCCACTTAGATACATAGTCTACTGCCACCAGAATGTAAGTGTTTGAGTATGATGGTGGAAACGGACCCATGAAGTCAATCCCCCATACATCAAACAATTCAATCTCTAAGATCCCTTGTTGAGGCATGGCGTATCCGTGAGGCAAGTTACCAGCTCTTTGACAGCTGTCACAGTTACGCACAAACTCTCGGGCATCTCTATAGAGAGTAGGCCAGTAGAAGCCACATTGGAGGACCTTAGTGGCTGTTCGCTCACTTCCAAAATGTCCCCCATACTGTGATCCATGGCAGTGCCATAGGATCCTTTGTGCTTCCTCTCTGGGTACACATCTGCAGATCATTCCGTCTGCACATCTCTTAAAGAGATATGGCTCATCCCATAGGTAGTACTTGGCATCTGAAATTAATTTCTTTCTTTGCACCCTGCTGTACTCCTGGGTATGAACCTCACAGCTTTGTAATTTGCAATATCTGCAAACCATGGAGCTTCCTGAATGGCAAAGAGTTGCTCATCTGGGAAAGTCTTAGAGATCTCAGTAGAAGAGAGGGACGCCCCAGCTACTGGTTCTATTCGGGACAGATGATCAGCTACCTGGTTTCTACCCCTCTGTCTCTTATTTCTATATCAAACTCTTGCAGAAGCAACACCCATCTTATGAGCCTGGGTTTTGAATCCTGCTTTGTGAGTAAGTACTTAAGAGCAGCATGGTCAGTGTACACAATCACCTTTGATCCCACTAGGTAGGATCTAAACTTGTCAATGGCATAGATCACTGCAAGTAACTCTTTTTCTGTGGTTGTGTAATTCTTCTGTGCATCATTTAGAACACGGCTGGCATAATAAATGACGTGCAGAAACTTGTTATGCCTCTGTCCCAACACTGCACCAATGGCATGGTCACTGGCATCACACATTAGTTCGAATGGCAATGTCCAGTCTGGTGCAAAGATGACTGGTGCTGTGACCAGCTTGGCTTTCAGGGTCTTAAATGCCTACAGACACTGTGTGTCAAGCACAAATGGTGTGTCGGCAGCTAGCAGGTTGCTCAGAGGTTTAGCAATTTTCAAAAAATCCTTTATAAACCTTCTGTAGAATCTTGCTGCCCCAGAAAGCTTCTGATTGCCTTAAGATTGGCAGGTGGTGTAATTTTTCAATTACCTCTACCTTTGCCTTATCTACCTCTATTCCCTTGCTTGAAATTTTGTGCCCAAAGACAATTCCTTCAGTCACCATAAGTGACATTTCTCCCAGTTTAAAACCAGGTTAGTCTCTTGGCACCTTTTCAGGACAAGTGCTAGGTGGTCAAGACAGGAGCTGAATGAGTCTCCATATACTGAGAAGTCATCCATGAAGACTTCCAGGAATTTCTCCACCATATCAGAGAAGATGGATAGCATGCATCTCTGAAAGGTTACAGGAGCATTACACAGACCAAAAGGCATCCTCCTGTAGGCAAACACGCCAGAAGGGCAAGTAAATGCTATTTTCTCTTGGTCTTGAGAATCTACTGCAATTTGGTTGTAACCTGAATAGCCATCCAAAAAGCAGTAATAATCATGACCAGCTAGCCTTTCTAGCATTTGGTTTATGAATGGTAAAGGAAAATGATCCTTTCTGGTGGCTGTATTGAGCCTTCTGTAGTCAATACACATACGCCACCCTGTGACTGTTCTTGTAGGAACCAGTTCATTTTTTTCATTATGAACTACTGTCATGCCTCCCTTCTTGGGGATAACTTGGACAGGGCTTACCCAGGGGCTATCAGAAATAGGATAAATAATCCCAGCCTCTAGTAATTCAGTGACCTCTTTCTGCACCACCTCCTTCATAGCTGGATTTAGCCGCCTTTGTGGTTGAACCACTGGTTTGGCATTATCCTCCAATAGGATCTTGTGCATGCATCTTGCTGGGCTAATGCCCTTAAGATCACTTATGGACCACCCAAGAGCTGTCTTGTGTGTCCTTAGCACTTGAATCAGTGCTTCCTCTTCCTGTGGATTTAAAGCAGAGCTTATAATCACTGGAAAAGTGTCACCCTCTCCCAGAAATGCATACTTCAGGGATGGTGGTAGTGGTTTGAGCTCAGGTTTGGGAGGCTATCCTCCTCCTGAGGAATTTTCAAAAATTCTTTTGTTTCCTCTGGTTCTTCCTGATCAGGCTGAACATCCTTGAAGATGTCCTCTAGCTCTGATTCTAGACTTTCAGTCATATTGATCTCTTCCACCAAAGAGTCAATAATGTCAACGCCCATGCAGTCATTTGGTGTGTCTGGATGCTGCATAGCTTTTACAGCATTCAACTTGAACTCATCTTCATTGACTCTTAGGGTTACTTCCCCTTTTTGTACATCAATGAGAGTTCGTCCAGTTGCTAGGAAAGGTCTTCCTAGAATGAGAGTTGCACTCTTGTGCTCCTCCATTTCCAACACTACAAAGTCAGTTGGAAAGGCGAATGGCCCAACCTTGACAATCATGTCCTCAATTATGCCTGATGGATATTTAATGGAGCCATCAGCAAGTTGGAGGCATATCCGGGTTGGTTTGACTTCTTCAGTCAACCCAAGCTTTCTGATAGTGGATGCAGGTATTAGATTTATGCTTGCTCCAAGGTCACACAAGGCTGTCTTGGTGCAAGCACCTTCTAATGTGCATGGTATCATAAAGCTTCCTGGATCTTGAAGCTTTTCTAGTAAGCTTTTCAGGATGACTGCACTGCATTCTTCAGTGAGAAATACTTTTTCAGTTTCTCTCAAATCCTTCTTATGACTTAAGATCTCTTTCATGAACTTAGCATAAGAAGGTATTTGCTCAAGTGCCTCTGCAAACGGAATCTTTATTTCAAGAGTCCTTAGATAGTCTGCAAAGTGGGCAAATTGCTTATCCTGTTCCGCTTGGCGAAGTTTCTGAGGATAAGGCATCTTGGCTTTATATTCCTCAACCTTAGTTGCTGCAGGTTTATTCCTTACAAAGGTGGTTGGAGAAGCCTTTTTAGAGGGGTTACTATCAGCACTCTCAGGTGTCTGATTCCCCATTGGCGTTTGAACGCCAGGATTGGGTGAAGAATGGGCGTTAACGACAACTTTTTTCCCCTTTTCTGGCGTTTGAACGCCAGAACTGCGCAGGGAATGGGCGTTTAACGCCAGCTTTTCCCCCCTTTCTGGCGTTTGGACGCCAAGAGTATTCCTTTCTGGGCTCTTACTGTCCTCAGAGGGATTTTGGACAGTGGTTTGGTTATCCTCTGTCAATTGTTCCTTTATTGGCTTTTTGCTACTTTGAGCAATGTTATTCAGTGTCTTCCCACTCCTCAGTTGAACTGCTTGCATTCTTCTGTTGTCTGTTTAGATAACTGATGTTTTGCCTGATTCAACTGTGATTCTATGTTCTTGTTAGCAATTTTAGTTTCTTGGAGCATCTCTTTAAATTCTGCTAACTGTTTTGTCATCAGGTGTAATTGCTGATTAAGCTCAACCATCTGTTCTTGAGGATTAGGATCAGTGGCTACTGCCATAACTTCTTCTTTTGTAGAGAACTCATTGCTAGAGTACAAATGTTGATTTCTAGCAACAGTATCTATAAGCTCTTGAGCCTCTTCAATTGTCTTCCTCATATGTATAGATCCACCAGCTAAGTGGTCTAGAGACATCTGAGCTTTTTCTGTAAGCCCATAGTAGAAGATGTCCAACTGTACCCACTCTGAAAATATTTCAGAGGGGCATTTTCTTAGCATACCTCTATACCTCTCCCAGGCATTATAAAGGGATTCATTATCCTCTTGTTTAAAGCCTTGGATGTCCAGCCTTAGCTGTGTCATCCTTTTTGGAGGGTAAAATTGATTCAGGAATTTGTCTGATAACTATTTCCATGTCTTATGCTTGCTGTGGGTTGGTTATTCAACCACCTCTTAGCTTGATCTTTTACAGCAAATGGAAACAGTAATAGTCTGTAGACATCCTGATCCACCTCTTTATCACGTACTGTGTCAGCAATTTGTAAGAATTGTGCCAGAAACTCAGTAGGTTCTTCCTGTGGAAGACCGGAATACTGGCAATTTTGCTGCACCATGATAATGAGTTGAGGATTTAGCTCAAAGCTGCTTGCTTTAATGGGAGGTATACAGATACTACTCCCATATGCAGCTGTAATGGGGTTAGCATATGACCCCAGAGTCCTTCTGGACTGTTCAATTCCACTTAGGTCCATGATGGAGAAAGGGAATATTATATGAATTCACAAGTAAAGTAAATTTTTTTTATTTGACCGAAAATAATAAAATAAAACAAATGAAAATAAAATCAAATTTCGAAAACTAAAAGAAAATAAGATCAAAGCAAATTGAAAACTAAATCAATTAGTCAATTAAAAAGATTTTGGAATTAGCAATTGAAAATATATGATTGAAAATTATTTTGAAAAAAATTTGATTTTTTTTTTTTAAATGAGGAAAGAGAAAAACAACAAAATGACACCAAACTTAAAATTTTAGAAAATCAAACACAAATTTTCGAAAATTTTAAAGGAAAACACAAAGAGGACACCAAACTTAGAATTTTTAAAGAACAAGAAAGGACTAAGAACATGCAAATTCGAAAAACTAAAAGAAAACAAAAGCATGCAATTGACACCAAACTTAAAATATGAAACTAAACTCAAATAAAAGACTCTAAACCAACAAAAATAAAACAGTCCTAATCTAAGCAACAAGATAGACCGTCAGTTGTCCAAACTCGAACAATCCCCGGCAACGGCGCCAAAAACTTGGTGCACGAAATTGCAATCACACTTTTGCAATCCCGCACAACTAACCAGCAAGTGCACTGGGTCGTCCAAGTAATACCTTACGTGAGTAAGGGTCGATCCTACGGAGATTGTCGGCTTGAAGCAAGCTATGGTTATCTTGTAACTCTTAGTCAGGATATCAATAATTATCAGGGTTGATTGTAAAAAGCAAAAGAACATGAAATAAGTACTTGTTTTGCAGTGATGGGGAACAGGTTGAGGTTTTGGAGATGCTCTATCTTCTGAACTTCTGCTTTCCTACTGTCTTCTTCAAGCACGCAAGGCTCCTTCCATGGCAAGCTGTATGTAGGGTTTCACCGTTGTCAATGGCTACCTCCCATCCTCTCAGTGAAAATGTTCAACGCGCTCTGTCACAGCACGGCTAATCATCTGTCGGTTCTGAATCGGGTTGGAATAGAATCCAGTGATTCTTTTGCGTCTGTCACTAACGCCCAGCCCTCAGGAGTTTGAAGCTCGTCACAGTCATTCATCCTTGAATCCTACTCAGAATACCACAGACATGGTTTAGACCTTCCGGATTCTCTTGAATGCCGCCATCAATTCTAGCTTATACCACGAAGATTCTGCTTAAGGAATCCAAGAGATATCTACTCAATCTAAGGTAGAACGGAGGTGGTTGTCAGGCACACATTCATAGTTGAGAATGATGATGAGTGTCACGGATCATCACATTCATCAAGTTTAGGAACAAGTGATATCTTAGAATGGAAGCAAGCATGATTGAATAAAAAACAGTAGTAATTGCATTAATCCATCAATATACAGTAGAGCTCCTCACTCCCAACCATGGGGTTTAGAGACTCATGCCGTAGAAGATACAATGAGAAACGTGTAAAGTGTCATGAGGTGTAGATACAATGTCAAAAGATCCTATTAATAGTGAACTAGTAACCTAGGGTATACATAAATGAGTAAATGACGTAAAAATCCACTTCTGGGGTCCACTTAGTGTGGCTTGGGCTGAGAATTGAAGCTTTCATGTGTAGAGACTTTTTCTGGAGTTAAACGCCAGCTATTATGCCAGTTTGGGCGTTTAACTCCAATTTTTATGCCAGTTCCGGCGTTAAACGCTGGGAATTCTGAAGCTGATTTGCAACGCCGATTTGGGCCATCAAATCTCGGGCAAAGTATGGACTATTACATTGCTGGAAAGCCAGGATGTCTAC